>NC_090649.1:466437974-466742974 GCF_040937935.1 Hyperolius riggenbachi | reverse complement strand
TACATTTTAATCACATCCAATTTTGAAGTTAATTAGACACATTGCCATGTAAATTAGCTTAGTTGGAACACAGAAAAAAAGCGCAATCTGAAAAATTGCATGCAAAGCATGCAAAAAAGTGCCAAATCAAAATGGAAAAGTAAGACAACCCCCTTCCCCCATAATCACTAAATGCAAATTTGCATGAGTGAAAAGAGGCAGAAATTACATGGATGAGTGTGAACACTGCTTAAAAGTTGAGTTACATTTAATGAATGTCAAAAAGTATGGTGGGAACATTAAAGGAATACTTAAGTCTGCTAAAAAAAAATGACTTTTACTCACCCGGGGCTCCCCTCAGCCCCCTGCAGCTGAACGGTGCCCTCCCCGTGTCCCTCCGATGCGCCTGGACTCGCCGGCGGCCACTACCGGTTTGGGCGTTCCCGGCCGCAATCGCATTATAGAGGGCGCTATTGCGGCCGGGGACGCGGATAATCAGCCGCGTTCCCAGCCTGTCTGCCGGTCACGGCCAAACCAGAAGTGGCCGCCGGCGAGTCCAGGCGCATCGGAGGGACACGGGGAGGGCACCGTTCAGCTGCAGGGGGCTGAGGGGAGCTCGGGTGAGTAAAAGTCATTTTTTTTACAGACTTACAGTATTCCTTTAAGTTCCTTTTCCGGGTCCTCATCTTTTTGATAGTAATGGACCCTGCACTGCAATATCCAGAGTCCTGAGTTAAGGCTTACACAAAGAGTAGTTAAAATTGGAAAAATAACAGATTCTGCATTTCAAAATTAATTCTAAATATTATGGTATATTTTTTAAAAATTGTCCTCTGATAAATTGTTGAGAAGGCTATGGACCAGTTTTATGATTTTGTTTTATTTGCAAAAGAGATCTCACGTCTGTGGTACCCAAAAAGGTAGCTGGTCCAACCTTCCAAAATTATATTCATAACTGAAATATTACTTCTGGGTTGAAAAGAGCTTTTACAAATAACAACACTTACCTGACAAACAATGTCTTTGACATAATCTCCACACAGCTCCAGGTCATTATAGTCAAAGTTGTCCATGATGGTCCAGTACCTCTCTGCGATAAAGTTGTCCTTTTCCTGGTCGCAGCATCCAAAATCCTGATACAGGGTGCAAAATTCCAAGTGTACGGGGGGCTTGAATGGGGGACCAGAATCCAGGCACTGTGGGTGACCTGACACACTTGTCTGAAAGAAAAGGATTAAGGTGGGCAGGAGGAAGATCACATTGAGGGAGATCACACTCAGGAAGGTCCCATCTTGCCATTTTGGCCACAACAACCAGGAGCATCCTAGAGCTGATGTCATCTTCAGAGAGGTCTGGTGCTCACATGCTGTGGCCACCACTTATAAACCCCACTTATAAACCTGTGTGTGCTCAGCCTTCTTCCAGCCTTGAGAACTCCCCCACAGGTCCTCAAACTTCATAACTGCTCTTCCTTCTCGATTTCCCTTCTTTACATCTTTCCCCAGCACTTTTCTGCTCATCAGTATCCTTCTTGCTACAACTCCATGGTGATGCCTTGCTTGTGTGCACATTCTCACTCTTTGCTCCTCTAGGTCCTCTTGCGTACTCGGGATATTCTTCACACAAGGCTGCAGAACTTCTGTCTATTTCAAAGCTTTCTGAGGCGCACAAGCGTTCTGAGCACCGGTGGCAATAATTGGAAACACCTGAAATGCCCTGTATCATTCTTCCAGAGAAATGTTCCTTGACTTTAGAAGAGACCTGAAGATTAACACTTCACAGCTATAGTTTGACTTGTTTTATGTCTTCATGTAGCTGCTGCTCGACATATATTTCAATCATCTCCAGTGTAATGTGTAAAGTTTTAAAACTGGACAGAAGTTATCACCAAGGTTGCAGAGCGTTCTGCAGAGGGATTTATGGTACACGGCTAATTCATGGAACTTGGGACTGATCTGTAAAATGCACCATTGGGAAGTAGAAATAGAAATTTGATGACATTATTAAATTGTCTTTATTAACCCCTTGACCACTACATGTGGTGTTCCCCTTATGGACCAGAGCAATTTTCACATTTCAGTGCTCCTCCCATTCATTTGCCAATAACTTTATCACTACTTATAACACTGATATGATCTATACCGTGTTTTTCTTCGCCACTAATCTGAATAACGATAAACATTGTTAACTAAATTGGTTAACAATAAATGCGCTTTTAAAACAGACGAGAGTTGATAGCGAAAATATATTAACGTTAAAAATCGTAACGCAATTCAACAATACAGCTTAACCCAACCCTACTTGCACACAGAACACTCCCTTGGTGGTACCTAAAAATAACTGCTCCTCTGGTGGTGCCTAACCCTAACCACCCCCCCAGTGGTGCCTAACCCTAACCATCCCACATTGCTCCCAACTGTCCCTCTTTTTGAGGGACAGTCCCTCTTTTGGGAGCAATGTCCCGCTGTCCTTCTTTCTCCCTCATTTATCCCTCTTTCAGGACTGATGTACAGATCTGTGTAAATATATTCATTTTTCTACTGAAAAAAGTGCTTTATCACTACTTATCACATTGAACTGATCTATATCTTGTTTTTTCCACCACCAATTAGGCTTTCTTTCTGTGGTACATTTTACTAAGAGCTACTTTACTGTAAATGCATTTTAACAGGAAGAATAAGAAAAAAAAGGAAACAAATCATTATTTCTCAGTTTTCGGACATTATAGTTTTAAAATAATACATGCCTCCATAATTAAAACCCACGTACTGTATTTGCCCATTTGTCCCGGTTATTACACCATTTAAATTATGTCCCTATCACAATGTATGGCGACAACATTTTATTTGGAAATAAAAGTGCATTTTTTCCATTTTGCATCCATCACTATTTACAAGCTTATAATAAAAAAAAAAAAATTGAAATATTTCATCTTTACCTGGGTATTTAAAAAGTTTAGACCCTTAGGTAAATATTTACGTGTTTTTTTTTTTTATTGTATTTTTTTTTTGTAAACATTTTATTTGGGTATTTTTGGGAGGGTGGGATGTAAATAGTAATTTTTTTATGTAAATATGTGTTTATTTTTTATTTATTTTTTTACATGTAGATATAGTTTTACTTTTTGGCCACAAGATGGCAACCTTGAGTTTGTTTACATGACGTCACTCTAAGCGTAACATGTACGTAGGGGGACATAAGAGGTAAAAAAAGAGAGGCTTCCAAGAGAAGCGGTCGCTTTTTCTGCCGGGGAAAGGAATCAATAATCAGGCACCATGTCCCGATTCATTGATTCCTGGGCTAACGATCCTCGGCCGGAAGCGCATGTGCACGCGTGCGCTAGGCCGCGGGAGCGCACATGGCCTTCTGGATGTAGCCTCTACGTCCAGAAGGCTTAAATGGTTAATTGACTTTAAACTTTATTCCCTTCTTTTAAATTTATATATTTCTTATTTTTAAATGTTAATATGAAGAAAAATGAAACAGGATAGAAAAGACCAGTGTGGTTTGAATATTCATATTTTTCATATGAAAAGTTTATGGTATGCGTCACTAGAGGTGTGTCATGGGAGTGGTAAGAGGTGTGGGAGGTGAGTAGCTTTAGTGTCCCTCTTTCTTATCTCAAAAATTTGGGAGGTATGCACCCCCCTGGTCAGGGGTGGACTGGCCAGGGGGGAAGGGGGGCAATCTCCCCCCAGGCCGCCTTTCATTCAGTGATTTAGGTCCGGTCTGGTGTATTCAGGTTTGTTGTTGTAAAGCAATGTGAAGCTTGAAGCTAGCTGATAAAAGTGCAATCAGAGGACAGGCAAGCTGGTAAATATACACAGCATGATGCAGAGCTTGCCTGGAGGGTCCGTGGGCAAACATCTGTCTGGTCTCTCCCCTATGTTATGATGACTGCATTTGTGGATAAGGTGTTATACAAGTTGAAAAGTTTTTGACAGTCCCTAGACTCCAGGAGGGCTGCTTTTCAGACTTGTGTGAGAGACCGGCAGGGACAGGAATCCTATTACAGGCAAGTAGCCTCTGTGTCATGTGGGAATGCAATACAGATAAGCTCTCTGCTCCATCTCAGGCTATTCTCAATTTTTCTCCACTCCTCCTCTCTCTGGGCTTGTATATGCAAAAATCACAATAGCAATCACTAGCAATTTGTGAGTGTGATTTTGTGAGGCGATTTTCAGAGCGATTTTTTAATGAATTGCTCCAAAAAATGCTACATGCAGTGTGTTTGTGATTTTGAAAAAATCACAATGTTGCTATGAGAACACCGTCATAGGGTAACATTAGCCAAGCGCTTTTCAAATCACTGTCGATTTGAAAAACACTCAGACACACTTTGGTGGGCACCAGCTCTCCCTCATTCACCTTTGTTTCCCTCTTCCCCTAGTGCTGGCTGGCTGTGTCTTCTTGTCATACAGGAAAGCTAAGTAAAAGTGCAATCCTGGTGAGGGTTGCTTTCTGACTTGTGTGAGAGACTGGCAGGGACAGGAGTCAAATTACAGGCAAGTAGCCTGTCTGATGTGGGACTGCAATACAGATAACCCCCCCCCCCCCTTCATGCCTGTACTTTAACTGTCACGCTGTCCCTAGAGTGTTCTTTCTGTATTTCCACATTGGCACTCCACGTGACTACTGGCATATACGACATGGGGTGCGTGTGTTATGTCATTTGGGCTGGGGCTGCCATGATAATGGGCCTCTAGTATGTGTTTCCCCCCAGGCCAAAAGGTCCCAGTCCTCCCCTGCCCCTGGTTGTGCCTAACTCTACCCCCCACCCGGTGTTGCCTAACCCTAGCCGCTCACTGGGTGCTGCCTAACCCTAACCCTCCCGGGTGGTGCCTAACTTTAACCACTCCCCCGGCAGAAACACCCTTTTACACATAGGAACGATAACCTAAAATCTGTACATACAAGGTACAGGTGGTGCCCCAGTGTAGGTTTGTACATACAAACAAATAAATATGATAAAAACTATAACGTTGCAAGCTTCTAAAACGATAATATACTTCAAAAACTTTAATGTTCTAATGTTGTTAACGATATTTCTCGCGCGCCCTTTTTTCGCCGAATTAACGATATTTGCATTAGAGTCTATGGCGGCGCCTTTT
This sequence comes from Hyperolius riggenbachi, assembly GCF_040937935.1. Taxonomy (NCBI): domain Eukaryota; kingdom Metazoa; phylum Chordata; class Amphibia; order Anura; family Hyperoliidae; genus Hyperolius; species Hyperolius riggenbachi. The sequence continues at coordinate 466,737,884 of NC_090649.1, read as the reverse complement.
CGTCCTCTAGCCGCTGGCGCCCTTTTTTTCCTGCTTCCCCCGGAGCTTTAACACGTCCAACGCTTTTGTTCCGTGTTACAATGAAAGTCAATGTAAAATGCAAGCTCCGTGAAGGGCATGCATTTTTAAAACTGTAGCGCACCCATAGGTGTAGCTGTGTTAGATGGGACCTGCTCTTGTCCAACTCCGGTGACACCCACAACCTCCAGTGATACACATAAACCAGCAGTATAATGCTAAGCCATTTAATTGGAGCCGGAGACCCAGTAATAAAGATAAAATTAACAATTTACCTTCTAGCAATATGTTCTAATGTAACAGATAGGTCATAGCATCTGAACTCACAGTTATGGCAATAATGGAATACCAACAGTCGCTTGCAAAGGAATGCAATAGAGAATGACCCCTCCAAAGTCTCTGGAAAGGGTTTGGCCCAAAGAAGCACCTGAAAATCCAGAGATGTCAAATCCCACAAATCACAGTATATCATTAAGTGCACATTAAATGACAAATGTATAAACGGTCTGTTATAATCAAACTCAGATAAATATTTAAGCTTATTTCCCTAAACATTGGCCAATGTTAGTCTAATCAGCAGGCCAGCAGTTGGAGCTCATATATAAAACAGTATTTGTAATCCACAATGGTTTAGGGTAAAGCTCTACTCAGGAGAGCAGCAGCAGGAAGATGACATAAATTGGATTATTAGTAATGTATGAATAATCCTCTTTAGATAGGCCTTGACACCTCACTACAGATTGTTAGGCCAATATACAGTTCAGTCTCTAGTACCCACTACAAACTGTGTTTGCCTAAGACCCTGGGAGTCCTGATTATGTGAAAGTTACAATACACAGAAAACCACTCACTGAAAGCTGGCCTTGTGAATAGTTCCTTCAGATGAGACAGGAAGAAACAGTCAGGGATCTGTAAACACTCCTCTTTAAAAAGGATGAAGTCACAGGACACTGTAGAGAAAGAACTTCACCTCACAGACAGCTCAGTTCTGCACGTGGAATATGGTGTAATCCCTCAGATCTCTCTACAGACAGTTCTCCTCTAGTTCTCTCCTTCAGGCCTCCACACAGTTCTCTCTGCTGCATGCTCACTGTGCGTGTATCAAAAAAGGGCGCCTGGAAAAAATGGCGCGGGGTGTAGCCGAAATTGTAAGTTTGAATGCAAAACCATATTTTTCGTTTAAGAGGTTATAAAGGATAATGTAGTGCTAAATAGGTCAAATAAACGGAAATGGAATGGCAAAATACCGTCTATAACAGCAAACGAATTCTGAAATAAACGTCAAATAGCGTCTATAACAAAAACGATATTTACACATGTATTAAGCATAGTAGTAGAATGGTAGACTTTACAGGAATTTTACTGCAATTATACCTAACTTTAGGGTCACAGATATCTCTCCTTATCCCTAACACCTAGAACCCCCTTTGTGTAAATACACATAATGTAATAAATTGTATATATTACATATATTGTACTGTAACTATAGCTAACCTTACTCTCATACAGAGCCCTCCCTGTACCTATCCCTAACCCCTAGACCCCCCTGGTGGTGCCTAAACCTAAGACCCCCCTGGTGGTGCCTAAACCTAAGACTCCCCTGGTGGTGCCTAAACCTAATACTCCCCTGGTAGTGCCTAAACCTAATACTCCCCTGGTGGTGCCTAAACCTAAGACCCCCCTGGTGGTGCCTAAACCTAAGACTCCCCTGGTGGTGCCTAAACCTAAGACCCCCCTGGTGGTGCCTAAACCTAAGACCCCCCTAGTGGTGCCTAAAACTAACCACCCCCCTGGTGGTGCCTAAACCTAACCACCCCCCTGGTGGTGTATATTGCACTGTAACTATACCTAACCCTCCCTGTACCTATCCCTCCCTAACCCCTAGACCCCCCTGGTGGTGCCTAAACCTAAGACCCCCCTGGTGGTGCCTAAACCTAAGACCCCCCTGGTGGTGCCTAAACCTAAGACTCCCCTGGTGGTGCCTAAACCTAAGACCCCCCCTGGTGGTGCCTAAACCTAAGATCCCCTGGTGGTGCCTAAACCTAAGACCCCCCTGGTGGTGCCTAAACCTAAGACCCCCCTAGTGGTGCCTAAACCTAAGACCCCCCCCCCCCCCCCCCGGTGGTGCCTAAAACTAACCATCCCCACCGCACAAATACGCTAAACACATATAAACAATAATATATTTAATCCTTAAAAGATTTCACTACAAATAACATGAATAAAATTATGTATATATTTGTAATAGAATAGCTAGCCTTAAAATCACGTATACATTAATAATATTATAAGTAGAAAAAGGTGTATATATATATATATATATATATATATATATATATATATATATATATATACACAATACAATAGATAGCCTTACAATCACGTATGCATTAGAAATCTTAAAATAACAGTAATATTAAAGGCGATATTTTAGTAACTATAATCAACACATTATAAGTGTAAAAACAAAGTATTTGTAATACAATCAGGTTGAGAAACGGTATTTAAGCATTATACATATGAAAACGAATTTTAAATGATAAAAGAAGTGTAAACGAAAATTTGGTTGTTATAGTTTTGTAAGCGAAATTTTAAAATGAAAAAAATACGTAAACCTCATATAAGCGAAATTTAAAAACGAAAAAATAAGTATAACACAAAGTCAAAATGAACTTGTAAACGATATTTGTTATAAACCTTATCCTGTAAACGAAAAGTTTTGTTACCACGATCCCTGTAACCGCTATTTCTCGGGTGCCCATTTTTCCTGTCGGGCGCCGAATAGCCGATATTTTGCATTGCAGTCTATGGCGGCGCCCTTTTTGTCCACTATCCCTGTGCGCCCTTTTTTACTAGCTCCGCTCAGCGTAGTTTCTAGCACATCCCCTGTTCTCTGAGCTAAGACTTTCTCCCATTGGCTACAAAATCTCCACAGCATAAAAGCTGCTCTCCTATTGGTGAGAGGAATTCTACACCGAGATGTAGAAGGGAAAATTGCAAACACATTCAAACGATTTAGCAATTAACTGTTTCAGATCTGATTTTATAGAACCACAAATACCAGCAATATGATTGCACAGAGAATATACTTTGTACAGGTACTGTATAGCCATGTTGACAGGATGGCTACAAAACGTTTCAACGCACGCAGTTACAGTTTAAAATCAAAAAATAATAATATCACCTGCATTTTCCTATGTGCTGTGAAGGGTTAAAAACGCATTAAGAACGCATACTCATTGCGGTAAAATGCAACGCACCACAACACATATAAAAATGCATAAAAATGCACATATCAAAGCACATGCATTGATCCGTCACCAATTTCAGATGTAATAGAGCCCTAAGTGATTGTTCACTCCAAGGGCATTTTGCATTTTTTTTTTAAAGAGAACCCGAGGTGTGTTTAAAGAATGTTATCTGCATACAGAGGCTGGATCTGCCTATACAGCCCATCCTCTGTTGCTATCCCAAACCCCACCAAGGTCCCCCTGCACTCTGCAATCCCTCATAAATCACAGCCGTGCTGTGAGGCTGTGTTTACATCTGTAGTGTCAGTCTCAGCTGCTCCCCCGCCTCTTGCATAGCTCCGATCCCTGCCCCCGTCCCTTCCCTCCAATCAGCAGGGAGGGAAGGGATGCAGAGGGGGCCTGGAGTTCTGCAGGAGGCGGGGAGAGCAGCAGACTGACACTATAGCGATAAACACAGCCAGCTCTGACAAGCTGTTTGTCAGCAGCGTTGCTGTGATTTATGAGGGATTGCAGAGTGCAGGGCGATCTTAGTGGGGTTTGGGATAGCAACAGAGGCTGGGCTGTATAGGCAGATCCAGCCTCTATATGCAGATAATATTCTTCAAAACCACCTCAGGTTCTCTTTAGGCACCGGCAATTTCAAAAATCGCCCTAAAAGCACTTGTGCAATGATTCCCTATGAGAGTATTCAAATGTGAGCGCTGCCTGTACCATTTTCTGAGCGTTTTTGCTCAATGGAAGGTATAGGGAAATTGCAAAGCACTTGAAAAAGCAGTTTGTATAGCGATTTCCCCAGCGGTTTCATGAATAAATACATTGGGCTTGCTTCACAAAGCAGTGATAACTGTTATCACGCTGTGAAAAGTACTTCGCGTGAAATTTCACGTGAAAACGGTTATCGCGCTAAAATAATTTGCCTTCCCGCAATAATGCGAATTTTTCGCCCATTAACGTTCCACGTTGGCGCAATAAATTCACGTTATCACGCAAACATTAACATGCAAAAATGTGCATTATCGCGCAAACGTGAATTTTTGCACGCAATAGCCGTTTTTCGAGCAAAAACGCGCATAGCACTTTTTCACAGCCGTGATAACGGCTTTGTGAATCAAGCCCCTTGTATTTATTCATTTCCGGGTGAAATAGCTTTTGCAGAGCGGTTCGTTTTTTTCACTTCCTGACATCAGATGTAAACAATAGCCAGCTGACCACGGTCAGCTGACAGCACGGTGTCAGCTGACTTTACAACTGACAACTAGGTAGGTGTACCGCTGTGTGATTGGATTTGCGGATTGTGGCCGGCCACTGATTGGATGAAAGTTGTATTTAAGCCTGCAGAGTGCTCCCAGTCATCGCCCGTGATAAGCATAGCTGTGGCTAGTTGCTGGGTGCAAACTCACATTGTTGAATGGATCTCGACCTTGGCTTGTATTTGACCATTCTTGTCTGCTGTTATTAATCCTTGCTTTGATTCCTGGACACTCTTGTTTGCTGCCTGGATTGACCTCTGCCTGTTATTGGATACTCTTGCCTGCTGCCTGGACTGACCTCTACCTATTAACTGGATACTCTTGCCTGCCGCCTGGACCGACCTCTGCTTGTTAACTGGATTTCCTTGCCTGCCACCTGGACCGACCTCTGCTTGTTAAGGGCTAGTCCACACTAGGTCCGGAAACGTATCCGTGGCTGTGTTTTTCAGCCCTGATGAAAAACGGAGTCCCAGATACTAATGTTAAAAATAGCAGCCGTCCTCACTCAAGAAAAAAACTGATCCGTCTGCGTTTGCAGGGACCCGTTCTCAAAACCTGAACGGAAGGTCCGGATCTGCTGCATTTTCACGCAACGGATCAGGACCCTGATACACGCAGGGGTAGTGAAAAGCAATGAGAAAACGCAACTCCATCTCCACAGGCAAAATAGCACCAAAAACGGATGAAAAAACGGATAGCCTGAACTTTATTATTGGCCCAAAAAATCCTCCCACTACCTTCCTAATGACAGAGACGTTTTCTGTCCGTGTTTTGGGGTAAAAAACTGAACGGAAACTGATGCAAAACTGATGCAGTTTTTATGAAAACGGATCAGTTTGCAGTCTGGTGGTACTTCCCCTGATCCCGGACTGCAGTGCCCGTCCTGCAACCGTGCCTAGTGTGGACCTAGCCTAACTGGATACTCTTGCATGCTACCCGGACTGACCATTGCTTGTTGCTGGACACTCTAGTTATACCTGGACTAATCCTTGCTTGTTGCTTGAATAACCCTGCATGTGGACCTTGCATGAACTCTCTCACAAACTGCCTGGACCATTCACTGCCAGTTCCTGAAACATCTGTCATTACTGGCATTCAACGCTGAGGGCCTCATCCTCCTGAATCAAGGTAATAGTCCTGATACTTATGAACTATTGAACTGTGTTACTTGCCTCAGTGGGGTTCTGGTGGGTTATTGTCCTCTCCACTTCAGTCTGTATGCCTTGCACGTTAAGACCTGGGGGTAACCATAGTCAGGAGACAAATAACGTGTCCTGTTCACACGGGGCCTTGTCTATAGGTGAAGACCGAGGGCCAGGCTCAGAGCCGTGGCAATTGATTGAGGCATAGAGACTGATTGAGAACATAACCTGTAAGGCCTTACAGTTGTAGACAATTATGAGGCATATAGAGAGCCATCTGTTGGTGGACAGTAGTAATCCAGAGCAGTCCAAACATGAGAAGCCACCAGCATGTAAAACAGGGCATTTTAAGACTCCTCACAATAACTATGTACAGTTACTGTAGCACTACAGTACAGCGCCAGATTTACCATAAGGCACTGTAGGTATGTGCCTACAGGCGCCTGATGATGGAAAGGCGGCCCACTCCCCTCCCTGAGTGCCTACCTCCCTCCTTCCCTATGCAGAGAGCTAGTGAGAGTGCAAATGAGAGGTTACTCACGCAGCTCTTTGCATTCCACTGATGAGATCTCCCTTCAGTTAGGGGCACCTCTAGCTACTTAATACTGAGGATCCTTTAGCTACCTAATACTTGGGAGCACCTCTAGCTACTTAATATTGAAGGTACTTCTAGCTACCTAATACTAAGGGGCACCTGTAGCTACCTATGACTGGCAGGGGAAGTAAGGGAGAAGTGACTGCTGTCCTGAGACAGCCAGCACATTTTTTTTTGAGAGGGTGGTTGAAGTTCAGTGACTAGACATCCTGCTTTAGCTGGGACGCGTCCCGGATTCAGGGTCCCCTGTCCCAGGATGCTTTGCGTCCCGGGAAATGTCCCGCTTTTAGCTGTGGGACATCCCGGCCTCGGGACTCTGGCCACCGATTGCATGAACTGGCCGCGGCGTCTAATAGACGCCGCGCGAGTTCGTATCCCGCAGCCCTGCTCCAGCCTGCATAGTTTTCCGGCAGGCAGAGCAGGGCTACGGGAAGATGGCGACCGAAGCCCTGTACTGGAAACTATTTGTGTCTCCAGTACAGGGCTTCGGGTGCCATCTTCCCGTAGTCCCACACCGCCCCCCCCCCCCCCCAATTTGGACCCAGAAAAATTTGGTCACTGTATTTGAAGGTTTATGGGGGGTAAGGTCTCAGGGGCCAGCAAGAAATCTGTACCTATGGGCTCCTGGGATGTAAATCCGGGCCTGCTACAATATTATAAAACGTATGTGATCAACAGAACAAAATTACGTCTGGATGACTCAGTAATGCCACCTGCAGGCAGAGCTATGAACAGCATACTTGCACTGCACACACCTGTATTTAATCAGCTGGAGATTAGGCTACTACAGGTCAGGATTAGACATGCTACTAGTCACGTACCTCGGCTGTACTGTGTGCAGTCTGCTCTGTCTGCCATCTGATCCAGCCACTGCTTACAATATACAACCATAAAGAGATAGCAGGAATATCTTTATGGTGCGGCAGCAGTAGGGCACCTGGCATTTTACAACTGTATTCACTCAATAAGACAAACTCATCCACAGTCCAGTATCTGGTTTGCATTTTACGGACCTGGTTAAGCGAAAGCAGATGAGCTGAATGCCTGCAATGCGCTGAGGATAAGTGTGCACATTTATGCATGTTCAGCAGTACTATCTACCAACAGAAGGCAGTCACATGTCAACCACTGCCAGTCTGCCATCACCAACAGTCCAAACAGCAAGGTGTCTCCACAAAAATATACTTCCCTTTACAAACTACCGCCCCCACCTGACACTATAACCCTAATACCTCCAATCTATGCCACTATTCCACCACAGGCCAATTTTCTTGTGGCTCCCCTTTCATGTACAGCAGCTCCCTACCAATCTATGTGCAGCCCCCGCTTCTATGTGTAACATCCATGTACAGCAGCCCCCTCCCATTCCATGTGCAGCCCCTCTTCCATGTGTAACATCCATGTACAGCATCCCCCTCCCATTCCATGTGCAGCCCCCTTTTCCATGTGTATCATCGATGTACAGCATCCCCCTCCCATTGCATGTGCAGCCCCCCTCTTCCCTGTGTAACATCCATGTACAGCAGCCGTCCTCCCATTCCATGTGCAGCCCCCTCTTCCATGTGTATCATCCATGTACAGCATCCCCCTCCTATTCCATGTGCAGCCCTCCCCCATTCCATGTGTAACATCCATGTACAGCAGCCGTCCTTCCATTCCATGTGCAGCAGCCCCTCCCATTCCATGTACAGCCCCCTATTCCATATGTATCATCCATGTGCAGCAGCCCTCCTCCCATTCCATGTGCAGTCCCCTTTTTCATGAGTAACACCCTCTCCCATTCCATGTGGAGCCCCCTCCTCCATGTGTAACCTCAATGTACAGCAGCCCCCCTCCCATTCCATGTGCAGCACTCTATTCTATGTGTAGCATCCATGAACAGCAGCTCCCTCTCCCATTCTCTCCCACTCCATGTGCAGCCCCCTCTTCCATGTGTATCATCCATGTACAGCAGCCCCCTCTTCCATGTGTAACATCCATGTACAGCAGCCCCTCCCATTCCATGTGCAGCCCTCCTTCCATGTGTATCATCCATGTAGAGCAGCCCCCTACCATTCCATGTGCAGCCCCCTCTTCCATGTGTATCATCCATGTACAGCAGCCCCTCCCATTCCATGTGCAGCCCTCCTTCCATGTGTATCATCCATGTAGAGCAGCCCCCTACCATTCCATGTGCAGCCCCCTCTTCCATGTGTATCATCCATGTACAGCAGTCCCCCTCCCATTCTATGTGTAGCCCCCTCTTCCATGTGTAACATCCATGTACAGCAGCCTCCTCCCATTCCATGTACAGCAGCCTCCTCCCATTCCATGTGCAGCCCCCTCTACCATGTGTAACATCCATGTAGATTAGTCCCTCCCTGTCATGTACAGTTCTCTTTGACAGTAACTGCCCTCTTCCATATGTTGCTCCCCATTTGCAGCCTCTCTTTTTCACTTGTAGCCTCTTCTTCCTTCCATGTCTGTGGACCAATGGAGGCAGAGGCGTAACTAGAACCCCACCAGCCCAAAGACTATCCCAAGTTATGGAAGACAATTAAAGACTATTATTATTACTTACCACCGAAATACTACACGTTTCACCGCATTTTCCGAATTTACTGCACTTTTTACTGCACGTTACCGCAATTTTCAGAAATGCGGAAAAATCTTTCAGATCTGCCAGTAAAAAAAACGGAAAATACCGCGAGGCATTTTACCAACAAAAAATGATTTACCGCACATAACTACCAGAATGGAGGCCATGTGTCTTTTTTTTTCTTTTCTTTTTTTTTTTTTACATCTCTTTTAACCTCCTTAGCGGTAACCCCGTGTGTGACACGGGGTAAGCCGCCGGAGGGTGCCGCTCAGGCCCTGCTGGGCCGATTTGCTTATTTTTTTTTTTGCTGGACGCAGCTAGCACTTTGCTAGCTGCGCCAGCACCCCGATCGCCGCCGCCGCGCGCCCGATCGCCGCTATCCGGTGCGGCGCGCGGCCCCCCCCCCCCCCCAGACCCCGAGCGCTGCCTGGCCAATCAGTGCCAGGCAGCGCCGAGGGGTGGATCGGGTCTCCCAATGACGTCCCGACGTCGCTGACGTCGGTGACGTCATTCCGCCCCGTCGCCATGGCGACGGGGGAAGCCCTCCAGGAAATCCCGTTCTTTGAACGGGATTTCCTGATCGCCTATCGCCGGAGGCGATCGGCGGGGCTGGGGGGATGCCGCTGAGCAGCGGCTATCATGTAGCGAGCCCTCGGCTCGCTACATGATTTAAAAAAAAAATAATTAAAAAAAAACTGCTGCGCTGCCCCCTGGCGGTATTTTTCATACCGCCAAGGGGGTTAATAGCCCTGTTTATCCACAATGGGCATTGTTCACACTTTATTGCGTTTTGCAATGTGTGAAAAAGCATTAGTCACACATCCAATGAAAGTCAATGGAGAATCGCACTTCTTCTAAAATAAAAAAAATGTACTTCTTGCAGCATAAATTCGCATATCACATGTAAATTTCCATGGACATTCATTAGAGGTTCTGAAAAAGTACATGTGAAAATTTGTATACGGACGTGATTTTTAATGTGAATAAACACATGCGAAAAACGTTCCGTTTTCTGCAATGATGAGTGTGAACCCGCTTAGGGGCCTATTTCCACTGAGTGCCACGTTTGTTCCCAGATCGGATGCGGCTCCCGTGCTGCTGCGAAGCCACGGCTACATTGCTATAACCGTTCCATGCATGGCTATAAGGATGTGGCCAGTGGCATAGGGGTTGCCATAGGATGCTATGGGGCCCATAGCCAAGGGGGCCCAGAGGCAATGGCCAGCTGCTATAATGGGGTCCACCATGGACCCCCTGAGGTGCAGAGTAATACGAGCCGAGCAAAGGAGAGAAGGTATCTTTATTTAGGGCTAACTATACTGGGGGCTATCAATTGCTGGAGGCTCCCCTGACTTCCCATACTGGGGGGCTACCTAATACTTGGTGTACCTCTGTCTACCATTAGTGGAGAGCACTTCTGGATAGTTATATTGGGGGACTACCTAATACTGGGGGTACCTCAGGCTACCTATAATGGGGGAGGGGACTATCTAATACTGGAGGCTCCTCTGACTTCCCATACTGGGGGGCTACCTAATACTGGGTGTACCTCTGTCTACCTTTAGTGGGGAGCACTTCTGGCTAGCTATATTGGGGGACTTCCTAATACTGGGGTTACCTCTGGTTACCAATACTGGGGGGCTGCCTAATTCTGGGGGGGCACCTCAGGCTACTTGTGTTTGTGAGAGGGCAAAAAAAGGTGCCTTATCATTTTTTTTAAATGGGAGGGGGCAACCAAAATTTTGCTATAAGACCCCAGGGCTTCTAGCTACGCCGCCAGGATGTGGTTTGCGGAAATCTGCTGCCAGCACTATTTTTTTCGGGCCGCATGCGATTCCGGATGAAACCCACTGATTTCAGTAGGCTGCAATTCTGCATCCCAAATCACATGCGGAAAACAGGCCCAATTAGAGCAAGAGGAACTAGAAGTGTGTATTTAGTTGTTTGCACTGGTCCTTTCTGCTGTACGCCGGTGTATGAGAAATACTGAGGCAATGAGGAATACTTTCCGAACTGCAGGCACACATGTGGATTCGGTTTGTGAAAACGTAGCATGTTGATCTCTGAAGATATCCTTCTCTTGTCAGGGTGTCAGATTGTATTGTTAGCGCCTTAGATCAACTCTGGAGGAGATCCGGGGAACCAAATTGTTCCACTTTGTTTCGCAATGGTTTCATCTAGTAACAGAAGCATTTCCAGAAATGGACTAAATCGAATGGGGGAAAGGCAGAGACTACTGTTCAAAGTGCGTCAAAGGGAATAATATAACTGCCAACTCAGAATTCAGCGCCCGTCAAGATTCAGTGTAACTATGAAGCAGAGCTATGGTGCTTTAAAAGATTAATCACGCTGTTATGAATCTTAACCACTTCAGCCTTCAGTCGTTAGTTCACCTTATGCATTCGAGCAATTTTCACCTCTCATTCATTCGCCAGTAACTTTATCAATACTTTTCACAATTAATTGATCTACATCTTATATTTTCCGCCACCAATTAGGCTTTCTTTGGGTGGTACATTTTGATAAGAATTACTTTTTTCTAAATGCATTTTAACATGAATATTTAGAAAAAAAAATGGGAAAAAATCATTATTTCTCAGTTTTCGTCCATTATCGTTTTAAATTAATACTGTACATGCTACCATAATTAAAACCCAGATATTGTATTTGCCCATTTGTCCCAGTTATTACACCATTTAAATTAAGTCCCTATCACAATTTATGGCACCAATATTTTATTTGGAAATAAAGGTGCATTTTTTCAGTTTTGCGTCCATCACTATTTACAAGCTTATAATTTATACATATTAGTAATATACCCTCTTGACATGCATATTAAAAAAAAGTTCAGGCCCTTAGGTAACTATTTACGTTTTTTGTTTTTTTTTAAGTTGTAATTTTTTTATTTATTTTTTTTAGTTAAAAATGTTATTTGGGTATTTTTTGGGTGTAGGACGTAAACAGTTAATTTTAAATGTAATTTATTGTGTTTGTGTGAAAAAAAAAATGTATGTGCATGTAGTTTTACTATTTGGCCACAAGATAGGCACAGTAATTTTTTTTTTAATGCACTCTCGCTTACAGGAAGTATAGGGAGGCCGTGATTTTTTTTTTTTTTTTTTGCAGAAAGACCGTGGCTTCTCATAGAAGCTGTCGGTCTTTCTAAGGGGAACTGAGATCAATGAATGGGAACTGCGTGCGACAGCAGATTTTTGGACGTGACAGCAATGTCCAAAAGGCTAAAATGGTTAAAGTGTAACTGTCGGGCAATAAATAAAAAAATCAATTCTTTATTTTTATTTGGTAAACAAGTAATAAGGATGCTAGCCAGGCAATCCAAAAGTTAAAATCACTTTTACTTTTCTTGTTGATAAATGATCATTCCCCAGTTTACCTGACTCTCATTTGGTACACACAAAATTTGGTACGCAAAAAGGAAGTTGCATGGGAATGTTGGGTTGTCCTTTTTTGCTTCTCTACTTCCCCTCAGACTTAAGTAATGCAGCCTGATTGGCTGAAGCCTCTTCCCCTCCCACACCTCTGTTCCTCTCTGATTGGTCAATATTTCTCATGCTGAGACAATGCACTTTCTTTAGTGAAGGGCGGGCTATGCATACACAATCAGGCAGAGGAGAGAAAGAGAGGAAATGACATCAGGATTGACTTCAAGATAGCCACAGTTAAAATGGGAAATGCTAAGAAGGATTTTCTCTTTTTTTTACTGTATACGTGCAACATCAAAAGGGGATACATAGATTTTTTTTTCAAGCATAAATACATGACATTAACCCATTCGCGTTCCGTCGTTTTCACTTAAGCAATGTTCACCTCCCATTGATTAGCCTATAACTTTATCACTACTTATCACAATGAACTGATCTATATCTTGTTTTTTCCGCCACCAATTAGGCTTTCTTTGGGGGGTACATTTTGCTAAGAGCCACTTTACTGTAAATGCATTTTAACAGGAAGAATAAGAAAAAAACAGAAAAAAATCATTATTTCTCAGTTTTCAGCCATTATAGTTTTAAAATAATACATGCCTCCATAATTAAAACTCACGTATTGTATTTGCTCATATGTCCCGGTTATTACACCGTTAAAATTATGTCCCTATTACAATGTATGGCGACAATATTTTATTTGGAAATAAAGGTGCATTTTTTCCATTTTGCATCTATCACTATTTACAAGTTTAAAATAAAAAAAATATAGAAATATTTCATCTTTACATTGATATTTAAAAAGTTTAGACACTTAGGTAAATATTTACATTTTTTTTTATTATTGTAATGTTTGTTTGTTTTTTATATTAAACATTTTATTTGGGTATTTTTGGGAGGGTGGGATGTAAACAATTGTTTTATAATGTAATTGTGTGTTGATTTTAATTTTTTTTACTTTTAGCTGTAGTTTTACTTTTTGGCCACAAGATGGCGGCCATGAGTTTGTTTACATGACGTCACTCTAAGCGTAACACACGCTTAGAGTGACGCATGGGGGAGGCAACAGCCAGAAAAAGCACAGCTTCCGAGAGAAGCTGTCGCTTTTTCAGCGGGGGAGAGGAATCAGTGATCGGGCACCATAGCCCGATTCACTGATTGCCTGGCTAACGAACCGCGGGCCAGGTGCGCGCGTGCACACGCGCGATCGGCCGCGGGAGCGCGCGGTAGCGCGCATGGTTCCTGGACGTAGTTTCTACATCCAGGAACCAAAATAGGTTAAGATGCCTTAAGTGAAACAGAACATCTAAATGGGGCGAACGGTTGTTAGCTGAGATAAGACTCCTTGTTTACACAATACTCACACAATTGGGACTCAGACTGTCACAAAGGCATCGTAAATTCAGAGTTTACAAGTTTAGCTACAAGCAGAGTGGAAGCAATATTGGCTGAGAAAGAGTTATGGCATTAAATATCATCAGCCTCATACCAATATAAATTTTTTTGTCCTTATTCAAGCTTTTGTCCACAGCTTTGAACCAATGTATACATTTTGTTTCTGCTATTAATCTATCTTGTGACAATTTGAAGCCACACTTCAGGGCAGTGACATGAAGATCATTCATGCTGTGTCCGTTGGAACGAAAGTGTGTAGCAACTGGGAGTCCAGATTTGGTATCATTAATAGTGTTCCTGTGTCCGTTCATACGTTTGCGCAGAGTTTGTCCAGTTTCTCCCATACATAACATTGGGGCATTTAGCACACATGACCAGATATACCAGATTGGTGGATTCACAGGAAAATGTGTCTTGTACTCTGTACTCCTGTTGTGAACCTGGAATCATTAACTTGTCAGTGGACTAAATGTGTCTGCAGGTCCCACACCTTTTTTATGGGCAGGTTGATGTTCCGTTCTGTTGTGGCCTATTCAAAGAACTTCTGACAATCATTTGTTTTACACTGGTTGGTTGCGGATATGACAGGAGGGGAGGTTTAGTTTAGGGAATATCAGGGCCGGATTTAAAGCTCGGGAGCCTATAGGCACATACTCTCTGGTGCCCTAAACCCCTGCCCCTTAGCACAGGCCACACCCCTTAATTCACACCTCCTTTTCTTATGGGGTGGCTGGGTCTGGTTGCAGGCTGGGTCTGGTAGCATGGTCTGGGTGGCTGGGCAGGGGACAGGGTGCAGTCTGGGTGCAGGGTGGCTGGGTCTAGGTGCAGGGTGGCTGGGGCAGATTGCAGGCTGGGTCTGGGTGCAGGATGTCTGGGTTTGGGGCAAGTGCAGGCTGGGTCTGAGTGCAGGGTGGCTGGGTCTGGGTGCAGGCTGGGTATGGGGGCAGTGTGGGTGCAGGGTGGTTGGGGCTGGGTGCAGGCTGGGGCTGGGGGCAGGCTGGGTCTGGGGGCAGGCTGGCTGGGGCTGGTTCTGGGGCAGGGTGGTTTATATGCAGGCTGGCTGGGGCTGGTTCTGGGTGCAGGCTGGCTGGGGTTGGTTCTGGATGGCTGGTGCAGGCTGGCTGGGGCTGGTTCTGGGTGCAGGCTGGCTGGGGCTGGTTCTGGGTGGCTGGGACAGGGTGGGTAAGGTGCAGGCTGGCTGGGGCTGGTTCTGGGTGGCTGGGGAAGGGTGGGTAAGGTGCAGGCAGGCTGGGGCAGGGTGGGTAAGGTGCAGGCTGGCTGGGGCTGGGTGGCTGGGGCAGGGTGGGTAAGGTGCAGGCTGGCTGGGGCTGGGTGGCTGGGGCAGCGTTGGTAAGTTGCAGGCTGGCTGGGGCTAGGTGGCTGGGGCAGGGTGGCTAAGGTGCAGGCTGGCTGGGGCAAGGTGGGTAAGGTGCAGGCTGGGTGGCTGGGGCAGGGTGGCTAAGGTGCAGGCTGGCTGGGGCAGGGTGGTTTATATGCAGGCTGGCTGGGGCTGGTTCTGGGTGCAGGCTGGCTGGGGTTGGTTCTGGGTGGCTGGTGCAGGCTGGCTAGGGCTGGTTCTGGGTGCAGGCTGGCTGGGGCTGGTTCTGGGTGGCTGGGACAGGGTGGGTAAGGTGCAGGCTGGCTGGGGCTGGTTCTGGGTGGCTGGGGAAGGGTGGGTAAGGTGCAGGCAGGCTGGGGCAGGGTGGGTAAGGTGCAGGCTGGCTGGGGCTGGGTGGCTGGGGCAGGGTGGGTAAGGTGCAGGCTGGCTGGGGCTGGGTGGCTGGGGCAGCGTTGGTAAGTTGCAGGCTGGCTGGGGCTAGGTGGCTGGGGCAGGGTGGCTAAGGTGCAGGCTGGCTGGGGCAAGGTGGGTAAGGTGCAGGCTGGGTGGCTGGGGCAGGGTGGCTAAGGTGCAGGCTGGCTGGGGCCGGGTGGGTAAGGTGCAGGTTGGCTGGGGCAGGGTGGGTAAGGTGCAGGCTGGCTGGGGCAAGGTCGGTAAGGTGCAGGCTGGCTGGGGCAAGGTGGGTAAGGTGCAGGCTGGCTGGGGCAAGGTGGGTAAGGTGCAGGCTGGCTGGGGCAAGGTGGGTAAGGTGCAGGTTGGCTGGGGCAGGGTGGGTAAGGTGCTGGCTGGGGCAGGGTGGATAAGGTGCAGGCTGGCTGGGGCAGGGTGGGTAAGGTGCAGGCTGGCTGGGGCAGGGTCGGTAAGGTGCAGGCTGGCTGGGGCAAGGTGGGTAAGGTGCAGGTTGGCTGGGGCAGGGTGGGTAAGGTGCTGGCTGGGGCAGGGTGGATAAGGTGCAGGCTGGCTGGGGCAGGGTGGGTAAGGTGCTGGCTGGCTGGGGCAGGGTGGGTAATGTGCAGGCTGGCTGGGGCAGGGTGGGTAAGGTGCAGGTTGGCTGGGGCAGGGTGGGTAAGGTGCAGGCTGGGTAAGGTGCAGGCTGGATGGGGCAGGGTGGGTAAGGTGCAGGCTGGCTGGGGCAGGGTGGGTAATGTGCAGGCTGGCTGGGGCAGGGTGGGTAAGGTGCAGGCTGGCTGGGGCAGGGTGGGTAAGGTGCAGGCTGCCTGGGGCAGGTTGGGTAAGGTGCAGGCTGGCTGGGGCAGGGTAGGTAATGTGCAGGCTGGCTGGGGCAGGGTGGGTAAGGTGCAGGCTGGCTGGGGCAGGGTGGGTAAGGTGCAGGGTGGGTAAGGTGCAGGCTGGATGGGGCAGGGTGGTAAGGTGCAGGCTGGCTGGGGTTGGGTGGCTGGGGCCAGGTGGGTAAGGTGCAGGCTGGCTGGGGCAGGGGCAGGGTGGGTAAGGTGCAGGCTGGATGGGGCAGGGTGGTAAGGTGCAGGCTGGCTGGGGTTGGGTGGCTGGGGCCAGGTGGGTAAGGTGCAGGCTGGGTGGCTGGGGCAGGGTGAGTAAGGTGCAGGCTGGCTGGGGCTGGGGCAGGGTGGGTAAGGTGCAGGCTGGCTGGGTGGCTGGGGCAGGGTGGGTAAGGTGCATGCTGGCTGGGGCCGGGTGGGTAAGGTGCAGCTGGGTGCCATGATAGGAGACCCTAGATTAGTGGCGACATGTGTAACATCAGCCTCCCTCCCTGCAGAGTGTGAGCGGAGCGGGACCTGACATGTCAGTGATGACTGCTTCTCTCCCCGCAGCATGCCCAGCATCATCTCCTAGGTAACAGCGTGTATCCTTATTGTGACGCGCTGCCACTAGTACGTGCAGGCGCGTCACAGTAAGGAGACACACTGTTACCTAGCAGATGATGCTGGGAGCGCTGCAGGACTAGAAGCGGTCATCGCTGGCATGTCGGATTCCGGTGAGTCTTCTCATACTTAACGCTCTGCTTGCACTCTGCAGAGAGGGAGGGAGGGAAGGGCACTAGCCAGTGAGCCGCCTCTCATGGATGGTCCCGCCTGTAATCACGTGCCTTGGGTGCCTATGGGTAAATCCAGCCCTGGGGAATATACTTTACAGTCTGTAAGTCTTTGGAAAACAAAAGTTAGCTTTCTTAAAGGAATTGTCAGGCATATTACCTGGGGCTTCTAGCAGCCCCATGCATCCCGTGCCCTCGTAGTCACTCACTGCTGCTCCAGAACCCCGCCGCCAGCTAGTTTCGTTTTTGCTGACCGCCATGTGTACATTTGCACACGTTCCCGCTGGTGCATGAACCACTTTGCACCACTAACATGTAAAAATGTATGTGTTAAGGTTCATGCACCAGCTGGAATGAGTGCAAATGTACACATGGCAGCCCGCCGACCCCGAGGTCGGAAAAAACGAAACTAGCTGTGGCCGGGGGAACGGAGCAGCAGTGAGTGACTACGACGGCACAGGTTGGCTGCATGGAGCGGGTAGAAGCCCCAGGTAAGTGAAACTAATTATTTTTATTTTTGCCTGACGATTCCTTTAAAACAGAAAATATTTGCGATAATTCAGGTTGGAGTGAGCTCCAAGATGTCTCCCAGTGCATCGCTGCTGAATATATGCAAATTAACCATTGACAACAATGGTTAATTTTCATATATTCAGCAGTGATGCACTGGGGGACATCTCGAAGTTCACTCCAACCTAAATTATCACAAATACTTTCTGTTTTAAGAAAGCAAACTTTTGTTTTCCATGCATTTTAGTAAGGGGGCTTTTTGGACCATTGTAGCCTTTTACACACTCCAATGAGTTCTGGTTCACCATGAGCTTGTTGGTTAGTCTTTAAGTCTTTGGAGAAATGTCCAAGATGGCCGATTGCCATTTGCAGGCAATGACCTATCTGCAGGCAATGACCTGCAGACACATTTACTCCACTGACAGGTTAATGATACCAGGTTCTGAACAGGAGTACAGACAGTACAAGACACATTTTCTTGTGAATCCACCAATCTGGTATATCTGATCATGTGTGCTAAATGCAGGGCTGTGGAGTCAGAGTTGGAGTCGGAGTCGAGGAGTCGGAGTCTGAGTAATTTTGGGTACCCGGAGTCGAGTTGGAGTCGGTGATTTCATAGACTGAGGAGTCGGGAGTCGGATGATTTTGTACAAAATCCACAGCCCTGGTAAGTATTAGACTAAGGAGTCGGAGTCTGAGCCATTTTGGGTACCCGGAGTCGGAGTTGGAGTCGGAGGTTTCATAAACTGAGGAGTCGAAGTCGGAGTTGGAGTCGGAAGATTTTTGTACCGACTCCACAGCCCTGGCTAAATGCCCCTAAGGTATGTATGTGGGAGAAACTGGACAAACTCTGGGCACAGGCACACTATTAATGATATCAAATCTGAACTCCCAGGTGCTACACACTTTTGTTCCAACGGACACAGCAAGAATGATCTTCGTGTCACTGCCCTGAAGGGTGACTTCAAATCGTCAAAAGATAGATTAATAGCAAAAACAAAATGTATAAATTGGTTCAAAGCTGTGGACAAAGGCTTGAATAAGGACAAAAACTTTTTATATTGGTATGAGGCTGATGATATTTAATGCCATAAATTTTTCTCGGCCTATATTGCTTCCACTCTGCTTGTAGCTAAACTTGTGAACTCTGAATTTACGATGCCTCTGTGACAGGCTGAGTCCCAATTGTGTGAGTATTGTGTAAACAAGGAGTCTTATCTCATCTAACAACCTCTCGCCCCATTTAGCAGTGATGATTGTAATCAGCTAATTACAATTAGGCAAAATTTCATGGAAATGTTTGCATTTACGCTTATATGTAATTACGATATGTAAATTAAATTGATTTTGTATAGCGATTCGTAATTTCGCCTAAAAGTTCATGTAATTTTTGTGCCAACTTTGGCAGTGAATAGCAAAGCCCCCATACATGGTAGTGACACCAAAATTGCTACATATGTTAAGGAGGATTATGGGTACAAGTCAAAAAAAGAAATTTCCAAAAAGATCTTGTGGTTTTTGAGAAAATCAATTTGAACAATGCAAAGACAAAATGGTTTTTAAACAAAGAAATTACAGTCTAAAAACCATTTTTCTTTGCCTGTTTAAAATCAATTTTCTCAAAAACTACAATGTCTTTTTGAAAAATATTTTTTTTTACTTGTACCCAATACTCTCCTTAACATGTGTAGCAATTTTGGTAGCAATAGTCTGTATGGGGGCTTTGCTATTAACCGTAGAGTTGGGCCGAACCTCCGATTTTCGGTTCGCGAACCGGGTTCGCGAACTTTCGCGAAAGGTTCGGTTCGCGTTAAAGTTCGCGAACCGCAATAGACTTCAATGGGGATGCGAACTTTGAAAAAAAAAATTAATTATGCTGGCCACAAAAGTGATGGAAAAGATGTTTCAAGGGGTCTAACACCTGGAGGGGGGGATGGCGGAGTGGGATACATGCCAAAAGTCCCCGGGAAAAATCTGGATTTGACGCAAAGCAGCGTTTTAAGGGCAGAAATCACATTGAATGTTAAATGACAGGCCTAAAGTGCTTTCAAACATCTTGCATGTGTATACATCAATCAGGTAGTGTAATTAAGGTACTGCTTCACACTGACGCACCAAACTCATCGTGTAACGCACCGCAAACAGCTGTTTGTGTAGTGACGGCCGTGCTGGACTGGTGCGCACCATGGCGAGAGTGCAGGTTTTGGTGGCTTTACAGCCCATATGGTCAGTCACCTGGCTGATGTAGCTGAATGACAGAACAGTGACTGTCCAGCTGATCAAATTTGGTCTGACCACAATGAGGCAACGACCTTATTATCGTGGGTGTGCCCCCCGAGACACTCATCTAGGCGCCGGTCATTGCTCCATTGTGATACGCAAGCCCCTTCACCACGGCAAGGTAATGATCACGAAGGGGAATGGGCGCATGTTCATGCCTTTTCTTTTGTTGTTGCAGCTGCCCGCAGTGCAGCCAGAAAAATTAGGCAGTCATGTACACGCACCCGAAAAATTATTACAGCGGCCGCTGCTAGCAGCGGCCTAAAAAATTCAGCAATCCGCCTGGAGTCCCGGACCCTGTTGGTGGTGGCGGAGAAGGTAGTGAAGCGGCCTGCAGGCAGACATGCTGTGTGGAGGGACTGGGAGCGACTTAGTCTTCTTGGGGCAGGCCAGGCAGCCAGTCACACGGCGTGCAGGCAGAGATGCTGTATGTGCGGGGACTGACTTAGTCTTGGGGCGGGCAGCAGCCCTCCGGGATCCATGCCTCATTCATTTTTATAAAGGTGAGGTACTTAACACTTTTGTGACTTAGGCGACTTCTCTTCTCTGTGACAATGCCTCCAGCTGCGCTGAAGGTCCTTTCTGAGAGGACGCTTGCGGCAGGGCAGGAGAGAAGTTGGATGGCAAATTGGGACAGCTCTGGCCACAGGTCAAGCCTGCGCACCCAGTAGTTCAAGGGTTCCTCATCGCTGTTCACAGCAGTGTCTACATCCACACTTAAGGCCAGGTAGTCGGCTACCTGCCGTTCCAGGCGTTGGTGGAGGGTGGATCCGGAAGGGCTACGGCGAGGCGTTGGACTAAAGAACGTCCGCATGTCCGACATCACCATGAGATCGCTGGAGCGTCCTGTCTTTGACTGCGTGGACACGGGAGGAGGATTAGTGGCAGTGGTACCTTGCTGGCGTTGTGCCGTCACATCACCCTTAAAGGCATTGTAAAGCATAGTTGACAGCTGGTTCTGCATGTGCTGCATCCTTTCCACCTTCCGGTGAGTTGGTAACAGGTCCGCCACTTTGTGCCTGTACCGAGGGTCTAGTAGTGTGGCCACCCAGTACAGCTCATTCCCCTTGAGGTTTTTTATACGGGGGTCCCTCAACAGGCAGGACAGCATAAAAGACGACATCTGCACAAAGTCGGATCCAGTACCCTCCATCTCCTCTTGCTCTTCCTCAGTGACGTCAGGTAAGTCAACCTCCTCCCCCCAGCCGCGAACAATACCACGGGAAGGTTGCGCAGCACAAGCCCCCTGCGACGCCTGCTGCGGTTGTTCTCCTGCCGCTGTCCCCTCCTCCTCCTCCTCCTCCCCCAAAGAAACACCTTGCTCATCATCCTCTGAGTCTGACTCATCTTCTGCACATGACCTCTCTTCTTCCTCCTCCTCCCCCCTCTGTGCTGCCGCAGGTGTTGAGGAAACAGCTGGGTCTGATGAAAATTGGTCCCATGCCTGTTCCTGCCGTAACGGTTCCTGGTCACGCTCATTCGCAGCTTCATCCGCCACTCTACGCACAGCACGCTCCAAGAAGTACGCGTAGGGAATTAAGTCGCTTATGGTGCCCTCACTGCGGCTCACCAGGTTGGTCACCTCCTCAAACGGCCGCATGAGCCTGCATGCATTTTTCATCATTGTCCAGTTGTCGGGCCAGAACATCCCCATCTTCCCAGACTGTTTCGTTCTACTCCAGTTGTAGAGGTACTGGGTGACGGCTTTCTTCTGTTCTAGCAGGCGGGAGAACATGAGGAGGGTCGAGTTCCAGCGAGTGGGGCTATCGCAAATGAGGCGTCTCACCGGCATGTTGTTTTTACGCTGAATTTCTGCAAATCGTGCCATGGCTGTGTAAGAGCGCCTCAAATGCCCACAGAACTTCCTGGCCTGCTTCAGGACATCCGCTAAGCCAGGGTACTTTGCCACAAATCTTTGAACCACCAGATTCATGACATGTGCCATGCAGGGTATGTGTGTCAGCTTCCCCATATGCAAAGCGGCAAGCAGATTGCTGCCGTTGTCGCACACCACGTTGCCTATCTCCAGGTGGTGCGGGGTCAGCCACTCATCCACCTGTTTCTTAAGAGCAGCCAGGAGAGCTGCTCCAGTGTGACTCTCCGCTTTGAGACAAGCCATGTCTAAGATGGCGTGACACCGTCGTACCTGGCATGCAGCATAGGCCCTGCGGAGCTGGGGCTGTGTAGCTGGAGAGGAGAACTGCCACTCAGCCAAGGAGGAGGAGGAGGACAGCGAAGAGCATGTAGCAGGAGGAGAGGAGGTGGCAGGAGGCCTGCCTGCAAGCCGTGGAGGTGTCACAATTTGGTCCGCCGCTTTCTGCTTGCCATCGTTCACCACCAGGTTCACCCAATGGGCTGTGTAGGTAATGTAGCGGCCCTGCCCGTGCTTGGCAGACCAGGCATCCGTGGTCAGGTGTACCCTTGACCCAACGCTCTTCGCAAGAGATGACACCACTTGCCTCTCAACTTCACGGTGCAGTTGGGGTATGGCCTTTCTGGAAAAATAAGTGCGGCCTGGCATCTTCCACTGCGGTGTTCCGATGGCCACAAATTTACGGAAGGCCTCAGAGTCCACCAGCCGGTATGGTAACAGCTGGCGAGCTAACAGTTCCGCCACGCCAGCTGTCAGACGCCGGGCAAGGGGGTGACTGGCCAAAAGTGGCTTCTTCCGCTCAAACATTTCCTTCACGGACACCTGACTGCTGCTGTGGGCAGAGGAGCAGGAACCGCTCAAGGGCAGAGGCGGAGTGAGGGAGGGTGCCTGTGAAGGTGCAAGGGAGAGAGCGGCATAAGCAGATGATGCACCTGAAGGAGAGAGAGGAGAAGGAGGGTGACTTTGCTTTTGTGTGCTGCTGCTGCTTTTGCTCAGGTGGCCATCCCATTGCTGTTTGTGCCTTTTCTGCAGGTGCCTTCGTAAGGCACTTGTCCCTACGTGAGTGTTGGCCTTTCCACGGCTCAATTTTTGTTGGCAGAGCGAACAGATGGCTTTGGTCCGATCTGAGGCACACACATTAAAAAATTTCCACACCGCTGAGCCACCCTGGGATGTGGGCACCTCAGCAGCTGATGCTGAAGGGCAAGTTGGCTGGCTGTACATAGGTGGCGAATCTGGCGATACATGGTGCCGGACTCTGCCACCAGCTGTTTCTGACGAAGAGCTGCCCCAGCTTCTTTCAGCAACTTCTATCCTCCTACTACTCTCTGACTCCCCCTCTGAACTGTCCCCCTCTTCATCTCCTCTATTGGGAACATACAGAGGATCCCTATCATCGTCATCATCGTAATCATCCTGCCCAGCTTCGCTTGCCTCAGAAAAATCCAAATGTGTAGGTCCTTCATCCTCCTTACACGTTACATCCATAGTGTTGTCGCGTAACGCAGACATATGAGCTGGTGAAAATTCATCTGGCTGTAACAATGGCTGTGCATCAGTGATTTCACCACCACTAAATAATTCTTGCGAAGTGTCAAATGCAGCGGAAGTGGTGCTAGTAGTAGCGCTGGTGGCTGAGCAAGATGAGGTGTTCTGTGTCGCTAAATACTCAACCACGTCCTGACAATCTTGGGAGGTGATGGGACGTGCCTTCTTCCGAGCACTGTACTGTGGGCCAGGTCCACACGAAATTACATTTACACGACCTCGCGCAGACCTGCCGGGTGGCCTTCCTCTGCCTCTGCCACTACCTCTTCCTCTTCCTCTACCTGTTTTGTCCATATCGGGTATGCACGGAGTGGTATATCACACTGCGTGCACTCACGTAGGTAGGTGGGTTCACTTAACTGCACAGGTATGCGCACTGATGCGGTGGGTTCACTGAACAGTACAGGTATACAGTGGCGGGTTCACTGAACACAACAGGTATGCAGTGGCGTGTTCACTAAACAGGTATACAGTGGCAGGTCCACTTCACAGAACAGGTATACAGTGGCAGGTCCACTGAACAGAACAGGTATACAGTGGCGGGTCCACTGAACAGAACAGGTATACAGTGGCGGGTTCACAGAACAGGTATGCAGTGGCAGGTTCACTGAACACAACAGGTATGCAGTGGCGTGTTCACTAAACAGGTATACAGTGGCAGGTCCACTGAACAGAACAGGTATACAGTGGCGGGTTCACAGAACAGGTATACAGTGGCGGGTCCACTGAACAGAACAGGTATACAGTGGCGGGTTCACAGAACAGGTATGCAGTGGCAGGTTCACTGAACACAACAGGTATGCAGTGGCGTGTTCACTAAACAGGTATACAGTGGCAGGTCCACTGAACAGAACAGGTATACAGTGGCGGGTTCACAGAACAGGTATACAGTGGCGGGTCCACTGAACAGAACAGGTATACAGTGGCGGGTTCACAGAACAGGTATACAGTGGCGGGTCCACTGAACAGAACAGGTATACAGTGGCGGGTTCACAGAACAGGTATACAGTGGCGGGTCCACTGAACAGAACAGGTATACAGTGGCGGGTTCACAGAACAGGTATACAGTGGCAGGATCACTGAACAGGTATGCAGTGGCAGGATCACAGTACAGGTATGCAGTGGGCTGGGGGCTCACTGAACAGAACAGGTATGCTGTGGCAGGATCACTGAACAGGTATGCAGTGGCAGGATCACAGTACAGGTATGCAGTGGGCTGAGGGCTCACTGAACAGAACAGGTATGCTGTGGCAGGATCACTGAACAGGTATGCAGTGGCAGGATCACAGTACAGGTATGCAGTGGGCTGAGGG
This sequence comes from Hyperolius riggenbachi, assembly GCF_040937935.1. Lineage (NCBI taxonomy): Eukaryota > Metazoa > Chordata > Amphibia > Anura > Hyperoliidae > Hyperolius > Hyperolius riggenbachi. The sequence goes on along the minus strand of NC_090649.1, from coordinate 466,713,338 downwards.
CTCACTGAACAGAACAGGTATGCTGTGGCAGGATCACTGAACAGCTATGCAGTGGCAGGATCACAGTACAGGTATGCAGTGGGCTGAGGGCTCACTGAACAGAACAGGTATGCTGTGGCAGGATCACTGAACAGGTATGCAGTGGCAGGATCACAGTACAGGTATGCAGTGGGCTGAGGGCTCACTGAACAGAACAGGTATGCTGTGGCAGGATCACTGAACAGGTATGCAGTGGCAGGATCACAGTACAGGTATGCAGTGGGCTGGGGGCTCACTGAACAGAACAGGTATGCTGTGGCAGGATCACTGAACAGCTATGCAGTGGCAGGATCACAGTACAGGTATGCAGTGGGCTGAGGGCTCACTGAACAGAACAGGTATGCTGTGGCAGGATCACTGAACAGCTATGCAGTGGCAGGATCACAGTACAGGTATGCAGTGGGCTGAGGGCTCACTGAACAGAACAGGTATGCTGTGGCAGGATCACTGAACAGGTATGCAGTGGCAGGATCACAGTACAGGTATGCAGTGGGCTGAGGGCTCACTGAACAGAACAGGTATGCTGTGGCAGGATCACTGAACAGGTATGCAGTGGCAGTATCACAGTACAGGTATGCAGTGGGCTGAGGGCTCACTGAACAGAACAGGTATGCTGTGGCAGGATCACTGAACAGGTATGCAGTGGCAGGATCACAGTACAGGTATGCAGTGGGCTGAGGGCTCACTGAACAGAACAGGTATGCTGTGGCAGGATCACTGAACAGCTATGCAGTGGCAGGATCACAGTACAGGTATGCAGTGGGCTGAGGGCTCACTGAACAGAACAGGTATGCTGTGGCAGGATCACTGAACAGGTATGCAGTGGCAGGATCACAGTACAGGTATGCAGTGGGCTGAGGGCTCACTGAACAGAACAGGTATGCTGTGGCAGGATCACTGAACAGGTATGCAGTGGCAGGATCACAGTACAGGTATGCAGTGGGCTGAGGGCTCACTGAACAGAACAGGTATGCTGTGGCAGGATCACTGAACAGGTATGCAGTGGCAGGATCACAGTACAGGTATGCAGTGGGCTGAGGGCTCACTGAACAGAACAGGTATGCTGTGGCAGGATCACTGAACAGCTATGCAGTGGCAGGATCACAGTACAGGTATGCAGTGGGCTGAGGGCTCACTGAACAGAACAGGTATGCTGTGGCAGGATCACTGAACAGCTATGCAGTGGCAGGATCACAGTACAGGTATGCAGTGGGCTGAGGGCTCACTGAACAGAACAGGTATGCTGTGGCAGGATCACTGAACAGGTATGCAGTGGCAGGATCACAGTACAGGTATGCAGTGGGCTGAGGGCTCACTGAACAGAACAGGTATGCTGTGGCAGGATCACTGAACAGCTATGCAGTGGCAGGATCACAGTACAGGTATGCAGTGGGCTGAGGGCTCACTGAACAGAACAGGTATGCTGTGGCAGGATCACTGAACAGCTATGCAGTGGCAGGATCACAGTACAGGTATGCAGTGGGCTGAGGGCTCACTGAACAGAACAGGTATGCAGCCAGGAAGAAGTTAAGCCTAACTAATCTTTCCCTGAGAGACAGTCTGCAGCAGCTCGCCCTACTCTGACTAATGCAGGCACACGAGTGGCCGTAATGGCCGCCGCTGCCTGCCTTATATAAGGGGGGGTGGGGCTCCAGGGGCTAGTGTAGCCTAATTGGCTACACTGGGCCTGCTGACTGTGATGTAGAGGGTCAAAGTTGACCCTCAGGTGCATTATGGGGCGAACCGAACTTCTTCCGCAAAAGGTTCGCGTGCGGTACCCGCACGCGAACCACCTAAGTTCGCGCGAACCCCGTTCGCCGGCGAACCGTTCGGCCCAACTCTAATTAACCGCTAAAGTCGGCACAAAATTTTGCGAAACATGCGAAATTATGAAATATTACAATTACATACAAAATTAATTACAATTTTCACTGAAATTTCGCATTACGATTATGATGCGTAAATGCGAATTTCGATGCAAAATTTCATCCCACCACTGCCATTTAGATGTTCTGTTCCACTTAAAGCAGTACTGTAGGGGGGTCGGGGGAAAAGACTTGAACTTACCTGGGGCTTCTTATGGTCCCCCGCAGACGTCCTGTGCCCGCACAGCCACTCACCGATGCTCCGGTCCCCGCCTCCGGTTCACTTCTGGAATTTGCGACTTTAAAGTCTGGAAACCACTGAGCATTCCTCGCTCCCGCTGACATCACCAGGAGTGTACTGCGTAGGCCCAGTACTGTCTGCGTCTGTGCAGTACGCTCCTGGTGACGTCAGCAGGAGCAAAGACGCGGGCGCGCAATTGAATGGTTTTCCGACTTTAAAGTCGCAAATTCCCGAAGTAAACCGGAGGTGGGGACCGGAGCATGAGTAACTGGCTGCGCGAGCACAGGACACTTTCGGGGGACAGTTAGAATCTCCAGATAAGTTAAACTCTTTTTCTCCCTACCCCCCTACAGTAGTCCTTTAATGCATCTTAATGACATGTATCTATGCTTGAAAAAAATCTATATATCCCCTTTTGATGTTACATGTATATAGCTCTTCTCCATCAGTTTGTAAGCAAACAGGATTAAAGTCCGACGAAGGCTATACAGCCGAAAGCTTGCCTACTCTTATTTTTTTACTTTAAAAAGCATTTAAAAATAAGGTAGGGGATTAGCTTACCTTCAAGTATGACAACTCTTTCAATTAATTTTAACAGTTTACTGAAAAGGACAGACAACGCGTTTCGTGGCCTGGAGCCACTTCTTCCGGTAAATAGCTAAAAAGGATGCTCTGAGTGAGTATCAGCTGCTTACAAGGCAAATATTTACCTGAAGAAGTCCAGCTGCCAAAATAGCGTGCAAGCATTTAGAGAGGCTGGCTGGCATCCTTGTATCGATCTTTTCCAGATAGTGCTTTTTTAGAGACTGAATTAAATACTGAGAATCCACCAAGAAGAGACGGAATAGTCCAAAATCTGTCAAAGTAATGTATAGTGTATTTTACTCTGGGAGAAATGTAGTTCTTATACACACGTATTTTCAATTTTACAATTTTTCCTGTAACTCTCAGTGATGTTAGTGTTTTTACAGTTAGATGGACCCACCACAGAACACCAGCGCAACGAGGATGCCACCGATCCAGATGTAGTGGCGCCATCATTGTTGATGATGCCCCCAACCGTCCACTTCCCATGCAGCCATCCTATCTCAAACACACCATAACCCCACTACCGTCCAGACCTCCATGACTTCCTTTCTCCAACCTCTCACCATTCAGTCCCACCCAGCCCTTGTCCTACAAAAGGACTCCAGCCCCTCCAATTCTTTTTTAGAACTCCCTCTGTCCCTTATCAAACAAGGGACAATCAGCCCCCAGTTTCACCCATACACAGCACCGAACAGAACCCACCTCCCCGAATAACACCTACAACCCCCAATCAGCCGAAAACCAGAAAGAGGGGCTCTAGGGGTAAAGGTAAAAAAAAGAAAAAGCCAGCTACCACCATCACACCCAATGACCCACCCATAAAATGTATCTTTAACCTGTCTAGCCATATCCTCACCACACATGAAAATACACTATTGGAAAAAAGACTTTCATTCTGCCCCATCAACTCTGCTAATATGTTCAATCTCTTTACAGACCTGAATGCTTATATCAGAAAACTTACATTAAAGAGACACTTCGCCATTAAAAAGAATCCCACACTGTCTACCTCGGCTCCCCTCATCATTACACAGAACGACAATATCCCACTTACCACAGTCAACCCCAATGAAATTCAATTAGAAAAATGCATTACCACCCAACTTAAGGGCAAATCCAGATTTTATCCCACAGCATCCAAAGGCCATTTCATTGAAACATTCTATGCATTAGTTCTAGATGACCTCCTCACTCTTCAGACCCACACCCTCATGATCAAAGACAATCTTACCCATCATGAGAAAATTGCCCTTAAGTCACTCCTTCAAAACCCTGATCTGGTTATCAAACCCGCCGATAAAGGTTGGGGTATTGTCATCCTCAACAGACTTGCTTATCTGGAAGAAGCTAATAGACTTCTAGACAACCCTGACCATTACAACAAACTTACCTCAGACCCAACCACACCCCTCAATAAGATCCTCATGACTTTCATCAACCAAGCTTTACTCTCAAACATTATCACCAAAAATGAACGTAACTATATTGTCAATCATCATCCCAAAACACCTTTTTTCTATTACTTACCAAAAATACATAAAGATTTACATAAACCACCCGGCCGACCCATTATCGCAGGCATTGATTCCATGACCAGCAATTTGTCCCGGTTCATTGACAAACACCTACAACCCCTTGTAATAAACTTACCCTCCTACCTCAAAGATTCCCAACATCTTTTACAGCTTCTATCCCCTATCACTTGGTCCTCTGACTATCATTGGCTTACCTGCGACATATCCTCACTTTATACCAATATTCCCCATCAATTTGGTTTATCTGCAATAAAACACTTCCTAAACACTCTTCCATCCATGCCCTCCATACAGCAACAATTCATCCTACAGTGTACTGAATTCACTCTTAATAATAACATATTCTCCTTCAATAATAATTACTATCATCAGATCAGTGGAACTGCAATGGGCAGTTCCTTTGCGCCCTCTTATGCAAACCTCACCATGGGCCTCATAGAACTTCAACTACTAGACACTTATCACCCATTCCATAACAACATCATTCTGTACAAACGATATATTGACGATTTATTTTTTATATGGAAAGGCGACACCTCACTAATCCCATCCTTTATCCAATATCTTAATACCAATAGAGTGGGCCTTCATTTTACATCTCAATATCACCCAACCTCCATAGATTTCCTCGATCTTACCATCTTCATCGAACAGGGCTCCATCAAAACAAAAACAGATTTCAAATCCGTTGATTCCAACAATTTTATACACTTTAATAGTTTCCACTACCGACCTTGGACACAGAATACACCATACTGCCAGTTTAGACGGATCTATAGAAACTGCACAGACAACCAAGATTACCATGTTCAATCTGATATACTCACTAAAAAATTTTCCGCGAGGAAATACCCCAAAAAACTTATCCGGGACGCACGTCATAAAGCAGAACTACCATATAACCCCAAACCATCAACCGCAGATAGCAATAATCCACCCCCCAGATTCATCACTCAATATTGTAGAGAACACCAAACTATCAGGAAAATAATGAACAAGCGTTGGGAAATTCTACTCCAGGACCCATTCTTGAGACCCCTCCTCCCCACCAAACCACTTATCACCTACCGTAGAGCCCCCAGTCTCCGCAATTTACTAGCCCCCAGTAAACTTCGCTGCCCCAAAACTGAACTTGCACACAGTTTAGCCCCTTTGACACCTGGCTCACGACCCTGCCAACGTCCCAGATGCCTAGCCTGTACCTTTGTAGCCAATGCTACCACCTTTACGTCCACCGTCACCAACATCCAATACAATATCAAAAAACAATTGTCCTGCCAGTCCCGATTTGTTATTTATGTCATTTCATGTCCCTGCCATCTTCAGTATGTGGGTAGAACCACACAGGAAGCCCGGAGCAGAATTGGCCAGCATAGAAGAAATATCCTGAATAAATTCCCTATGCACAGCGTGTCACGGCACTTTCACCAAGCTCACCAAAATAATCCCGAAACACTCTCCATCACCCTCATCGACAGTACCTGCGATAACGAAAAATTAAAAAAGCTCGAAATGTATTGGATCCAGACCCTGAGGACACTGGTCCCAGGGGGTCTGAACGAGGTCCTGGAAAAAATATACTAAAAAATGTTTTTTCATTCCATATGATGCATCCCTTTTGTTCCGTTTATTTTTAATTAGTCCTCTCTTTTTATATTTTATAGTATTATGATTTTTATCCTCACTTTTATGCAGATTGATAATAAGATTGATAATAAGAATTTTATGTTGTACCAGTTTTATGTTTATGTTAATGTTATTTCTTAAATTTTGTCTAAAAAACATTTTAGGTCAAAAACACCCACTAACCCCTTTTTTAAACCTCCCCCCCCCCCCCTCTCGAAAATCATATCTGGCAATTTTAATGATACTTCAGCTTACCGTTGATCTACCATAAGTACAATAGTGAATTTCTCAACCAACATCAGACCACTTTTTTTTTTTTTTTTTTTTTTTTTTTATACAAATGTGACATAGACCTTTTATTCTGACCTTTTACTGTGTACTTTTAATATTATAAACTATATGTTGTATGTATATTCATGTATATGCTTTTTATCAAGACCTGGTTAATCTCTGCTATTTATTATATCTTTTTGGCAAATGTTGTAGTTACTGCTGTGTATCTGGGCCACCTCCAACATGGTGGCCCATCAGTACTGAGAACCAGGCATGCCTCTTCCAAGATGGCGGCCTGACTCCTCTTTAAAAGGGTAAGTCCTTGTAGGCTCCGCCCACTGATGATGCACTTCCTCTCCCCAGTTGATGTCACATCCTGAACACTACTTAGCATGCTCAGACACTCTTTGCCATTACAGAGGTGCCGAGTGTTGTTTGTTTTGCTAGATGGTAAGTCCTGGTGGGTTCACCCACTTAAGTTTTATCTTTACTGCTGCCATCTGTAATTTTTAACCCCATACTGGGGTATGTTCTGCTGCCACTGTTTTGTTTGTTTTGCTGCCATTCACACTCTTTTACTACCTTTGATCTACAGTCACCTCTTTTGCTACTTGATCTGTAACTTGCACGTCCCATGGCTATAATTGGCAATCCCCTTCCTTCCCCACCCCCACTCCCTCCTCCTGATACACAACTTTCCCTTGGCCTCTCCCCCTCCCCTCCCCCCATCCCCCAGGTTTCCCCCATCCCCCACCCCTGTGTGGTTCTCCTCCCCTCCCATTCTTTTCCCCCCACCAACACAACCCACCAACATAACAATTCTATAATACAAAATACTGTACCTTTACTGCCAATATACCATATTATGTTGCACATGTTTGTCACTCATTGATCAAAGCTTTAAATGTAGGATGTATCATAGCAGAAACAATATACCCTCTGATCTCTGTCATTTGCAGCTGTATCTCCTTTTTCTATTGCCTGAGGAAGCGGGCACTGACCCGTGAAACGCGTTGCTTTGTTTTATCTGGAGTTCGTTAATAAATAGACTGAATGTACAGTCGTGTTGTGTCTGCTTGGAGGAGGTAAGTCCACCACTGCCTCCTCTAATTACCAAATTTTTGGCTTTTAAGCTCATTTAAAACCCTTTTTACCCTTTTGGCGCCTCTGTTCTCTCCTATATATCATTGTTGAGGCGTTCTTTGGTGGGGGTTCAACTAATCATGAAAACATTCCGTGGCAGGTTGCCGTAACTAAGATCCTCGTTTGACCTGTTTACTGGTAATGTGGTTTTCATCTGCCCTGAAAGTGTTTTCAATTATGGAACCCCCAGAAAAAGTGTTGTGGATGAACCAGTTGTGATGTATTGAACGTTGTGATGTATGGAACGCATGGGCCTCACGCTATCAGTTAATTGGCTCATCATCTAATCATAAAAACATTCTTTCCTTTATTGCCCTGATTGAAGTCCTCACTCTTTTGGCTTCTTTTTCTAGGGAAGACCTTTTCTAATTTACAGTGGAAAAAAATTCCTCTTCTGAACTCAATTAGAACAAGATTTTCACTGTTTCAGAACTTCTGAATTATGGACCTCACAAACCTTACTGCATGAATGAATTGTCTTAGATGATAATTAAGGTGATTATTAAGATAACTAATTTTACATTGTGTCTTTTTGCCACGTTGAAGAAGAAGAAATGTATAACTGAAAGGGAGCGCTATGCGCATGCGCAGTAGCAATTTTTGCGTACTGTGCATGCACAGAACGCTCCCAGTAGCAGGACCACAATGAGGAGGCTCATGGTCAGCCTGCATTGCGGGGGTCGCCGCTGCTTGTCGGAGGGGCTCGGACCGATGTCATGGGCACAGGACGACTCCAGGGGACTGCAAGAAGCCCCAGGTAAGTTAAGCTAATTTTTTAATTTGCCTTAAGATTTCCTTTAACTCTCACGGATCCCCTTACAGATACTCCTTTGTTTTCCTGAGGAAGCGGGTTGCATCCCGCAAAACGCGTCACAATTTTTGGAGTTTTATAAAGTTCGCAATAAATGTTAAAGCTAATGGGAATCCATGCTTCAGTAAAAAAAAAGTCAGATACTCACCTAAGGAGAGGGAAGGCTCGGGTCCTTATAAACCTTCCCTCTCCTCTCCCGGTGCCCTCCATGCTGCACTGGCGCCCCCGTCCACATCCCCCGCTGCGGGGACTTCGGGAGCTGAGTCCTCCCGAAGACAGGCGGCTCCATACTGCGCACAGCAGCCCGTCTTCGGTAGTACACGGGCTCCCGAAGCATTTCCGAAGCCTCCCTTCGGCGGGGGAACAGCGGTATTTGACCAAAACGGTCGAATACCGCTACGGGGGAGCCAGCGCAACAGCGGGGCCCGGGAGAGGAGAGGGAATGCTCTATGGGACCCAGAGCCTCCCTCTCCTTAGGTGAGTATCTGACTTTTTTTTATTACAGTATGGGTTCCCATTCACTTTAAATTTTGAAAACTGACTGGCTGTGTCATCTCAGAGGAGGGAAGTCCACCACTGCCTCCTTTTTTTTAAAACAATTTTTAGTGTATTTTACCTTATGCTGGCGCCTCTGTTACAAACAATTTGGGCTTGATTCCCTAACCAGTGCTAGCTCAGCACGTGTTAAGGCTTTGCACGTGCAAACTAGGGTGCTAAGTAGTATGCACAGCAAAGCTGTTGCTGTTCGCGTGCTATTTTAGCTACGCCATACGGTCCGTTCGCGTGCAAAATCAGCCGCTAAGCGTGCAAAGTATGCTTATCACGCTACTTAGCATGTGATCCACTGCGCGCAAAACTTTGCATATTAGCGCGTGAAGGGGCTTTTCACTGGCGTGCTAAAACTTAACACGTTTTTGTGAATCCACCCCTTTGTATTATCATTGTTCAACGCTTGGTGGAGGGTTGTGACCTCTTTTTTTATCCACTTCGCATCCAGACCTTGTTTTCAACTTATTGACCAGAGCAGTTTTGACAGTTTAGCTATGTCCTTATTTAATCAGAAATAACTTTATCCCTACTTATGACACAGAAATGAAATACATATTGTTTTTTTCAAGACAAACTAGGCTTTCATCGTATGCCATTTTTCCCTCAAACAATTTTGTTTTCTATGAATTTTAATGGGAAAACAAAGAAAAAAAAAGAAAAAAACATGTATTTCTCAGTTTTACCAATTCCAGTTTAAAAATAAAAAGTGCTACTGTAGATAAAAAACAGAAATTCTGTTTGGCTATTCTTACTGCTTATCACAAAACTTAGATTATGTTCCGGTCACAATTTATGGTGAAGATATTTGATTCTGAAATAATGCTACATAGTGTGTTTTTCACTATGAATGAGAAAATAAAAGTATTTTTAATAGTAAAAATCAATCTTATTAGCTCAGGAAACTTATATTCCCGTTCACCAATTAGTGCTGCATCAGATAGTGCCAGAAATGTGCACAGGAGCAAGCCCAATCCTGCACAGCACTGCTTCTGGACAGGTCAGTAGATCTACTGACCTGTGGCTTAGATGAAGTCCCAGAGGACGTATATCTACTGACCTGTGGACAAAGTGGTTAACTACAGAGAGTGGAAGTGGGCTTATTCTCCCCACCTGCCTTCACAGTGGTAACCTTGGTTTGTGAGTATTACTCAATGTATTAATTAACCTGTATCTTCTGGCAGGGGCGTAACTATAAATCATGTGGCCTCCCTGCAAACCTTTGATGAGGCCCCCAATGTTCATACCCTTTTCCTTGCCATCCCTCTGTGCTAGGGGGCCCATCTGCAAGGGTCATAAATGTGGCCATCATAATCTCCACCCTGTCTTCTGGTCAGTGGCGTAGCTAAGGAGCTGTGGGCCCCGATGCAAGTTTTACAATGGGGCCCCCCAAGCACTCTATACATGACAATTGATACGGCACACCAAAATCTGCCAATGGCAACTACAGTGTCAGAGGTGCAAGAAGGGGATGGGGAGCAGTTTGTTAATGATTACCACTATTCAAAGCATCTATAGAAGTGATTATTATGAGCACAGGACCAATAGAGAGCTAATACTGTAGTTGAGGAAGGGCCCTTCGGGGCCCCTCTGGCCCAAGGGCCCCGATGCGGTCGCTACCTCTGCAACCCCTATTGCTACGCCCCTGCTTCTGGTATCCAAAACCTACTACACTACACCAGGCTCTCGGTTTCTTCCTTTTTGTTTATGTTCTTCTATTCTTCTTTTGAAATAAGAACTGTCAATCCATAGTTTGCGCTCATCCCAATCTCACTGCAGTTGTCAGGGAACCATACTGATGGAATATGTGCATTGTCTCCCGAGACTGCCTATTGGTCCAGACCGATGGAACAATGAGAATTCTTATTGTCATGTGGATGCTAAGAGGCTTCATCTGGAATGCAGATGTGTCTGCCAGTTTCCACAAGTCACCAGTTGAGAACATACAGTAGATGATGGAGAAGAAGAATCTGCAAAATAAACGCGAATTGCGTCATTGGATCAAAAGAAACTGTATTTGAAGTGGCATGAAACTCAGCATTTCTTCTTTGCTCCAAACGATTATTCACAGCATAAAACCTACTATCAGAAATAAAAAGGTAGCAGAGCAGCATTTAAACAGTTAAACACAGCATTTTGTTCATCAGTGGAAAGCTTTTATCCAAGCCAAAGGTGAGGAAGTGATTCAGTTATCTTGTTTATGTTTCCTTATCAGCCGCAATAAGTAAACATTCCTGGCAGTGCTTCAGCTTGCAAGGCTAGCAGAAGATAAAAGCAGGAGAGAAATCTCACTAGATACGTTATAAAATATAAATACAGCAGCTCTACAGTAAATTACAATGGCAGCTTTCAGAGAAGATAAGCTGTACTTTGCGAACTTGTAATTTGTAAATGGACAATAATGCTTGTGCACAAAAGCAAATATGTTAATTGTATAGGTAATAAAGAATAGGAAACAAGTTTTATTGAATAGTATATCAGCGTTAACCTCTTCCCCACTGCTGCTACGCATATCTACATCCCATAAAACTACACTTGTGCCCCAGGGGTTTAGATATGCATATTTATTTATTTACCTGTCTTCTCGCAATTGCCGGCGCACTCCCGTTCATTTTTTTTGCCGGTATTCATTCACAAAGTGGATCTTGTGGGCAAGAAGTAAACACAATTATATACATTATATATACAAATAAATAATTCTTTATTAATTTTTAACCCCTTTCACCCCACCCCATAGTTACCAGAATAAAACACTTTAAAAAAAAGTGACATAATTAAAAAAAAAAAAAAAAAAAAACATAAATAGTTACCTTAGGGACTTTTTATTATGTAAGTCATGAGGGTATATTACTGGGTTTTTTTGCAAGTAAAGACTTGTAATTATTGATTATAGTATAATAAAACGCTAAACTGATAAAATACAACTTTACTTCCAAATAAAATACTATCACCAAACATTGTACTAGAGACATAATTTAAATGTTGTAATAACTGGGACAAATGAGCAAATACAATGTGCGGGTTTTATTTACAACAACACATGAATTTTAAAAAATATAAGTGTGTGTGTGTGTGTGTGTATGTATATATATATAAAGTCCAAGGGGGTTCAGCAGCTCACACCAACAAACTTATAGATCTATTTGTATGTAGAACAGAGGCGCCAGCAGGATAAAAATCAATAAAATTTTTAAAAATTGCTTGGAGGAAGTGGTGGGCTTGCCTCCCAAAAGCAGACACGAGATCATGTCTTCATATAAATCAATACATTTATTATACGGTACCCCAAAAACAGTGCAATGCGTTTTGCAGGCTCAGCCCGCTTCATCAGGCAATAAAAGTGGGGACAAAACAGAATTTCGTCAATAGCAGGTGTAGCGCCTCAGTGTAGCACCCCACTCTGTGTCCACTCCTGGTGGAGGGGAGTGCTACCCCCTTTCCTGTTTCTTTACTACAGAGAGCGACTTCTTAACCACTTCACCCCCCCAGTGCTAAATTTCTCCGTCCCTCTGCGCACCGCTTCACCCCCAGGGACGGAGAAAGGCGCACTTGTTTATTTACTTGCTGGGAGTGGGCGGGGAACTCTTGCGCACACTCCAGCCAGCCCGCACAGCAGGTGACTAATTGGATGTTAGGAACGAGCGTTCCTAAATCCAATTAGCCTCGCCGATTGCGAGTAGAATGAAGACGGCTTTAAACAAAAGCCGTCTTCATTCAAAACAATGTAACGTAAACAAATGTGCGACCCGCGCGCGCACACACACCCCGGCTCTGCAGTACAATGATTGGTTATGGAGACTCTCCAGTCCCCAATAACCAATCATAGTACATAAATACTACAATGGAGGCAGCGCTGAAAGGTAAAATAGCGCTGGTGTTTCAGGGGTAAAACCCCTCAGTTGTGAAATGGTTAATCCTGAGTGAGGACAGGTCTAATCTCCTCACCTGCCTATTGAGTGGTTGCCTGAATGGTAACCCATGTTTGTGAGTATAAATTCTCTCACTAAACCACTTACCAATTGTCTTTAACATACTACACCATATTGGGCTCTCGGTTTTTTTCTATTTTATTTTCTTACAAACTTATAGATCTGTGTGCCCGCAACTGAGGGAGCCCAATCCCTCCAGGTAATATAATAATCAAACGAGGAGTTGCAGCACACGGCTCTTTTATTGAGCAAAATATGATATATAGACAGACGTTTCGGTTGTCCCCAACCTTTCTCAATGTCAATTCAACAAATGCATTACATTCAAATTTATACCCGCCCCCACAGGAAGTGACATAGCAGATCACCACCCAACATGGTGGACAAAAAGGTAAACAGGGAAATGAAAGTCAAAGCAAATCAATATAAATAAAGAATAATAAGTGTTAGTTCACACTTATCTCATAGCTGTCAGTTCATAGTTCTTCATGTCTTCTAATCCGTTTCAAATATATTGGATAAACCTGAAAAAGTATTATAAATATAGATAGAGGTCGAAATCCCTATTCAATCCATATGGGTGTAGGGATCTCAGTTTGTGGATCCACATGACTTCCCTTTTCTTTAATAGCAGAACCCGATCACCTCCCCTGAGTCCCCTCCTAGGTTTTGGTATATAATCAATAATCATAAATTTCAGATCCACCTCTCTGTGGCCCATGGATCTCCAGTGTCTTGCTACTGGAAGGTCAGACGTTCCCCCCCTGACAGAGCTCCGATGTTGGCAGACACGATCTCGTGCCTTTTGTGTGGTTTCCCCTATGTATCTCAGCCCGCATGGGCAAGTGAGCATATATACCACAAAGGAGCTCTGGCAGGTGAGGAAATGTCTGATCTGAAAATTGTCCCCAAAGGTAGAACCTTTAATCATGCATTGACACTCGCTGCAAGAAAGGCATGGAAAAGAGCCTTTACGTTTAGGACCCAAGAACCTTGTGGTTTCTGATACTTTGGGGGGAATGTCAGCCCTCACCAATCTGCTGCCCACAGTCTCATTGCGTCGGTAGGCAGGTATTGGTGGTGAATTAAATTCAGGCATCTCTGGATACGCACTACCCAATATGTGCCAGTGTTTCTTTATACTAGCTAGAACTTTGTTGGAAAAGCTGTGAAGCCGTGATCCTTCCAACTTTGTTGGAAAAGCTGTGATCCTTTTTCCAATATCCCCCTGAGTGATTTCATCTCGTGCCTCTCGGATGAGATCAGGTGGATATCCCCGCTCCGAGAGCTTTTCAACCATCTGCTGTCTCCTACTTTCAAGTACCCCTTGATCAGTGACTATCCTGTCCACCCGGAGAAATTGGCTCCTTGCTACTGAGCGGAACACAGCAGGTGGGTGAAAACTCTCGTAGCGGAGTAGTTGGCTGCGATCAGTAGGCTTTCGAAAAAAATCTGACACCAGGATGTCACCTTCTCGTCTAATTGTAGTATCCAGAAAATTTAACTCAGAACGGTCATACACAATTTCAAACTTCATGTTGGCATGAAAACAGTTGAGATCATCATGGAAGGACAATAGGGATCCAAGGTGGCCCCGCCACACCACAAAAATGTCGTCTATGAATCGCCACCAAGCGCCACAGTGCCTGGCGAACGATTCATGAGTATAGACGTATCATATGTGTATATATATATATATATATATATATATATATATATATATATATATTTATATATATATATACATACACACTTTTTTTTTCTTCTTATTCTCTTTAAAATGTATACAAAAGAAAATAATTCTTAGAAAAAGTACCATCCAAAGAAAGCCAATTTTTTGGGTGAAAAAGAAACAAAACAATGTGCTGGGGAGGATTTCCCTCCTTCCCGTTATATATACCGTGTTTCCCCTAAAGTTAGACCTACCCCGAAAGTAAGGCCTACCTTATATTTCAAGCGTGCTTGAAATATAAGCCCTACTCCGAAATTAAGACCTAGCTGGGGGACGCTTTGTGTATGGGGAGGTGTGTGGTCTCTTACCGCACCTCCCTTGTGGCTGCGTCCCCCTCCATTCCTAGTAATTCCTCCGGTGGCGGCGACATTGTAATTAATCTGTGAGGGCGCCCTTTGACCCTCACGCGGTACGCTAGTTCGGGCTCTGCGCTGGCACTCTCTTCCTGTCATCATGTCTGCCCGGCTGGTCCCAGGCGCACATTGATTCAATGTGCGCCTGGGACGCATCAGCCGGGCGCACATGATGACAGGGTAGAGAGCGCCAGCACAGAGCCTAGAATTATCGTACTGCGTGAGGGTCAAAGGGCGCCCTCACAGATTAATTACAATGCCGCCGCCACCGGAGGAATTACTAGGAATGGAGGGGGACGCAGCCACAAGGGAGGTACGGTAAGAGCCTCCCCATACACACAACGTCTAGCCCCTCCCACCCCCGAAAATAAGCCCTAGCACTAATTTTCTCCCCAAAAAGAATATAAGACAGTGTCTTATATTCGGGGAAAGACGGTATTATACAGCATAATTGTGCTAAATGTAATTTTGCCTCCTTAGTTAAAACAGAAGGCACTGAATTTGCTATAATTCAGCTTTAAGCGAGCAACTGTGGTTTCCCATGATGCATCACTGCTGAGTATGCAAATCATCTCTTTATGCTCCTGAAAGCCAGGCTGCACATCCAGAATCTAGCTATAGATAGGATCACTATCCTATCTATAGCTAATACATTTTACTGTTTGCTTCAACAAACCCATCTGATTGAACATCTAATCTATCAAAAAATACCGCATAGTGTACACTCACCAAAGGATTATTAGGAACACCCGTTCAATTTCTAATTAATGCAATTATCTAATCAACCAATCACATGGCAGTTGCTTCAATGCATTTAGGGGTGTGGTCCTGGTCAAGACCATCTCCTGAACTCCAAACTGAATGTCAGAATGGGAAAGAAAGGTGATTTAATTTAAGGACCAGGGGATTTTCCTATGATCGGTGCTGCGTGGGCTCTCCAGCCCGCAGCACCGATCAGGATTGAGCCAGGGCGACCAGACTTCCCCCCTTTTTTCCCCACTAGGGGGATGTCCTGCTGGGGGAGGTCTAATCGCCGCCAACTATTTCTGCTTAGCGGGGGCTCTTCAAAACCCCCCTCCGCAGCGATTTCCGCCCTCTCTACCCTTACCTGCCTCTCCCGCAGGGTATGGGCTGCGCAGGACGGATATCCGTCCTGCGCCGTCTAAGATAGATTTCGGCCTATCAGATGCCGGCGATTCCCGGCCAATCAGAGGCCGGGGATCGCCGATCTGCAGCAGCTCCGTATGATGTAAATAGCGGGGATTTCTTCCCCGCGTGTTTACATTTCGCGTGCGAGCCGCGAACGGCAGCTCGCAGTCTGTTCACGGAGACACCCTCCGTGAACTGACATGGAAAGGACGCTCGTACGAGCGGGAGTTTCCATGTAATACCACTTACGACCTGCCGACGCCTATCGGCGTTAGGCGGTCGTTAAGTGGTTAAGCAATTTTGAGCGTGGCATGGTTGTTGGTGCCAGACGGGCCGGTCTGAGTATTTCACAATCTGCTGTTACTGGGATTTTCATGCACAACCATCTCTAGGGTTTACAAAGAATGGTGTGAAAAGGGAAAAACATCCAGTATGCGGCAGTCCTGTGGGTGAAAATGTCTTGTTGATGGTAGAGGTCAGAGGAGAATGGGCCGACTGATTCAAGCTGATAGAAGAGCAACGTTGACTGTAATAACCACTCGTTACAGAGAGTTTAGCCTGTCTAATTCCCCCTCATCTGTGACTAAGTAGTTGTAATTTGATCTCTCCACTGTGTCAGCTAACTGCCACAGTAAAGAAGCCAATTGGTAAAAACAGGATGATAACCCTATGCCTGCTTTCATGAAAGCAGGAAGTAGACGCACTGCAGATGTATTGCAGGAGTTATGTAAGCTGTTACAAAGAAATGTTTTTCTTTATAGGTTATTTTGCTGTTGCTTCTCTGTTAGAGCAGAGAGGAAATTCTGAGTTCAGGTCCAGTTTAAGGCAATTAGAATTATAAATACCCAGCTTCATAAGATCTCCTTAAATTTTGAAATAAAAAATATACACAGTTAAAAATATAAATACTGTATACACATCTTCATAAAAGCTCCTTCAAATTTTTTTTTTTTTTATGTTTTTTAGGAGAATTTTTCCAAATACCACAGAAGCACATGAGAGAAGCATCCTTTAAATGTCTGTGTATGGAAGACTTCACTCACATCAGCGTGGACTGAGGCAATACCTAATAATCTTGTAATACATTTTTATTGTTTTATCCAAAGTAAATCTACAGATCATAAGTTATTGCCATGAAAAATAGATAAACAAAGAATATGTGTGCAGCACGGTGGTGTAATGGTTAGCGCTTTTGCCTTGCAGCACTGGGTCCCCAGTTCAAATCCCAGCCAGGGCACTACCTGCAAAGAGTTTGTATGTTCTTCCCGTCTCAGTGTGGGTTTCCTCCGGGCACTCCGGTTTCCTCCCACATCCCAAAAACATACAGATAAGTTAATTGGCTCCCCCCTAAATTGGCCCTAGACTACAGTACATGATGCATACATAGACATATGGCAATGGTAGGGATTAAATTGTGAGCTCCTTTGAGGGACAGTTAGTGACAAGACTATAATAGGAAAACATGGACATTACCTTGCTCATCAGTTGTCCTTTCAGTTATAACTGACAGCAACTGATATCTAACTGACAGCAACTGATATATTTCAGTTCTGACAAAATCTTGTCAGAACTGAAAGGAATCGTTGTAAGAAGAAAATGATGAGCTTCTGAAAGCAACTGACAGTGAAGTATATAATGTTCATGTGCAGGTACGTCATGTGTTTATTTTAAATAATTTTACTCGGTTCAGGTTCACTTTAAGTGAGCAACTGTGGCTTCCCAGAATGCATCACTCCAGATTATGCAAATCATTTCTTTCCACAGCCTAGCTGTATAAGCCAAAACTGCATCTCTTGCTTAATGTAAACCATTCATGCCTAGTATTCCATATTTATTTCTTGACGAAAAAAAAAAAGTTTAAAAAATTACTTGTGAATCTAATTAATAAAGATTATACATTCTTGTTAACTCCATGGGTTGGGGGACAATAATCTGTCCATTTATACACTGTGGTTAGCAATTCAAAATTTGTTTTTGAATTTTTGTTTGTTTATAAAACAGCCGAGGTTCAGGTTTATACTAGTTTAGGTTTATAGTACTCCGCCCTCTTTTGTCAAATTTAATTTTCCCTGGAAAATCCATTTACTTTTCAAGAAAACACACTGGCGGCATTTCATCTATTCTTTACTGAGAAAAGAAAAACACATTGGACTAACACTTCATAGGCAAGGCGTGTAATTCCCATTATAACACTCGGGAATCCAAAGGTTCCCATAAAGAAGGAATTAAGCCTCTCACTGTTTATTAGAAACCTGCGGCCAATATGGGAGGATGGCTTCCCAATCCCAATAAATTCCTCCCAGCTCTTTGTGGTGAGCCATACTCCAACATTTACAAGGTCCATCGGGTTCTCCTGAGTTAAAGCTTCAGCAAGCCATTAATCCTTTCTCGCTTTCATGTCTTGAAGCTCCTCCCCTTTGTGTTGTTTCTTCTCTATAGCTTTTTCGTGGAACTGTTGACCTTATCTTGAAATGATTACCAAATGGTCCCCTTCGTCATAACTAAAGATCAATTTGCCGTTGTTTTCCTAAACAACCATCCAACATGTATTCAAAATTCATCTTCAAGTCAAGATCTGCCTTCAGCACTTGGGTCCACCAAGTCTGCTAATGTCCCTGGTCCATATGCAATTAACCTCCTTGGCGGTAACCCCGAGCTCGGGTCGGGGCGGAAAACCGTAGCTCAGAGCGATAATCCCGACCACTGCTCGGGATAGCCGCCGGAGGCTCTATACAGAGCAATGTACGCAGCGGGAGTGTTTCTACATACCTCCCAGGGTTCCCGACATCGGACGACATTCTTCTTCCTCTCCTCCGGGGCTCTGCTTCCTCCTGGTGAGATCGCCGGCTGTCATCATGACGTCAGCTGGCAATCTCACTTTAGAGTTGCAGCGCCACCTGGGGGATGGAGGCATAACTGCAGCGCTGGTGCCAGGGAGGTGAGTGATTACTGGGGCTGTGCAGATCTCCCTGGCAGCATGATTTTTTCCAGGTTTTAGGGTCTGAAAGGGTGCAAAAAAAAATTGCACCGCTTTTAGACCCTAAAATCCGGAAAGAATCAAACCGCCAAGGGGGTTAAAGGTATCCATACATCTAGCGACTTGGCGACTGATCAACCATCCAATTCGATAATTATTATTGAATCGGATGAAAATTGGTGCTGCCATGTGCATTTCCAATGGACGATGCAATTTCGGGACGACCATTTCGATCAGACCTGCTGCAAGGTTTTGGGTCATTGTGGGCGATCTGATGTGTGGTGGTAGGGGTGAGCAATATCAGGACAAGCAACATGCCCACCGATACACCAGTAACCATGTGGGGCCCATGGCAGAGCCCGGAGCCAGCGGCGGACGCGGACAGGTAAAATATAGCACCGGGCATGAGGGGGCACATTTAACATTGGGGGGGGAACAGCGCCGAGCCAGCCAGGTGGCAGATGTGGCATCACAAGGCTGATTCTGGATCAATTTTAGCATGAAATCGATCAGGAATCAGCCTGCAGTGTATGGGGAGGCAACAGATCTCATTCCGATCAGATTCGACTAGAAAGAGGTCTGTTTCTCGGTCGATCTGCCCATATATTGCACCTTTACTTTTTCTTTTTTAGCTTCTCTTTAAAATAACTTTTTTCCCCATACTTAGCAATTAAAAAGGTAGCAAAAAGTGAAAAAGTACTATCCAAAATATTTTAAGTATTTTTTTGCTGGTGGTTTAAAGGGAACCTAAACTGAGAAGGATATGGATTTGACCTTTTAAAATAATACCAGTTGCCCGACTCTCCTGCTGATCCTGTGTCTCTAATACTTTCAGCCACAGCCCCTCAACAAGCATGCAGATCAGGTGCTCTGACTGAGGTCAGACTGGATAACTGCATGCTTGTTTCAGGCCTGTGGTTCAGTCACTACTGCAGCCAAAGAGATCAGCAGGACTGCCAGGAAACTGGTATTGTTTAACAAGAAAGATCCATATCCCTCTCAGTTTAGGTTGCCTTTAAATGGCATTTTATTGAAAAGTTGTAAAAATATAACCTAGGAGAAAACTCAGGAGAAAAAGTTGAAGCGGACCTGAACTCAGAACTTCCTCTTTGTTCTAAAAAATAAGCAACAGCATAATAATTTTTAACTACTTGGCGATCGCTCCACGCCAATCGACGTGAACTTGGCGGCAGCCCCAGGACCACTCCACCCGATTGGCTGGAATGGGGTTTGCAGCGCATCTCCGCATGGATGACGGAGCTCCGCCCCACCATCAGTCTCCCAGTCACTGATTGGCTGGCGGGGGGAGGGAGGAGGGACTAAAAAAATATAAAGAAAAATAGAGAAATTTATTCAAAAATATGTATAGTTATTAAAAATTAGTGACCTTAGCCCGTTTAAAAACGGGCTAGGTCTGTCACTAATTCGCCGCGCACACACGCCTGCCCCTTCTGGCCTCGTCGTCCTCCTGCTCGTGGCAGTGTCTTTGCGTCTGTCCCTGCACATGCACAGTGCAATAAAGCACTGACACACGGACAGACACAGGGACACTTGCAAATTATATATAGAGATAAATAAATGGGGAGCAATCAGACCCCACCAACAGAGAGCTCTGTTGGAGGGGAGAAAGGGGGGGAATAACTTGTGTACTGTGTTGTGCGGCCCTGCAGCTTGGCCTTAAAGCTGCAGTAGCCCAATTAGGGAAAAATGGCCTGGTCACTAGGGGGGTTTAACACCGCGGTCTTCAAGTGGTTAAAGAAAATAATGTATTTGTTACAGCTGATACAAATCTGCAGTGTGTCATATTCCTGCTTTAATTGAAGCAGACATAAGGTTAACATCATGTGTTTAAAAATTAGCCGCTCTGCCGAGGCAGTTAGCTGACACAGCTGAAAGATCAAATTACAGTTTTGATTAGTCACAGATAAGGGGGAATTAGACAGGCTAAACTCTCTAAATACATACAGGGTGCATTTCTCTCCGCTTTCCTTCTGTCCTTTGCAAGAGTTCAGGTCCACTTTAATTGCATATGGGTTGTTGTGCACAATGAAATGAGCTACACTATTATAAATAGGGTGTGTGTGTGTGTGTGTACGTGTGTGTGTGTGCGTGTGTGTAGAGCTGGGACAAGGTCCTCCAGCACCCAAGGCTGAGACACCAAAGTGCGCCCCTCCATCCCTCCCACCCCAGCCATCAAACACTGATTGCTATTAGCCTAAGAGGCGCCACAGGGCTCACAACCTCCCCAACACCTTCATATCTAGTTATCTGGCTTGCAGTCACCGCCATGTATCCCCTTTTCCTATTTATTTCTGCTTCAAACACAATTAGGAATGACAGCTAAATGAATTCTGCGCCCCCTCCTACACTGCGCCCTGAGGCTGGAGCCTCTCCAGCCTATGCCTCGGCCCGGCCCTGGTGTGTGTGTGTCTGTGTGTCTGTGTGTGTGTGTGTGTGTGTGTGCGTGTGTGTGTGTATACTGTATATATTGTATATACATTTATATAGCCTGTCTACCAGAAACATAAGCTTGGTACGCACATCCTATGACCAGCACATTTTACCACCCCCATGTGGTATGAGGGCTTTACTACATGAGTGCGCCAGCTCGCTGCCTGCCCTTTTCTTTCTGGTGCTCTAGGCCATGGCCTTTGTGCCCGGTCCCTACAGTGAAACCGCGCATGCACAGTACTGTCACGCCGGCCTCCGTGATGACGCGAAGAGACTGAGATATGGAAACGGCAGCCCGACACCCGGCCCGGGTGTCGCCGGCGCTGTATGTGGAGGAGCCAGGAGGACGCCGGGGTACCTCCCGACCTACGGTGGGCTGTAGAAAGCCCCAGGTAAGTAGCAATTCCATTTATTTTTACTGCTTGGGATCCCTTTAAGGCCTCTTTCACAGTGCGACGTTAAAGTTGCACGTTAAAACAACATTTGGTGCAGAGTAACGCACTGCAATGAAAAATCAATGTCACGTTCACAGTGGACACGTTGTGTTGGTGTCTAACGCTGCACGTTAAGTGAAAGTACTGCATGCTGTGCGTTATACACGTTATCAGCTGCGTTAGATTGTTTGCACATGCTCAGTAATGACTTGGAGACATATTTTTCATTGCCTGTATTTTCTACTGTATATGGTGTATGCGCTGCGACTTTTTGGGCGCGTTGCGTTGAAAGTTTGCGGTGGGACTTTAACGTCGCATCAAACGCACCGTCCTACTGTGAAAGAGGCCAAAGTTTGCTTTAAAAAAATCTGCAATAGTAATTTTGAAGACTCTTATTTTTTTCTTCTTCCTAAAATTGGAGTTCTGCTTGGAGTCTTTGTATTATTGTTTTCTTCTACCCCCTTGCATAACAAGTTTGGGATTGATTTAAAAAACATATCTCATCCATTATCTCTCCCAATCTGTTTTAACTATTCTATAAAATGTCTTTTCAGCACTTTAGAAGCAAATAAAAAAACAATTCAACCATTTGACATAAATTGTTCTCGGAAAACGTAACTTTAATATTATTTTTTTGGCCTTGATTTTATTACTTTTTTTCTTGTTTGTTGCTTAAAATGTTTTACATAATGTGGATAAGGTGGAAAAAATGACAGTGAGGAGATATTTCATAATAAATATTCGGAGCATCAGGCCTATTATTCTCAGTGATAATTAGACTGTTGCTGGAGGTTTTGGAATATTACAATCTAATCATTTATCTGTCATTTCTCACCCTCAGAACTGAGCAGCTAGAAATCCCAACCAAAGAATGGGTTATTGGCTACCCTGAATATCACACCCTTTCAAACATAGTCGGGGGGGGGGGGGGGGGGGCACTTTTATTGCATTTAGTTAATTGCTCTGATATCATCGGTCACATATGCCGAATGTTTAAGTCCAACTAATCACAGAACTAAACAGAGAAAATTATATTAGCAATTGGCAGGAAAGAGTTGGACAGAACATGCATTTTATGGGCCAAAATGCACTTGCCAAACTCCACTACAGCTTTCTGCCTTTCCCCTCTGGAATTAGGCAATGGGTGACTCAAACACAGGTAGTACCTTGCAACTCTTAACCACTTAATTCTATTCATTTTCAGTGTTACTGCAGCGGGTGTGCACACATGCAAGCACACCGCTCATTCCCGGCGACATTTATGTGGCGGTGATTGGTGAAGGGAAACAAGTGTTCCCCAAGCCAATCGCAGTGCCTGGATTGAATGGACATGACCCCGTTCAGGGGTTGTGTCCATTTATAATAACAAAAGTAAAAGAAAAGTGTAAAAATAAATTAAACACTTCCTGGTAACCCAGGATAGTGTTTCTAGTGCCATCCAGTGATGGGAAAAAAAGTAAAATCTCAAAACACTTTTAATAAGAAATTATTAAAATGAATCCCTTCTAATGCCCCCCAAAGTTACCAAACATAATCTTGTAGAAAAAAAATAACAGTTAAAAAATATACATAAATGGTTGCTTTATGTATGTCATAAGGGTATATTACTGTTATTTTAGTAAATAAGGGCTTGTAATAATTGGCCAAATAATATTTTGTCACTTTACATTGTACTAGGAACATAATTTAATTGTTGTGATAGCCGGTACTAACAGGCAAATAAAATGGGAGGGAGTAGTAATAAATATTTTAAAACTATAGGAGATGGAATTGGAGAAATAGTGTATTATTTCATTTTATTTTTTGTTTTTCCCTATAAAGTACATGGAAATTAAAGTATTTAATGAAAACAAGTTTCCCCCACAAAAAGCCTAATTTGCGGTGAAAAAAAAACAAGATATGGATCATTCAGGTGTGAGAAGCAGTGATAAAGTTATGGCCAAATGAATGGGAGGAGCTCTGACAGGTGAGAATGGCTCTTGGTTGTAAGGGTAAAATAGCCTGAAATGATGAAAGAACAATAGATGCTAGAATACACTTCACAACATCCCTGCATTATGATAGCAAATTTATACAGTATTGTCCACATGTGGATGCAGAGTTGTGATTACAGGAAATAAGAGGTGAATGAACAACTGTGAGACCATAATCTGGTCACAGGAAACTAGTCAAGCTCTAGTGGAACCAGGGCCGGTTCGCCCATGAGGCGGGGTGAAACAACTTCCTCAGGCGGCAAGTCCGGGGAGGCGTCACCCACCTGGCCGTGGGTGTGGGGGGCCAGGCGGTGAGGGAAGCTGTGCCCAATACCCCCTTCCTGCTCGCTACCCCCTCCAGCTCGGCGGCTCCTCCCACCCTTAGCTGGGTGGCGGCGGTTTTTCACAAGTTTGCCTCAGGCAGCAAAAATTCTAGAACTGGCCCTGAGTGGAACTAAGCCTATTAGGAGAGTGCAAAGTTACAGGCAAGCACAGCCGCACAATGGATTTACAATAATCAGTGTCATCGCTTTAGCAATTTGCCTTGTTTAATTTTGGGTTCAAGATGTAAATGTTTTCCTGAACTAAATTTGCACAATCTAAGAACAAATTAACAAAATGATATAGATATGGAAGAATTCCAGTAGTTATAGAAAAGAATCAACCCCTTCAAAATATTTACATTTAAAGTACACCTGAGAGGGAACATGGAGGCTGCCATATTAATTACTTTTTATGCAATACCAGTTGCCTGGCGGTCCTGCTGATCACTTTGGCTGCAGTAATGTCTGAATCACACTCCTGAAACAAGCATGCAGCTAATCCAGTCAGACTTCAGCCAGAAGCTCCTGATCTGCATGCTTGTTCAGGGTCTGTGGCTAAAAGTATTAGAGGCAGAGGATCAGCAGGACAGCCAGGCAATCTGCATTTTTAAAAGGAAATAAATAGGTCAGCCTCCATATCTCTCTCAGTTCAGATGTACGTTAACCACTTAAAGTCAATGGGAACCTTTTTTTTAAAAAAAAGAAAAGCCAAATACCTAAGGGGAGGGAAGGCTCTGATTCGTATAGAGCCTCCCCTCTCCCGGTGCTCGTCCAAGCGCTGGCTCCCCGTAGCAGTATTTGATTAAAATAGTCAGGCCCAGATTTACATCACAGGAGCCTATAGGCACAGCTGTCCCAGCACCCTAGACTCCGCCCTCCATGAATCAACAAACCTTTTCAAAGCGCACCGTAAGTGTGCTGGTTATCCTGCTGCCAATTCCCCCTTACTTCCCTTGAACGTCATCGCTAGCTACAAGTGTCCCTTAGCATTATGGAGCCAGAGGTACCCTCAGTATTAGGTAGCTAGTGGCACTCCCAACTGAAAGGAGATCTGGCCAGTGGAATGCCAAGAGCTGAGTGAGTAACCTCTCATTTACACTCTGCTCGGGACTCTGCCTAGGGAAGGAGGGAGGGAGGCAGTAGGGGACAGGAGTGAGCCGCCTTTCCATCATCAGGCGCCCGTAGGCACTTGCCTACAGTGCCTTATGGTAAATTTAGCCCTGAAAATAGTCAAATACTGCTCTCTCCGCCACCGAAGGGAGAGAGCAGTATTTGTAAAGTGTGCAGTATGGAGCCGCCTGTCTTTGGGAGGACTCTGCTCCCAAAGACTTCCGAAGTCCCCCGCAGTGGTGGATACAAACACGGGAAGCCAGCGCTGCACCGGGGGCACCGGGAGAGGAGAGGGAAGACTCATTAGGACCCAGAGCCTGGTTTTTTTTTTTTTTTTTTTTTAAAGACTCCCATTAGCTTTGGGGCAAAGAGGACGCATATAAATGTCCTGCTTGTCTATATTTCCTGTAAAAAGGACGTTTATTTGCATACTGTGAATCAGCCACTACCGCGCATGTCCATGCACGCTCCCGTCGGGACTCACTCAGCAGTGTTTGGTGAACAGGAACATGTTCCCTGAACTAATCTAAGGCTTTGTGTAGTTACAGCAAGTAACAATGTGCACTCTTAAAATGTTTACAAACAAATCCAAAGTTTCTCTGAAAGTAGATCTATCACCTCAGACCGCTTTCAATCAGCGTTCTGAGGTGACAGGAGAAGTCGGGGTCAGACTGGGACATTGAGCGCTCACAAGAGAAATTTCAGCCTCGGGCCCCATCGCCCAGTGATTTGGAGCTCACAGACCTTGGTACTCCATACAGTGCTGCTGAAGTGCTAAATAAATGCATAATAATATGGTAGGACATAAGACTATGACTATGGTAGGGATTAGATTGTGAGCTCCTCTGAGGACAGTCAGTGACATGACTATGTACTCTGTAATGTGCTGCAGAAGATGTCAGTGCTATATAAATACATAATAATAATATGGGAGGACATTAGACTATGACTATGGTAGGATTAGATTGTGAGCTCCTCTGAGGACAGTTAGTGACATGACTATGTACTCTGTAAAGTGCTGCAGAAGATGTCAGTCCTATATAAATACATGAAGGAGAAAGGGGGAATTGCCCATATAAACAGCACTACTCCATTTTTCAAAGGGTATATATAATCAACTTTATTATATCCACTTCGTATTCATTATAAATCATGTAATTAAAAACAATTCATAACACATCTTCTGAGGCGCTGTACTTGGCTACACAACTCCTGAGTTAAGCCCAATCTACACGATACGATTCTTTGTGTGATTCGATTACGATTCTATTTACGATCCGATTAAATCCAACATGTCCGATTGGGATTCGATTCAATTCAATTCAATTTGCCAAATCGAATTGAATCGAATCAAATCCCAATCGGACATGACGGATTTAATCGGATCGTAAATAGAATCGTAATCGAATCACACAAAGAATCGTATCGTGTAGATTGGGCTTTACTCCTATCTGTATTATTGCCTGAGGAAGCGGGCTAGAGACCCGTGAAACGCGTTGCATTTGTTCTGGAGTATGAATGAAATCTTGTTTAAACCATACATAGTGGTTGTGTTTGGTTTTGGGGAGGTAAGTCCATCCTTGCCCCCCAACTTTTATCTGTTTTTACCTATGATCAATTTTTACTCTGCTGGTGCCTCTGTTTCTATTGCAAGTATTGCTATCCACCTGGTGGATGGGTGAACACCCCTTCTTTCCATCTACAGAGAGCGACTTTTTAGCCTGAGTGGGGACAGGTCTAATATCCCCATAAGTGCTTTAAGCGGTTGCCTGAACCCGGCAACCGAGACTGGTGAGTATATTTCTATTTGCTGCTACCTTGGCATTCCTTTGTCGTCAATAATACACTATTGGGGGCTCTCGATTGTGTTTTTCCTTTCTTTTACATAACACATCTTCTGTCTGTGATCCGATATAAATATACAATCCTAGATATATTCATGAATAAACCATCAATTCCTGGTGCTTAGAGTATAAATGATGCCTGTATACATTCAAAATTGAATGCGTTCCAGTGTCTGAACCCGGGTTCAGATTAGTGCAAACAGCAGTGTTCAATTAAAGTGCTAATAATGCTGGAAGAATCAGATCAAATATCAACCAAGGAACCAAACAAAAAGTGCAATGAAACAGCAGGAGAAAAATAATACTGCAATGTGCAAAAATGACAAAACAGCAATATTACAGTGATATGGAGCGGTACTGGTGCTATAATTATCATGCTGGCAGGTGGTGCGATTAGGCAATAAAAGTGTATACTTCACCTAGGTTTAACACAGATAACACCAGGAAGTGATCAAGACGAGGTAGTTATCAACTAATCAGGGTGGACAAGTCCACCGGTTCCACGGGGGTCACCCCGCTATCTCAAGGCTGAGACCCTGCTTGAGCATAATATGGTAGGACATTAGACTACAACTATGGAAAGCAAGGGTGTTGCTAAGGTTTTTGTGACCCCAAGCAGCATATCATTTGTGCCCAGACATTGTTATGATTATGTAAGATCTGGAGCATAAAAGTTAAAAGAAAGGCAAAAAAATGGGTGTGGCCGTGACATGATTTCAACAAGGAAATGACTTTCACAAGGAGAAGACTGAGGTAGAAGTTGGTGCATCAAGAGCCACCACACTGGACATAGGCTTCAAATGTCGTATTCCTCTTGTCAGGCCACTCCTGAACAACAAAAAATGCCAGAAGTGTCTTAGCTGGGCTTAAAAAAAAAGAACGGGTCTGTTGCTCAGTGGTCCAAAGTCCTCTTTTCTGATGAGAGCAAATTTTGCATCTCATTTGGAAACCAAGGACCCAGAGTCTGGAGGAAGAATGGAGTGGCACAGAATCCAAGATGCTTGAAGTCTAGAGAGAAGTTTCCACAGTCTGTGTTGATTTGGGGAGCCATGTTATCTGCTGGTGTTGGTCCACAGTGCTTCATTAAGTCCAAAGTCAGCGCAGCGATCTACCAGGATTTTTTGGAGCACTTCATGCTTCCTTCCACAGACAAGTTTTTATGGAGAAGCTGACTTTCTTTGCCAGCAGGAGTTGGCACCTGCCCACACTGCCAAAAGTACCAAAACCTGGTTCAGTGACCATCGGATTACTGTGCTTGATTGGCCAGAAAACTCACTTGACCTGAACCCCATAGCCAATCCAGGGCCAAGGCAGAGGCGAGAGAGGCTCTAGCCTCAGGGCGCAGTGTAGGAGGGGACGCACAACTTACTCAGCTATCATTCCCCTATTGTGTTTGAAGCAGAGAGAAATAAGAAAAGGAGATACATGGCAGTGGCTGCAAGCCAGATAACTAGAGATTAAGGTGTTGGGGGCCCTGTGGCGCCTCTAAGTCTAATAGCAATCAGTGTGTGACTGCTGGGGTGGGAGGGAGGGATGGAGGGGCACACTTTGGTGTCTCAGCCTTGGGTGCTGGAGGACCTTGTCCCAGTTCTGAGAGAATATACGGGGCATTGCCAAGAGAAAGATGAGATACCTGAGACCGAACAATGCAGAAGAGCTGAAGGCCGCTATTGAAGCATCCTGGTCTTCCATAACATCTCAGCAGTGCCACAGGCTGATAGCATCCATGCCACGCCGCATTGAGGCAGTAATTGATACAAAAGGGGCCCAAACCAAGTACTGTACATATGTATGATTATATTTTTCAAAGGTCCGACATTTTTCAATTTAAAATCTTTGTTTTATTGATTTATGTAATATTCTAATTTTCCGGAGATTTTGACTTTGGGGTTCTCATAAGCTGTAAGCCATAATCATCAAAATTCTAACAAATAAAGGCTTGAAATATCTCACTTTTGCATGTAATGGATCTATTTCATATATTAGTTTTACCTTTTAAGGTTGAATTATTGAAATAAATGAGAGAAGAAGTGAAGTCGGGCCCCCCTCCAG
This sequence comes from Hyperolius riggenbachi, assembly GCF_040937935.1. Lineage (NCBI taxonomy): Eukaryota > Metazoa > Chordata > Amphibia > Anura > Hyperoliidae > Hyperolius > Hyperolius riggenbachi. The sequence goes on along the minus strand of NC_090649.1, from coordinate 466,684,344 downwards.
TGAAAAGGAATTTCCAGTTGCTGGTGTTTCAGCTCCTGCAATGGCAGGAGCAGGGCCCACTGGAGTATTCCACAGCCTCCAGGCAGACCTAGTCTGGCCCTGAGAGAAGTTAAAGAGAGCCCAAGGTGGGAATATGGGGGGGCAGATGGGACACAGAGCCATGTTCTAATGACATGGCTCTGTGTCCCCCAACCGCCGCACTCTGCCCTCCAACGCCGCGAAAGTTTAGTGACATGATTTGTCGCTACCTCGGAGGTAAACAGAGGGGAGAGGAATTCTCTGTTTAAAACGACCGAGCTGCCATTGGGCAGCTCTCTCTCCCTGGCCGCGCCTCCTGCCGCTCCCCCGCCTCCCTGCACGCTATGAGAGTGAGAGACAACACAGTCTCTCAGCGCAGCGTCGTGACCCAGGTGTCACGCAAGTGAAAGTGGGCTATTGCGGCTCACGGGAGTGGCGGGGAGCGGCAGTTTTTGCGGCTAGATCCACTCAGCCCTGCGGATCAGGTAGCTTACTTTTTTTTTTTTTTTTTTGAGCCCACCTCAGGCTCTCTTTCAAATCTGATTATCTGTATGGGAAAAAAAAATCTCAGTTTATAGTTGTCTCCAGAGTGGAATGCAACACATGGGGGTCGGTTCAATATCCTACGGTAAAACTGCCACAAGCATTTCATTGGGTAACAATCGCGTTGCTATGATAACGGGGTCAGTGAATAATGGCGCACAGCGCCTATGCATTAAAATGGCGCCGCATTAAAAATATACGCTTATCGCTATTTATCGTTAGTACTGCATAATAATGGCGCACAGAGAAAAAAGAAGAAAAACGGCACACATTAACATTATTTATCAATAGTGGCACACACTAACGTTATTTATCAATAGTGGCACACACTAACGTTATTTATCAATAGCGCCCAACATAAGCCAAACTGCAGACATTATTTAACTGCAAAAGGGTGAATGGATTTAATGTAACACTGTCAAGGTTAGGGTTAGGTACCACCAGTGGGGTGGTTAGGGTTAGGCACCACCAGGGGGTCTAGGGGTTAGGCACCACCAGGGGGTCTAGGGGTTAGGCACCACCAGGGGGGTGGTTAGGGTTAGGCACCACCAGGGGGGTCTTAGGGTTAGGCACCACCAGGGGGTCTAGGGGTTAGGCACCACCAGGGGGGTGGTTAGGGTTAGGCACCACCAGGGGGGTTTAGGGGTTAGGGATAGGTACAGAGAGGGTTCTGTGTGTTAACGCTAAATAACAATAAGGCTTTAACGTTAAATAGCGATAAGCGGCAAACGGATTAGCGGCAACACTGTGCGCCATTATTCACAGGCGCCATTTTCAGATGAATGCATGATAACACATGTTACTCAAGCAGTGTGACTTGCAATACTGTAGCAATGCTAGCATTACCCATGTGCTGCAGGTTGCACTAATTGCGCAATGCATACTATTCTAGTGTCTGTAAGTACCTGTAAAATTGACTCCTTAGCTGCAAATTACATTGCACAGGCCAATCTTCAGTCCTTTCTGAATGGACCGAAAATGACACAGGATAGTGCTGTAGGCAGCAGTAAGAAAAAATGAAAAGCGTCTAATGATGAACTAGCCTCAGAATATATAAACCCTCACCAGGGGCGGTTCTTACCTAAAGCAACGTGAATCGCGTGCTTCAGGGCGGCAACAGAGGCTGGCAAGAGGCGTCTCCCCTCCACAAATGTCCCCCTGTCCCCCCTCCCTACGTGCAGGGCGTCACTTCACTCATCTTCATCCACCCATCTGGAGTCCTGTATCCATGGCTACAGCGGTGCCTCATGTGACCTGTTACGCGTTTCCGGGTCACATGAGGCACTGTTGTAGTCAGAGAGGAAGCAGGACTTCATGTGCGGCTGGTGACCGCATCGCTAATCTACTGAGAGCGGGTGAGTGATGCGGCGCCGTTGCAGCACATACCCAGCGTCCTGGGGATCAGAGCCAGGATGCTGCAGGCCAGCAGGGAGGAGATGCTCTCTTGGAAGAAGCAGAGGGAGCTAAGTGTAGTGTCAGTGCCTGCAGTGCACAGCACGATGTGTCTCTCCTCTCTGGTCCGGCTTTGCACACGCACATGGGGGGGTGGGGTCCTCAAAATGTATTGTTTCAGGCGGCAAAAAGTCTAGAACCAACCCTGACCCTAAGACTGGAGTTTTGGGGTGTGGTCTCAAACTTTGAGGTGAAGTACCAAGGTTCATGAGATCATATCTTATCGAATCAGTGGACAATTTACTGACTGTGAGGCCCCAGACCAACTCTGCCTGCGGTTTAGTCAACAGATATTGTCGTCATCATTTTTATTGCAACTCCTACTATCACTCAAGTTAAGTAAATAAACCTTTTTTGATCTCTATATATTTACGATTATGACTTTCTTGACTTTTAACTGCTATCTAAATTTAATTAACTTTAATATATATTTTTTTCTTTTGAATATCATCTGTTTCGCATATGGCATTGTAAGAGGTTTACTACAAGAACCTCTATCTAATTCAGCAATGAGATACAGAAAAGAGGGGCACCAAGAGCCCAATATAGTGTAGTATGTACTGGTTATTGGATAAGATAATGAAAAGTAAGTATCGTTATACTCAGAAACAAGGGTAACCACTCAGGCAACCACTCTATAAGCAGGTGGGGAGATTAGACCTGTTCACACTGAGGATTAAGAAATCGTCCTCCGTAGATCAGAAAAAGGGGTTTCACCCCTACATCAAGGATGGACTTGTACAATGTAAAGGTACACAGAGGTACCAGTAGGATAAGTAATGGTAAAATGTTTAAAAATAGAGGGGGTGAAGGTGGACTTACCTCCTCCAAGTAGACATAAATTAGTAATGATGTTGTATCAACAAAATAATTGATTTATACACTCCAAGATTTGGTACAGTGTGTTTCGCAGGAGTGACCTAGCTTCATCAGGCAATAAGGATGGAGTATACAGCAATGCAGGTCTAGGACTACACCAAGCGCCTCTGTGTAATTCAGAGTCTAACCCAGGCATGGGCAAACTTGGCCCTCCAGCTGTTACGGAACTACAAATCCCACAATGCATTGCAGGAGTCTGACAGCCACAGTCATGACTCATAAAGGCAAATGTATTGTGGGACTTGTAGTTCCGTAACAGCTGGAGGGCCAAGTTTGCCCATGCCTGGTCTAACCACTTCGTAACAATATGGGTGCAGTCAGAAGGATCAATCCATTAGTGTTGCTCTACAATTGAGTAACATTACTGTGTACATTTTTATGACCGAAACGACGGGAAAAAAATATTAAGGTGCCCAAGCATCAGGAGATGTATATGAAGATCAACCATGAGATAGACCTCTCTGATCGAGTCCGATAAGAGAGAGAGATCTGTTGCCCCCCCCCCCCCCCCCCATGCAGGCCTAGCGACACTTTTTACTGCCTTCCTGCCCCCCCCCCCCCAAGTGTTAACTGTGTACTCATTGCCCCCTCCCTTCCTGGCGCAACTCCTGGCCTCCACATCTGTGTCACGTAGCACTTGTGTGACGTTACACTCACGTGATACAGGCACTCAAAGTAATGGCGCACATGGGGGTGATGGCAGGCAAGGCCAGGGAGTCACTCCAACAGATAGGTGAGAATTTTACAGAGCACAGTTCTCACGATCATCACCTCTCCTTTGGAACGCTCTCCCTAGCCTGTCCATCACACTCCAAACCTGGAAACCTTCAAGCGTTCTCTCAAACCACACCTGTCCAGACAAGCCTATGATTTTCCATAGCTCCCAACTGTCCTTCTTTTGGAGGGACAGTCCCTCTTTGGGAGCCCTGTCCCTCTGTCCCTCTTTCCTCCTCATTTGTCCCTCTTTAAGGACTTTGTCCCTCTTTCTATGTAAATATATATATTTCTCTACTAAAAAATGTGTTTGATGGACTCTAAACTTTATTCCCATCCTTTAAATTGATATATTACTAATTTAAAAAATGTTACTATGAAGGAAAATGTACCAGGATAGAAAGGACAAGTGTGGTTTGAATTATAAAACAAAATATTTTTCCTATAAAATCTTTATGGTATGCGTGACTAGGGGTGTGATGGGGGCGTGCTCAGGGGTGTGGCAGGGGTGTGGCTTAAGTGTGCCTCTTTCTCATCTCAAACAGTTGGGAGGTATGATTTTTTTACAGTAGCATTGGAGGTTTAATCAAGCTTTGTACACATGCCTGATTAAAGCTGGCTGCGGCGGATAATCAACTTGGCTAAGCGACGGCCAACTGCATTGTACACGCCCCTCCCCTGCCCAACCCAGTGATATCACGCATGTGCCGCTTCGTCATCCCTTCACCCCGCCCATAGCAACACAGTGTGCCGTCATATATTCAGCTGATTTCTGACTCTGCGGTGTTGCCCAGAGGAATCGGGTCACGGTCCCCGATAGGCGTCATTAATCAACCGTGTGTACGCACCTTCAGAATTGCACGTACACAGGATGAAACATAGAAAGGCTTATTTGTGTGGATGAGGGGATTCCTCACGACTCTACAATCCTCTGAGCAGATGGTGGGATCACTAAAGTACCTGAGGTAAAATGGAGTCTCCCTCTGTGTAACCAGCTCTGTGGACCACAATCTGATGACACGTTTTGACGCACAGGTCAGGTCTATGTATGTACTTGTATTGCTGCATGACCTGATTGTAAAGTTTAAACATCTCATCTATCTACGCTCCTCACTGTTTGTTTTGTAACATGTATATGGCCGGATTTATTTATTTATTTTATTTTAAGTATTTCTATAGCACTGACATATTACGCAGCGCTGTACAGAGTATATTGTCTTGTCACTAACTGTCCCCCAGAGGGGCTCACAATCTAATCCCTGCCATAGTCATATGTCTATGTGTCCAATGCACCATGTAGTCGTGTATGTATTGTAGTCTAGGGCCAATTTATGGGGAAGCCAATTAACTTATCTGTAGGTTTTTGGGATGTGGGAAGAAACCAGAGTGCCCGGAGGAAGCCCATGCAGACAGGGGAGAACATACAAACGCCTTGCGGATGTTAACCTGCATGGCATTCGAACTGGGGACCCAGCGCTGCATGGCGAGAGCGCTAACCACTACGCCACCGTGCTGCGGATTTCTAGAAAGGCTACGAGTGCCCGGGCCTTGGGTGGCTGCAGCCCGAGGGGGTACCTAAACATGAAAGAGTGGTTGCAACATATGAAAAAGGAACTCAAAAATGGGGATCAACACATGAAAAAGGGAGGCTGCGGCACATGGATATCACACATGGAAGAGGGGGCTGTATATGGAATGGGAGGGGGGCTGCTGCACAAGAAAGGGGAGCCACAACATACTTTGTCTAGCGGCACAAAGAGTATAAATCTGGCCTAGACTAGTATGTACAGCACTTCTGAAGATGTTGGTACTGTAGAAATAAAAAAAATACAGTAATAATTGGTTAGTAAGTGGGAGGCATCATGCTGAATGATTTCAGTACAGAAATGTCCCGAATAATTGCTCGTGGTGAGACCTCCATCTGACATTAGGTGAAGCTGTGGAGCGCAGGGGGTGGAGCAATTCTGGCTACAAGTTTGTAAACGTTTGTAAACGTTATTTACTTCCTCTGGCAATACAAAAACAACCCAGCAAGATAATACAAAAAATACCCACCCCAGCAAGTCCACATTTCTACACAATTCAAAAGCCTTGAAAAGTAACAGACGCATGAGAAACAGGTTCTTATTTATCCTGCTTTTTGTATTGTAGACATTTGTTGTTGACAATGCTGCATTTTATCTCCTGTATGCTGTCTAGCGGCTAAAAGGGTCAGACCGCCCACGGAGTTAGCAGCAGCATACATGGATTAAAAGAGCATTATTATTACAAAAAATTGTAAAATTTAAAATATATGCACATAAACTGTACATTTCACCCAGAGTAAGGCCAGGTTCACATCTGTGTTCTGAGCCAAAAGGATCCGGTGAGCGGATCCGGTCTCCGCTTCACCGGATCCGTGGCCCGAGTTTACATTGTGAAAACGGATCTGATCAATGATTGATCGGATCCGTTTTCACTCAGCAATACATACCTGATCTTCTTACTTAGAAGTCGACGGCTCGGCGGCGGGAGAACGGAGGCTCGGGCAGGACTGGCGTGGCTGCTGGGGGCTTGGGGAAGCCCCAGGTAAGTGAATCAGTGTGTTTAAAAACAATTTACAGTTCCGCTTTAACAGCAGTCTAAGGACTGCCCAGCAAAATGTAGGATGAAGCCCCCTCTCCATTATTACAAAAAACAAAATGCAGCATAAATAGTCAGTGTCACATAAACTTAACTAGGCAGAGTTACCTGGCTTCTGTGCTGTCTAGTCTGGCTTTCTGCTGGGTGGGCTGGCCTGCTGCCAGGTTGTCTGGCAATTCACCCCCCCCACCATAACATTCCCTGACCTTCTAGTGGACCTCCTCCCATGGGCACCACAAGTCCCAGCAAGTCCCCATAGAAGAACCACACCTCTCTGCATGCCCCCTTAAAGGCATCACAGCGCCCAGCATGGCACCACAGCACCCAGTATGCCCACATAGAGGCACCCCAGCTGATTCTACCTGGAGGACATCCAGGGCACCCCAGAATAGATCCAGGGCACGTGCCACTGATCTTTGGGGCTAGCAACGCCCCTAATACAAAGTAGGAGTGATTTACCTGCAATAGGTGACGATATGTTGTCCTTTCATTACTGGACTTAACCATCTCCAATCCAATTTCTAGATTCCCCCCACTTACTTTTTCCAGTGTGCGGGGGGCGCTGGTGATCCAGCAAGAGCTGCAAAGGCGGGGATTAGGAAAGGGGGCACTCCCATTGCACCATAATTAACCCTGAACCCCCCAATCCTGCATCATGAACCCCCCAATCCTAAAATGACAGGCTCTGTCTTTTATGCTGTAGGTACTCTTCAACATTCCAGATTCCGTCTATGAAATCATTGTCACTTCTTGGGGACATGACCCATAAAGCTATAATTCAGGCTCATATTTTTGCATTATAATTTTTTTGTCACCTATCAGGCTGTGTTTGCAATGCTGACTACCTGTGCTAAAGTCAAAGGCTGCTTGGTTGGCCTGAACTTAAGCCTATGAGCTGTCCAAACTCCTCCCCATATTCCATCATTACTCACATGAGGTAGTAAGGGAAGGAGCTGGGAGGGGAGGTAGAAAGTGGGTGTGGTCATGTGATGGCTATATGTAAGCAAAAAACTCCCGCTCTCCTGAGACCTTTATGCTTTGTGCAGTTCTCTGGGTCATGGACGTCAGGATGTGTGCTCCTAATCCCTAGATAGGTTCAATGCAATGAATGTTTGCATGTCTGCACTATGCATGTTACAGGGCCAGAGTTAGGACACCTACGTCTACCTGGGTACTTCTGCACAGTATAGGTGACTAAGCAAAAGGATGCATTCCTTTGTGAACTAAGACCCCAGCTTTTAACTTAGCTGTAGGGATAACAGTGGTGCCTGGATGAGTGAATCTGTGAATGCAATTGTTTGAACATTTGCATGCGAGTGTGCAAAGAGTTACTGATTTTTTACTATTTTTCTGGCCACACCCTCTTTAGCACCTCCCTTACCTTAAATTACTTATTTAAATGTCCTAACTAGAGGCGATGTGACTGGATTTATGTGTTTTTTTTTTCCTCCTTATTACGAGTGTGGTGTCCACTGTGGCATGGAGTGGACTGGAGGGTTTCAGCAGACTTGCAGTAAGTAACTTATACTCACTGGGCGCCAACCCAGGGACGCAGACGGCACAAGGGCCATCAGGTAGGAAGTTCCTTGAAGCTTGGCATCTCCTTGGTATCCACATGCCACACGTCATGTAGCATTGTTGTCATCCTGCGGTCATGACAACTGAGACGTGGCTGCCAAGGAGACAGAAAAAAGTAGGAGGAAAAATGTGGTCACTGGTGACAGGTCCGACTGACTCCACACCATTGAATGCTGAGAAGCTCAGAGGGATGGTTTAGGACAGTGGAAGAATGGGGGGAGTGGGGAATGGCCACATGTCACTGCAGGGCAAGGGGGTGGGGGCTTTTTTTTTTACATTAGAGCACCCCCCCCCCCCCCATGGTCATGAAAATTGCCCTTCAAACCATGGAAATGGATGCATGAATCATACTCACTGCAAGAGTTTATTTTAGGAAGAGTGGCGTTCATCTGGACACAAGAGACCAACAAATGTCAGGAATTATAGGTCAGTGCACTAAAAAAACTTAACCCTTTGGACAGCTGTACTCATCATTGACACCAATTAATTCTGTGGCCTTGTAGACCTTTTCAACGAGATGCTAATATTTCTGGCTTTCATGTAAGTGTAATAAAATATGCAGCTTGGTTCTGGGCCAATTCAAATCGGCAGGAAGTGCACCTGTTATCCGCCCAATTTCCATCTGTATACATCGTGCATTGAATTTGCTGGCAAACTAGAATTATTTGTATGTCATTGGCCATCTCTAGTCAGAAACTACAGTCATGGCAGGATTTGAGGCAAGGCCACAAAGGCCATGGCCTAGGGCACCAGGAAGCAATGGGTGGGCTGCGGGCTGGCACACCAAGACTGTTACACTGCAAAACATGTAAACCAGTCACAAATTCAGTCAATGGCCGGTCTGCTTCCACAAGGGCAAGCAATGGAGCACCCCCCAACCACAGCGCAGAATGGGGGAAGAACAGGACAAGGGAAGTACACAGGATCAAGGTGCACAAGATGAGAGCACAGGACCAGGGGAACAAACGGGACGGTAGAGCACACAAGATGGGTGGTGCACAGGGTGGGGCGGTTAGAGTGGTGGCGGGGTTGGTGACAGGGGGCCTTGGGCGGTAATATGTCCAAATCCGGCCCTGGCTACTAGGAAGACGTCTTCTGGAACCTCTAACAGACACAGAAGGTCATCATGCAACCGAACATGCCAGCTTTCTCCACGACATCAATTTGCTTGTTGGTGGCATGACCCTTTAATGTAAACGCCAGCTCGGTTGCCTACGGCTTTCAGATTTGTACTGTACCTTTCATAAATGGCCTATATGCTATGGAGGTCTCGCTTCAGTATGCACAGCTGCTATCCATTTCGAGATAAGTCCTCCATCACTCTTCCCATTTTGTCTGTCCTCATCCATAAAACTCCCCCATTTAAAGTGACAAATTAGCATTGACCTTTAACCCCTCCACTAGTGTTAAGCAGCATGATTTCACATCACACTCTGTTTCCTGCTTTGCGTAATATCCCAGCCCCCGACCTTGCCGCCAGTCATGGTAACTTACTGCCGCTGATGAACTGAGCTGTTTGATGTTCTCCTGTTCGGTTTCAGAGCTGTCATTTAAGACTCTCCATACATTTCCCGGATGCTTGACTTGGTTTCATGGAAAAATGACTGGAAACTTGTTAGAAATTGCAATAGATCGGTTTATTGCCCTGTAAGTCATGGAAATGGTTGCATAAAACATACTCAGTTACTTATAGAGGTCACTTTTGAAAAACTGATATTCATCTAGACTCAAGAGACCAACAAGTGACAGAACTTATACATCAGTCCACTAAAACCTAACATTTTGGAGGGAACTAGGGTTCCTTTCTCAAATGCAAAGGCCCTTCAGTAACTTCAGTGACCTCGGGGAAAACCAGCAGGGCTGTTTCTGGTTAATTTGGTTCCCTTAGGCACAGGGACGTATCTGGGTAAGACAGCTCCTATGGCAAACATTGAATTGCGTACTCCCTAGTATCGCCGGTGAGAGGCATCCCCTCACTATAGGTAGTAAGAGGTGTTCCCCAAAAGTAGCCCGAAAAGTATAATTAGCACCCCAGTATAGGTAGTGAGAGATGTCAGCTGGTATAAGTAGCTCCCCAGTAAAGGTGGTGAAAGGTGTGGGGGAACCACCAACTATATAACGTGTCCCCCGGTATAAATGGACCCTCAGTACAGGTAGTGAGGCATCCCCCAGTATGGTGATGCAGCATGAAGGAGCTGGCATGGAGCCCATGGCACTGTGGCGCGCATTTTAATGGACAGCGAGGAGAGGGCCAGTGCATACCACAACAGGCTGCATCTGAAATGACCAACAGCTCACATGTGCAGCACCTCTAATAAGCTATCTGCACACTTTACATTCAATTCAGATGCAAAACATATGCATAACTACTACTTACCATGCAAAGCGGAAACTCAGGAGTACGGGCTGGGAACAGCTAACCTGGTAGTTACATACTAGAAAAATTAGGAAAAAGGTGGGGTTGCGCATCCCTAAAAACATGCTGCAATTGACTGTTTAATCGCTCAGGCATGCACCACCTCTATTAGGCTGAAAATGCATGCACTGCATCCAAAACAAATGCTACATTTATTATGCTATGGAGGAAGCTGCTCCCAGGGTCATACATATGTTGTTTTTAACTTAGGTTAGGCCACTTGCCCGGAGGTTTACCTCACCGTGGTGCAAGCGTCCAGTATATTATACTTTGCATGCAAACTATAGTGGAAGCCAACGTTCCTCCAGAGCATAATAAATGTAGCATTTGTTTTGGATGCAGGGCATGCAATTTCAGCCTAATAGAGGTGGTGCATGCCTGAGCGATTAACCAGTCAATTGCAGCATGTTTTTAGGGATGCGCAACCCCCCCCCCCCCGCCCCTTTTTCCTAACTGTGGCGCCACGCCACTGCCCAGGCAAGAGACCTTTTGCTTCCCACAATGTTTTGAACAGTAGAATACAAATTGACAGCACTTATTGATGAATGCACAAGTCAACCCAAGTGCTACAAAATAATGAGTAAAGTGAAAAATAAAATCTTTTTAAAAGAACTACTTACTGCACCAGGTGCAGTATAATCACATCCTGGGATACTTCATTTGAAATCCCAGGGCCGCGAAAATTAGTCTATGGGAGCTGGGGGCCGCCGCCCGCTCCCGTTACCACCGGTTAGTGGGGAAATGAATGAATAGGAACGCAGTTCCCGAGTCAATGAACGCTGGCATCTATTTTTTAATTTGCGAGCTTATAAATAGTGATGGACGCAAAACTGAAAAAATGCACCTTTGTTTCCAAATAAAATATTGGCACAATACATTGTACAAGGGAAAAATTTTAAACGTTGCAATAACCGGGACAAATGGGCAAATAAAATGTGTGGGTCTTATACCATAGAACGTTTTATTATAACACTATAATGGGCGAAAATTGAGAAATAATTAATTTTTCCATTTTTTACTTATTATTCCAATTAAAATGTGTTTAGAATAAAATAAATCTTCTCATAATGTACCTCCCAAAGAAAGCCTAATTGGTGGCGAAAAAAACAAGATAAAGATCATGTTGTTGTGATAAGTTGTGATTAAGTTATTGGCGAAAGAATGGGAGGAGCGCTGACAGGAGAAAATTGCTCTGGTCCTAAAGGGGGAAAACCCCTCAGTGGTCAAGTGCAAAAGTCCAAATAAACTTTAATCCAACCCGCAAGCTGCGGATATCTGGCATAGCACTAGAAGAAAACACGAAAATATGTGCCTTCTCTAGTGTATTAAAGTGAACCCAAGGTGAAAATAAACTGATGAGATAAACAATTATGTTTATCCTCCTACTCCTTAAAAATGACTTTTTTTAAGTATCCTCTGGTTTTTCTTTATATATTTTTTTTTTACTATTAACGTTTATTAAACATATTAAAGTCAGGCGAGTTAACAATTCTCTGCAAGCGTTAGCAGGCGAAGTCCAAAAACATGAGAATAATAATTACTTACAGGAATGCAACAGGTTAGATAATATTATGGGTCTAGAACTGAGATAATTAACCAGTTAATACTCCATGCACAAATGTTTATTGATAAGCAGTTATGTTCTTAAAGAAAGTATATTGTGTACATAGCTAAAACCCAGAGTATGGTCAGAATAACCTGTTTTGGCACATGCATTTGTAATGTTTTGGCCAGGTTTAAGATTGCCTGGTCTCTCTGGATACCCAAGGAAGAGTAAGGGGGGCAGGTAGGGGTTGAGGGGGGGGGGAGGGGGGAAGGTTAGCCCTGAGTACCTATGGATGGTGGGGATAGAGATGTTTGGTCCTTGTATGTACCGTGTTCTACATAGTCAGTCAATCAAAAGTGTGTATCTAGATAGTTAGGTTCCCATCTGTATGTAGATTGGTATTATATGTCCATTAGGCCATGAGACTTTTGTATTGCTCGGAGCATTGAAATTCGTTCCACAGGGCCCAAGTGATGTTATAAGTTTCCAGTTTGTCTTCTGCACAAGCAATCAATCTCTCCATTGACTCCACAGATTCGGTTTTTCTTTATATTTAAACATTTACAAAGTAGGTTGAATGTTTTACTGTCTCTAATTAGTGGCAGCCTATTAAGTGTCCCAGAGTTAGAAAAAGGTCAATGGTTCATGTATTTTTATCCCTCCTTGCCCTCAGAAGTTGTATTCTGCCAGGAAAACTTTTATGGCTGTAATTTGCTTATCAGTGATGTTTTCTATAATCCTGAGAAGGTACAGACAAGGCAGAAGCTGTCACTTTCAGGCCTAGAAATGAACTCTTTCAGACAGCAAAATAAAACAGCCTGTTTATTAATGTTTTGTACTGTACTTAAACATGTTTATCTCATCATTTTACAAATCGCCTCGAGTACACTTTAAGAAGAAAAGAGTCACTGCCTGGGAATCAGGGCATGGGATCACAACGGGAAACCATCGCGGGACAAGGAAGCCTCAAACAGAATCACAACACCATGAAGCCCTATGCAAAAATGCTACCTCGTCTGCAAGTATCCTAGTCACAATGCATTTCGGGGGCCTCCCCCTTCATCAGGTGACTCCCCTACACCTGCTGTAGTAATTTATAGTAGGTGCTTAATTACATCTACCTGCATAAGGCCACTATGGGGTATGACATCTTGTGGCAGAAAAAAGGAATTATAGTGCCTCAATTATTAAAGGAGGCTACAATCCTCATTACAAATGTAAAAACTCAGTTAAAGGAACTCTATCAAACCAAGTCTTCTAAAATGACAGTGTACAAATAATGTCTAAGTAGTTGTGTAAACATTTTCCTACTTTAAACGTTAAATATCAGAGGCAAAAGCTCTAATTCATTGTCTGTAGATTTTAGCGAAGTTTGGAATTGCAAAGGTGTCAATCTTTGCAGTTCGACATGCTAAGAACAGTGTAAAATTGAAGCAGAGTTATATGAAAACAAAAGATTATCAGGTATCAGGTTTCACACACACGCGTTTATGTTGCATATAAGATACATTTCCTATGCTCTCTGTGAGAAAAAGCTCTGCCTGTCTCTGACTAAGCTCTCTGCACACACAGGGTTAACAGATGCACTGTGAAGAAATCCCCCCCCTCCCCTCATGGCTCACTCTGGAGCATTAGAGCAGACTGCAGGCAGAAACGTGTGAAAGGAATTAGATAACAGTAAACAGAGAGATAAGGATTCAAGTGTATATACCCCTACTTAACCGCACTTCCCAAACATTTCCTATCTCAATTGAAAAAAAAAAACATCTTAATCGATTGTGTTCCTTTAATACAATTAAATATAAATTTGCTCAAAAAAAGCAAACGGAGACAGCCTTTTTCCTCAAACCCCCAGTGCAGTGTATAAAATTAACAATTTGAGTTTATTTTTGCAATTTTCTTTTATCATTATCTTTATTACAGTATGATCTTGTTATAGTAAACTTGTATAGTAAAACTCAATTTAGATACAGTACAATAGTACTTTATTTGCTTGAGTATGGCAATTTCTGACATAGAAAACTTCTGATATAGTAAACTCCCTTAGAGATTACTATAAAGAGATTCTACTGTATCATTTTTATTTTTATCTTCATTTCCATACATTTTTGCTGTTTTTGCAAGTTTTTGCATTTTAAAGGGAATCTGAAGAGAAAAACGTATGATATAATGATTTGTTTGTGTAGTACAGCTAAGAAATAAAACATTAGGAGCAGAGACATGAGTCTAATATTGTTTCCAGTACAGGAAGAAGAGTTAAGAAACTCCAGTTGTTATCTATGCAAAAGAGCCACTGATCTCTACGACTTTCAAAGTCACAGAGAGCTCTGTCTTCTGAAGCTTATTATCTCACGTGTCTGTCACTGTATTTTGTTTTTTTCCACAGAGGAAAGTTCAAAAGTTCGCTTGCCTGCTTTGTAAAATCATTTACAATGCTGAGTGTAATGTGTAAACTGCAAATATTAGAGAATGGTGCAATGTTATAAAAAAAAAACTATATAACGAAAAAATATGAGACTATTTTCTTTGCTACTTATGTTCTAGTAATTATCCGTACTACACAACCAATTCATTATATCATCATTTTTTTCGCTTTATTGTCACCTTAAATGTTTTATTAATGTTTTCATGAAGCTTTTATTGTACAGGTTTAAGGGAAACCATTTAGACAGTCTCCCTTTGCTTTTTTATTAATTTTTAAATTAGTTAATTGTGTTAACTGAGTTTCTTCATTTGTTATGAAGTTTAGTTAGTATCTGTCTGGTTTCGTGGATCGGAGGATCCTTCATGCCGCTAAACAGGTAACCAGGAAGCAGAGGAGAAATGATCTCCGTAGATGGGATGCACTAGACAATTGTAAAGAGGCGCCCTAATTGTAGATAAAAGCATCTAAAAACAGTTTAAAATTGACAAAAACGTGAGGTAGCTTACCTCAATAACGACAAATCTTTGTAATAAACAAAAGATTTATTTATAGCACAGGCAACGCGTTTCGTGGGTCCAAGCCCGCTTCCTCAGGCCAATACAAGTGCCAAGCTAAATGGAATATTTAGCCAAGGGAGCCTCTTAGATGGGATGCTCCTGGAATATCTGCCTGTAGTTGTTTACCATAATGTTCCTATAGTTGCTCGGCACACATGACTCAAACATCTGATCATAAAATCACCCGCTTTGACTTCGCCGCCACCGGCTTGCAAGCACTGAGCACAAGACCGCTATGAAGTAAATGGCAGCATGTGTAAACAAGGCCACTCGTGCAAAGCTTGTAAAAGGCATTTTCCTCAGATCCCAGCATGCCTTATGCTTGTGTCATCACTAAATACAGGATTCCTTGTTATATTTATGATGGTTCCCAGATATTAAATAAAAGAGCGTTTTAACTGCCTAACCCCTGGTAACTCCTATATTGACAGTAAAACAAACAAAAAAATAATTTCAATAGAACTCATCCTATTTTAATATTCCGCCAAAGTCACTTTCGCATCAAAAATGATATTTCTGATCTCGAGAAAATTTTCGTGAAAATAGCCTGTATCGTTATTTTACCAAAAAAGTGCAAAAAAACAACATTTTTACAGTGAAAATGTTTACCCTGAAAATGCGAAAATCTATATTTTGAAAGCGAATATGTAAAAAAAACATGAAAAAATTGAAAATTAGCAACTCTTATTTTTCCTTGAAAATCTAATTTTCGCAAAAATTAATGCAAAAAAAAAATTCAAAATTGGCATTTTCGCTTATTACTGATTATGATTCCAATAAAATATGGAGTGAAAACCAATGATTTGGGGTGAACTGTGTAAAAATATAGATTTCTCAGGCCAGGACTGTCTAGTGTCTACATGGAGTTAGTATGTTCTTGTCCCATCTTATAAAAGGTTCTTCCTCCCACCTTATAAAACCATACAGACAAGATCATTGATTCTGCCCAAAATTGTCCTTATTCAACGATAGGAACATTAGGCTATGGACTATTAGATTGTGAGCTCCTCTGAGGACAGTCAGTGACATGACTATGTACTCTGTAAAGTGCTGCAGAAGAAGTCGGTGCTGTAAATACATAATAATATGGTAGAGACATTAGACTATGATAGAATTAGATTGTGAGCTCCTCTAAGGACAGTCAGTGACATGACTATGTACTCTGTAAAGTGCTGCAAATGATGTCAGTGCTATAGACATACATAATAATAATATGGTAGGACATTAGACTATGACTATGGTAGGATTAGCGTGTGAGCTGCTCTGAGGACAGTCAGTGACATGACTATGTACTCTGTAAAGTGCTGCAATAGATGTCAATGCTATATAAATACATAATAATGATATGGTAGGACATTAGACTATGACTATGGTAGGATTAGAGTGTGAGCTCCTCTGGGGACACTCAGTGACATGACTATGTACTCTCCAGGAGAGAGGTGAAGCTTCATACACAAGCTAGAAGGTTCTTGGCCGAGGCGATTAGCCAGGTCTCTCAGCTCAGAAACGACAATGTTTACAGCGGCCCTAATTCCCCCCAATGTGTCGCCAGAGAGTTGGATATTGGATCATTTAGGCGGAGTGCAGGCCAGGCACATTGATCGCCTTCTTACCCCCCATCTCCGTCGTGTGCCCTGCGTCATCCCGCCTCCCTATCAACAGAGTACTTACTTGTTCTGATGTCATCCCTCCAGGCAGGTGATCAGTCATCTGAGTTCCCGTGGCCCACCCCCAGCTCAGCAGCCTTGGACCAACTGTTGACTGTAGAGCTGGGGGCGTGGCAACGCAGGTTAAGTTTCCGAAGAGCTTTGGATGACTTCAGAGGCATGGCCCGACTCCGTTACTGAGGAGGGGGCAGAGCATCACCTCAGATCAGGTAAGTATTTAAGCCGAGATCCCCGCCCCTCCCCCCACCTGATCTGTCATCTTGTCATGACAGACTGTCGTTTTCACCGGGGGTACTCTTTAAGCTTCTAGATTTTGGAACATACAGAAGGTAGGCTACAATACATATCAATATGCAGATCACCATGATCCTTTCCTCTTACATACCCAACTTTATATGCGGAATTACTATTGGAAAGAACGCCATGGAAGAATGTTATTACCTTCTCAGACAAGTTCCCACAACTCTTCCCTAGCGAGACTCATACAAGTTGTGTCATGTGACAGTGACCCCTGCAAAGTCTAACAATGTTATTGGCCCATTTGGTGTTTGATCTTTGCTGGCAGGCTGTGAAGACTTTACCATCTCCCAATGGTGCTGCCTAACCAGACTGTACATCTGTAAAGATTCTGTAAAAGTCTAGGGTGAGGAGTTACCAAAAGTCATTACAGATGCAGAAAATATAAAACAGAAAACAGCCAGAAAGTACTCTTCACTCAGCGTATGACTGAAGTCATGGGTGGTGCACGCTCCCAGGGAAAGGAGTCATTTGATACACGATACAGCTGCTACCACTGAGAAATTACGGTTCGCAAGTTTTAAGTGGAACGAAAGCCAATTTTAATCCCGCTCCAACAAATTGGGTCTACCAAAAGAACTTCTCAGGACACATTCCTGTAAGGGTTAATAGACTTACTCTCACTTTTCTCTGGAGACTTGTCAGTCCCTTTTCTGCTACCCACAGTGAACCCCAACATTGTTCTTTGATCACTAACTGGAGAAGATAAGTATCAAGCAAACCCAGGGCCGGGCCGAGGCAGGGGCAGGAGAGGCTCCAGCCTCAGGGCGCAGTGTAGGAGGGGGGGCACAACTTGCTCAGCTATCATTCCCCTATTGTGTTTGAAGCAGAGAGAAATAAGAAAAGGGGATACAAGGCAGTGACTGCAAACCAGACAACTAGAGATGAGGGGTTTGGGGGCCCTGAAATGCCTCTTAGTCTAATAGCAATCAGTGTGTGATGGCTGTGGTGGGTGGGAGGGATGTCCCGGCTCTGAGCAAACCCATTAAAGAGTTTCTGTGTGCAGGCTTCATTGATTGTAAGTAGAAGATAGCTCTTGTAGGATCTTTGGTATAAGTTTTGTGGGCTAAGGCTCTCTATGCTTGCTATTCGGTAAGGTGAGGAGTTGGGAAATGGGATCAGAGGAGATGGCAGTCAACATATACTATATCCTATGCATCCACCACATAAGCTTTGTGGATGATCTGAATACAGTGTAAATGGTCTTGGGGAGGGTGTGGGACAGGCCTGCCACTTAACCTCCCAAAGTCCAGGGAGCGGGATATAATTTAGGCAAAAAAGATGAAATACCTTGACATCGCAAGGATTAATCATGCCTACATTCTACTACCTACATGCCTACATGTTAATTAAAAAAAAAATCTATTTATCCTTTAAAAATATTTTAGCTCTAAACTAAAAAACATGAAATACAGTGAATTAATTTAAAGGAAAACATTTTGTTTCTTTGCTCGTTTTGGCGCCACCAACTGCCTGATAAGATTTATGCTTTCTTACTGTTGTAAGCAGGTCTTTAAAGGCAAATGGGCACCTGGAATATTGGGGAGGTTTGCAATGGAGTGTGCCGTGGGCGCGCACTGTAATAACAGCGCAGGACATTTGGGCGCAGCTGGCGCCACCATAGACCATAATAGGAATTACGGTTTTATTGGCGAACAGTGAGTAACTTCGCCGTCAGAAGACTGGGTACCAGCATGGGTGAGGATGACAGGTAGGGGGGCAGGGAGGACACGCGGAGCTGGCGGTGATGCATCATCATAGGCGGATGTGCTCTCAGCTGTACTTAGTATAAGCTGAGAGCTGCGGCGGGGAGCGACGTGTGTGGCGGCAGCTGGCGGGAGACCGTCAACCAAGATGTTACTTTAAAGTGAACCTTAAGTCTCGTAAAAAAATATGAGTTTTACTAACCTGGGGCTTCCCTCAGCCCCCTACAGCCGATCGGTGCCCTCGCCGTTTCTCTTGCGATGCTCCCGTCCCGCCGGCGACCACTTCCGGTTTCGCCATCAGGACCCGACAGGCATGGGAACCCGAGTGATTATTCGCATTCCCAGCAACAATATCGCCCCCTATGCTACTATTGCGGCAAGGAGGCCGCAATAGCAGCATAGGGGGCAATATTGTGCCCGGGAACGCGAATAATCACTCGGGTTCCCATGCCTGTCGGGTCCTGATGGCGAAACCGAAAGTGGTCGCCGGCGGGATGGGAGCATCGCAGAGACACGGCGAGGGCACCGATCGGCTGTAGGGGGCTGAGGGAAGCCCCAGGTTAGTAAAACTCATATTTTTTACGAGACTTAAGTGCCTCTTTAAGAAGATCGCAAGATAGAGGATATTGGCATCGGACCTTTTCCCAAGGATATTGGCTTGGGAACATTTTTTTAAAAGTACAGGTAAGTGTTTCTGGTTAATTTAGATTAATAAAGGACTTTACTCATTGTTGTGTTTTTATTTCTTCTATCCCTTTGTGGAAATGGGTAAGGAATACTTTGTACCCCTATACTCATAGTTACATAGTTACATAGTTATTTTGGTTGATAAAAGACAAACGTCCATCGAGTTCAACCAGTATAAAGTACAACACCAGCCTGCTCCCTGAAATATCCCTGTTGATCCAGAGGAAGGCAAAAAAACCCTTACAAGGCATGGTCCAATTAGCCCCAAAAGGGAAAAATTCCTTCCCGACTCCAGATGGCAATCAAATAAAATCCCTGGATCAACATCATTAGGCATTACCTAGTAATTGCGCAAAAAAAAAGAAAAGTGGGATCAGCGCATCACCAGGCCGCCTCTGAATGGCCTCAGCTCAGAGATGCGCTGAGCCCCCCCAGAAACTGCAAACGCACCTTGAACCCAAACAGAGGCTCTGCATATACACCAAAGGAAAACTATTAAGTGGGAGCAGCTGACCAGAAATAAATCAATCAAACATTTCCTTTTTTTTTTTTTTTCTTTTTTTTTTCTCCTTTTTTCTTTTTTTTTTTTTTTTGCGCAATTCTCAATTTTACTGGTAGCGCGCCCAGGCTATGCATATGCATAGGTAGAATTTAGTTAGTGTTAGGTCCCCTCCCATGGAGGAAAGACTTCTTCGACAGTGGGAGGGACAAGTACCTAACAAATTGCAAATTGTTAGTGAAACTAACATCCTCCAAGTGGTAGACAGGTCATGTGTATGCTCATTGTGTATTTGAATCCCATGAGTGGGGTGTGCACTTTTTTGCAGGTAAGCACTCATCTGTTTTTAAGTAGCGCTGTTCATTTCTTTGCTATATTACCTAGTAATTGTAGCCATGGATGTCTTTCAACGCAAGGAAAGCATCTAAGCCCCTTTTAAATGCAGGTATAGAGTTTGCCATAACGACTTCCTGAGGCAATGCATTCCACATTTTAATGACTCTTACTGTAAAGAACCTTACTGTAAAGAACCCTTTCCTAAATAAATGGCTAAAACGTTTTTCCTCCATGCGCAGATCATTTCCTCTAGTCCTTTGAGAAGGCCTAGGGACAAAAAGCTCATCCGCCAAGCTATTATATTGCCCTCTGATGTATTTATACATGTTAATTAGATCCATTCTAAGGCGTCTTTTCTCTAGACTAAATAAGCCCAGTTTATCTAACCTTTCTTGGTAAGTGAGACCTTCCATCCCACGTATCAATTTTGTTGCTCGTCTCTACACCTGCTCTAAAACTGCAATATCTTTTTTGTAATGTGGTGCCCAGAACTGAATTCCATATTCCAGATGTGGCCTTACTAGAGAGTTAAACAGGGGCAATATTATGCTAGCATCTCGAGTTTTTTTTTCCCTTTTAATGCATCCCAAAATTTTGTTAGCTTTAGCTGCAGCGGCGTGACATTGAGTACGATTATTTAACTTGTTGTCGATGAGTGCTCCTAAGTCCTTCTCCAAGTTTGATGTCCCTAACTGTATCCCATTTATTTTGTATGGTGCTAGACAGTTTTGTATCATCTGCAAAAATAGCAACATTGCTCACTACTGCATCTACTAGGTCATTAATAAATAAAGCACTGGACCCAGAACAGACCCCTGTGGTACCCCACTGCTAACAGTCTCCCATTTTGAGTACGATCCATTGACCACAACTCTTTGTTTTCTGTCCATTAGCCAGTTCCCTATCTATGCACACAGACTCTTCCCCAGTCCTTGCATCCTCAACTTTTGCACCAGACTTTTGTGGGGAACAGTGTCGAAGACCTTTGCAAAGTCCAAGTATATCACATCTACAGCATTCCCAATATCCATATTAGCATTCACTACCTCATAAAAGCTGAGCATGTTAGTCAAACAGGACCTGTCTTTAGTGAACACATGTTGATGCTGAGAAATAAGATTATTTTCTACTATGAAGTCATGTATAGTATCTCTTAGTAACCCCTCAAATAGTTTGCATACAACTGATGTTAAGCTTACAGGTCTATAATTTCCTGGATCTGATTTTTTGCCCTTCTTAATCTTAAATAATGGGAAAACGTGGGCTGTACGCCAATTCGCTGGGACTCTGCCAGTTGCAAGAGAGTCACAAAAGATAAGATAACGGGGTTTATCTATAACTGAACTTAATTCCCTTAGGACCCGAGGATGCATGCCACTCATTTCTCCTGGGAGGGGGTGGGCATCTTGGGTCCCCTTCTTAAAGAGAACTTCCAGATGCCACCATGAACCCCCCCTCCCAGGGAGTCATCGGCCCCACCTCCACCTGGGGCACCGGAGGTGGGGAAGAGTCCCTTGTCCATGGATTGGACAAGGGCTTGGGGGGTAAGGGGAAGGCTTTGCCGCCCCTCTCCCCCGGAGCCCCCCCCCCATACCATGGACCATGCGGGCTGGTATAGCTCAGGGTGCGAAGCCTCAGTTGGCCGGGGCTCCGCATTCTGGCTATCAGAGCCTGCATGGGTGACGAAGGGTTAGACATGCTGGGTAGGGGGGATCCCACGTCATTTTTTTAAATCTCCTACTTAACATAGCTTCTTCACATATCTGGCAAATTTGGTGTTTTTACAATGTAAGGGGACTTTGCTATTAACCGCTAAAGTCGGTGGGTGATAATCACGGAATATTTTTCCATTTTCCAGTTTTTCTCAAAAACTAAAACCTCTTTTTGAATTGTAGCCCCTGATCACCTTTATAATCCATGCAATTTTGGGGATTGTAGCATGTATGGGGGCCTTGCTATTAGCCGAAATGATTTCTGTGATCACGGACGTGAATTTCTGTGATTGCCTCATTCACGGAAAAAAATCGGGTCGAATTTGTGAGTCCGTTTCAAATGCAGAAATTAATCACAGAATTTCCGTATTTTTTTTTCAACCACAGCCAAATAGGTGGAATCCGTGATTGGGGGTATCCGAGCACCACTGCTTACATCCATGAACTACATCTCTCGACATGCATGGCGGCGAGTGACTTCACCGCCAAGTGGAAAATGCGTCAGCTGTGGTCTTACCCTGGAAAAGATGTTAGATCCCATAGTGACCTGGGACCAGAGGAGCAGCACCCTATAGGTACGCAATGATGCTCACCCTAACTCCTCCCTTTCCCAACAGCACACTCCATTACGAACCTCCCTTATGGGGAGGTGTATTTGGATTTTTGTTTTCCTTCCGGGTCCATAGTTTTCTTTAATGGATATTCTCAGGATGTGTCAAATAAAAGTATCACTCATCAGGAAATTTCACCATTGTTGAAAAAAGTCTCAATACTTTTAGTTCGGGACCATACAGGACAAGAAATAATGGAAAATGGTATCTTAGTTTGCTTAGTTTGGTTTCATGGGTACATACAACATACAACACAGACACTTTTTTAAGTGTGATACACACTTTAAATTTTGATTGGCCAATGATTGGCCAGCTTCATGTAGTACGAGGTGCAACAGATTTTGAATACTATGAACAAACAGGATATATGGAGGTGGTAAAATTGACAAATAATTGATAATAATAATAATAATTTGCCAATAAGAATTGAAGGTGTGTACCAGGCTTAACAGAAACTGGCAGGAAGAACTATCAGAGTTTGCTGACAGTCAATGAATTAGTACTTGGAAATCAGTAGCAAAGTCTCCTGCTTTGTGCAGCAGGGTTGTAGTTTGTGGACTATATCATGACAACAGTAATACAAACACAATAGCATTGCCAAAGAAATACAGTTTGCTCTTAATGATAGCTTTGGAAATTCTAAACTTGCTGGAAACTAAAATAGGAATAAAAAACCCAATAAATTACCAACACAGGGCAGCACGGTGGCATAGTGGTTAGTGTTCTTGCCTTGCAGCGCTGGGTGGCCGGTTTGAGTCCCAGGCAGGTCAACATCTACAAGGAGTTTGTATGTTCTCCCTGTGTCTGTGTGGGTTTCCTCTGGGCACTCCGGTTTCCTCCCACATCCCAAAAACATACAGATAATTAATTGGCTTCCCTCTAAATTGACCCTAGACCAGGCATGGGCAAACTTGGCCCTCCAGCTGTTAAGGAACTACAAATCCCACAATGTATTTGCCTTTATAAGTTATGACTGTGGATGTCAGACTCCTGCAATGCATTGTGGGACTTGTAGTTCCTCAACAGCTGGAGGGCCAAGTTTGCCCATGCCTACCCTAGACATACATACATAGATATATGACTATGGTAGGGATTAGATTGTGAGCTCCTCTGAGGTATAGTTACAGTGACAAGACATACTCTGTACAGCGCTGCGGAAGATGTCGGCGCTATATAAATACTAAATAATAATAAATAAAGATACATCCAGCCCTGCAGCATTTGATTGGGACATCTCTAAGTTGCATACATTTACATTAGCTTGGAATAATCTTATTGACCGTTCCTATTTATAGATTCTTTATAGTTAAAAATATAATAATAAAATGATGGTAACATTATAGTAACTGAGTCTCATGACCCGTTGCCTTACAGAATGGGGCTAAGGTGTCATCGTTCTATATTGATTTATTAAAGGGGAACTACGGCGAAAAAATAGTAAAATGTAAAATATGTGCAAACATAGACAAATATGTTTTTTTCCAGAGTAAAATGAGCCATAAATTTATTTTGTCCTATGCTGCTGTCACTTACAACAAGTAGTAGAAATCTGACCGGTTTTGGACTAGTCCATCTCTTCATGGGGGATTCTCAGCAAGGCTTTTATTCTTTGTAAAGATATTCCCTAAAAAGGATTTAAACCAGGGCTGCCCAATAGGTCGATCGCGATCTACCGGTAGATCGCGACCGCCTCCTTGGTAGATCGCGGCCTCTTGGCCGCGTCTCGTTAATGTTTGTTGCGGCCAGCAGCTCGTGTTTAGCTGCTGGCCGCTGGCCAATAAGGATGCATGCAGGCGAGGAGAGAGGGAGGAGAGAGGCGGCGCGTCCGCTGCGTCATGGCTGGGGGCGGCGGCGGGCAGCCTGTGTAATGTGCGTGTGTAACGTGCCCGGCGCCGCCCCCAGCCATGACGTAGCGGCCGCGCCGCCTCTCTCTTCGCCGCCGCTTCTCTCCTACATCCCATTGGCCTGCCAGAGTCTCTCCTCGCCGCCTCTTCTCCTCTGCCTGCAGGTACATATACCTGGCTAACCTACACTGGGGGGCCCTATACCTGGCTAACCTACACTGGGGGGCCCTATACCTGGCTAACCTACACTGGGGGGCCCTATACCTGGCTAACCTACACTGGGGGGCCCTATACCTGGCTAACCTACACTGGGGGGACCTATACCTGGCTAACCTACACTGGGGGGGCCCTATACCTGGCTAACCTACACTGGGGGGCCCTATACCTGGCTAACCTACACTGGGGGGACCTATACCTGGCTAACCTACACTGGGGGGGCCCTATACCTGGCTAACCTACACTGGGGGGCCCTATACCTGGCTAACCTACACTGGGGGGCCCTATACCTGGCTAACCTACACTGGGGGCCCTATACCTGGCTAACCTACACTGGGGGGCCCTATACCTGGCTAACCTACACTGGGGGGCCCTATACCCGGCTAACCTGCACTGGGGGGCCCTATACCTGGCTAACCTACACTGGGGGGCCCTATACCTGGCTAACCTACACTGGGGGGCCCCTATACCTGGCTAACCCACACTGAGGGCCCATATACCTGGCAAACCTACACTGAGGGCCCATATACCTGGCAAACCTACACTGAGGGCCCATATACCTGGCTAACCTACACTGAGGGCACACAACCTATGCTGCAGGCACATATACCTGGCTAACCTACGCGGGGGGGGGGGGGGGCGTGCTTAGCATTTGAGACGTTGGTAGATCTCCTGGCCTCGGCAAATTTAAAAGTAGCTCGCGAGCCGAAAAAGTGTGGGCACCCCTGATTTAAACAATGATGCTGGCCAGACTCCCTGCTCGCTACACAGTTTTTTGGCAGTTGGACAGAGCAACTACCATTCACTAAGTGCTTTTGAAAATAAATAAATCCCTGAGAATCCCCTAAGAAGAGATGGACTAGTCCAAAACCTGTCGCTTCCATCAGATTTCTACTACCTACTATAAAAGTGACAGCAACCTAGGAGAAAAGTAATTTATGGCTCATTTTACTCTGGCAAAAAACATACTTCTTATTTGTCTGTTTGCACATATCTTAAAATTTTTCACCATAGTGCTCCTTTAAAGACGGATTGTCAGCAACAAAATCAAATTTCATTTACCCACTGCTGTGCTTATTATGCTTCCTGCAGCCTTAATCCTGGAACCCTCCACAAGTCACAAATTGCTATCGCAAACGCTAGCATTTTTGAATTAGCGTTATGTACGCAATTTCATGAGCGTTTTCCGGCGATTTTAAAAAGTGTACGCTTTTTGCCAGCGATTGTGATAGCGATTTTATTTCTGATTGGTCCTTTCAGATTATTATAATTTTATTTACAGTTTGCAGTAATTTAAAATCACACACAAATCATTATGTGTAGCGATTAATACGTGATTTGCCATCACTTATATACTTTATATTGGAGTGCAAATACTCCCAAAATGCTGTATGTCCTTTGATTGCGATTTTGCTAATCCCAATCGCTACTGTGGAATGTGTTACATTTATTTACGTTGGCAGAGCGTTTAGGGAAATCTCTAGTGATTTAAAGCAATACCTAAACGCTCAAAAAAGCTCTCTAGTGGGTTGCAGCCCTTACCCTGCACTCCAATCTATTTAAAAATGTTTCTGTTGTAATAAATCTTATCTCTCAGCTGGACTCTATTTGGTACATTGCCGAGGAGAAGGAACCTTGTCATCACCCCTCCCACATTGCTGCTCCTCACTGATTGGCTGAGGGCAGCTCAGTGTGACGAGTCTGAAACCTGATCTTTCTGTGTTTACATGTTTACAAAGCAAGTTAGCTATGACAGTGAAAATTCTAGGAGGAAAAAAAAAAAGAGTAAGTGAGGCAATGACATCAGAATTGGCTTCAGTCAGAAGGAACCAAGATGGCAAATGCCAGGAACAAAATTCTCTTTACTTACTATATAAAAAAATTCACCGAAATCAAAACGTGGACAGTAGAATACATGTTATATAAGTAGAACAAGTAGCTAACTACTTATATACGTTTTTTTTTACCTGGCATAATATGGCTGACTCTGCTGCTTTAAACAGTGGTTTAAACGCTTTAGAAAACAATAGTGTAAAAACACCCCCAAAATACTAAAAAAAAAATAAAAAGACATGCTCTTGTCTGCTCTGTAGATGTTTATGTATAAGAATCTGGCATTATTTCTTGAAAAAAAGTGTTTAACAAAACCGCAGTTGTTTCTTTCACTCCCCCTGGCAGTAGTCAAACGTAGCTCAATCCAGCCTGACCGTTGCTGTTTCCCACATGACCACTTCACCTCACCCCGCCCCTTCTTATGACTCATCCTGTCTGGGTGGGGAGCAAGTCAGCATGAATCATCAGACATGAGCAAGCCGAGTTGAGCTTCAATTTTCATTTGACTTTATAAAAGAGAAGAAAATATATTCAGTGCAAGAAACAACCTCTGGGCTTTCATTGAGCAGTTTTATTTCAGGATAGAACGATAAATTCAAACACACGGATCCACTTTAAACGACATTATTTCTTGAAGTGAACCTGAGGTGAGAGGTATATGGAGGCTGCCATATTTATTTCCTTTTAAGCAATACCAGTTGTCTTGCTATCCTACAGATCCTCTGCCTAATACTTTCAGCCATAGACCCTGAACAGGCATATGCAGATCAGGTGTTTTTGACATTACTGCCAGGCAGCTAATATTGTTTAAAAGAAAATAAATATGTCAGCCTTCATATCACTTCGGGTTCACTTTAAAGGACAGCTATAATGAGAGGGATATGGAGGCTGATAGATTTATTTCTTTTTAGGCTGCATTCACAGTGGGACTTGTTGAGCTGCATTATAAAGTCTTATAACACAGCTTACCGCACTGCAATGCTAATCCTATGGGACGTTACAGTGCAACGTTAGCGTCACAGTGTAAGGTGTAGCGTTATGGTAACTCACTGCTGCAGTGCAGCCTTAAAGCGGTTTTAAACTCTGACAAAATATTCAATAAAAATGTGTTTTCCTACTTTTTACAACTCATACAATTATCATATTTGTTTTTGTGCACATATATTATTATTCATTTAGAAATGATAACTTCCCAAAGTTCAGTTTATTTACTTTGAAAGCTGCTGGTGCATTTTATTCATAACTGTTGTATTTCTATTGTGAATGCAGCCACCAGTGATTTCTGAGCAGTGTTTCAGTTTAGGACTCATTAGAAGACGTTTCTGCACAGTCAGAGAATGTCTACTTAATTGTATCAAGTGAAGAATGTAAACACGAGAGAAGGTTATCACCAGTTGGGATGAGGCTGCCCCTGCAGGAGAAAAAGTCAGTCCTGTGATTTAACCCTTTGAATGCTGTTTTACAAA
Source organism: Hyperolius riggenbachi (assembly GCF_040937935.1). NCBI lineage: Eukaryota > Metazoa > Chordata > Amphibia > Anura > Hyperoliidae > Hyperolius > Hyperolius riggenbachi. The sequence continues at coordinate 466,656,720 of NC_090649.1, read as the reverse complement.
AAAAAAAATTGTGTTAGTATATTAAATGCTGTAAATAATCTTTTAGAGCAAAAGAAGAAATGCTGGGTTTCATTCCACTTTAACCACCCTGGCGTTCTATTAAGATCGCCAGGGTGGCTGCGGGAGGGTTTTTTTTAAATTAAAAAAAAACTGTTTCATGCAGCCAACTAAAAGTTGGCTGCATGAAAGCCCACTAGAGGGCGCTCCGGAAGTGTCATTCTGATCGCCTCCGGCGACCAGAATAAACAAGGAAGGCCGCAATGAGCAGCCTTCCTTGTTTTGCTTACCTCGTCGCCATGGCGACGAGCGGAGTGACATCATGGACGTCAGCCGCCTCTGATCCAGCCCTTAGCGCTGGCCGGAACTGTTTGTTCCGACTACGCTGGGCTCAGGCGGCTGGGGGGACCCTCTTCGCCGCGCTGCGGAGGCGATCGGGTAGCACACGCGGCTGGCAAAGTGCCGGCTGCGTGTGCTGCTTTTTATTTCATCCAAATCGGCCCAGCAGGGCCTGAGCGACAGCCTCTGGCGGTAATGGACGAGCTGAGCTCGTCCATACCGTCAGGATGGTTAAACAATACCAGTTACCTGACTATCCTGTTGATCCTCTGCCTCTAATACTTTTAGCCATAGACCCAGAACAAGCATGCAGCAGATCAGGTGCTCCTGACATTATTGTCAGATCTGACTAGATCAGCTGCATGCTTGTTTCTGGTGTTATTCAGACACTACTGCAGCCAAATAGACCAGCAGGGCTGCCAGGCAACCGGTATTGTTTAACAGGAAATAAATATGGCAGCCTCCATATCACTCTCACCTCAGGTTCACTTTAAGCAATATATTTTTACGGTGAAAACCTGAGTTACATCTGTCTGTCAGAAATGTCATTACTCCCCCTGATCCATATTGTGCCCCAAACACCCAGTCTTTTTTTTTTGTTTCTAGTTAAAATAGTGAATATTGGATTTTAAAGGAATTTTTACAGGGAACAATGCTGGTTTACTGTGACGAGAAGGCCCCCGAAATGGAGTGTTTATTCCATGATGGTGCGATTATCTTGCTGTATTTGTCACAGGGGCTTCTTCAGTTACATTCAATGTCTGAAGAGAAAGGGTTTTTATTTCCTAATAAATTCCAGTCACATCGTTTGTCTGTGTGTATGCCCAGCAGCTGCAGAGACGTTTGCGCAGCCGTCACTCCCTCCCCTCCCGAGTAGTGAACTTGTTAAACCCGCACACATTAGAGTAGAAAATTCCTTCCAGACCCTACAAAAAAAAAAAATACGCACCAGCAGGTTTCTGGGTGAAATTCACACTGATGAAAAAAGGAGGCTGTTATACAGACAATGTAAATATGCAAAATATGAGGGTACGTGTCAACCAAACATGACTGTTCTGCATTTAATCTCATGCAGGAATGCTGCATACCCCTTCTGAGGGCCGCCATTTTCAAAGGTGTGCAGCTAGTTCTCCTGCTGTCCACATGGCTGTCACTGCCAATATCTTCATCTTTTTAATGTTCCCAAAGCTGCACCAGCAAGACTGTATATTAGAATGTTTACCTCCCGATTCTCAGCCTTTACTGAGATTTTCCCAGGCTGGAGACCCTATGAGAATGTAAGCAATGCTGAAAATGTATTTCACCTGATGGCATCGTCAGGGGTATTGGTACACCCCTTACGAAGCCGAGGGGGTGAAACCGGTCGGGTTGAGATCGGGCATACCTACTGTGTACACTAAAACAACAGGATAGGTAAGCTAAATAAATCATTTCTTATTGGATGATTTTTTTTTTTTTTCAGTTAATGTGGAGTTTCTGCATGTCCTGGTTTACAGAAATGTTGAGTGGTGGTGTATCCACTTTACCTGACCAATTTTAAAATGGTGATGGTTCATTCTTGTACGCAGTTTTAGTCCTGTTTTTCCTATATAGATTCATCTTAAAGTGAACCAGAGACGAAGCACCCTCATGTATTTTACCATATATATCAGTGGGAACATTAGAGAAAACACCTACCCTGCTCTCTGCTTCATCCTTCACTGCTCAGCCTGCTTGTTAACAGCCCTGATAAAATCCCCGACTTAGCATTCAGTCTGGGTTTGCTCAGGAATCACTATAGCGGAGTCATTATAGCAGAGCCAGAAGGAGGCAGGCTTGGGCTTGAAAAGACATCAGAGAAGACAGACTCAGCTATGATGATTCCTGAGCAAAGCCAGACTGAATGCTCAGTCTGGGATTTTATCAGGGCTGATAACAAGCAGGCTGAGCAGTGAAGGATGAAACAGAGAGCAGGGTAGGTGTTTTCATATATATGGTAAAATACATGAGTGTGCTTCGTCTCTGGTTCACTTTGGCATGTCATGCAGATTATCATATATTCAATATTAGATGACTCACAGGAGAGGTGGTCTAGGATTTGATATTACTGTGAATTTGGTATTTGTATTTTATATCTTGTGCACAAGATATAGGGGCAGGACTCACACAGCAGGGCAGGGCTTCAGTTATTGCAGGGTAATGTGCCTGGAGTTTCTGGTGCTGATAATAAACTTCTTTATTGTCTTTGTGGAGTACTGTATTGGTTTTAGGGCATCCAATATTTATTTTTAATAGATATATTCTATAAAAAAAATTAAGGTGACTATAAAAACAATTAATTATTCAGCATGCGACATGTGACACTGGAAATTTGGGCGCCATTATAAATAGCGGGGTGATATTATGCCGCCTGGGGCATCGAATGTATACCGGCATATAGCTGCAATTTATAATGCCACCTTTGGCGGTGCTCCAACAGTATTGCAATAGCGGCGGATTGGTGGCCGGGAGGGGGCACATAGTTAAGGTTTGGCATCGGTAAGGAAGGGCTCTGGGCACCAGAGTAGTGTTAAGTTGTAGTAAAATATTGGTATTATATACCAAAATTTTACTACAATTTAACTTTTAAAACATAGCATATCGTTAAATTTTACCGATATTCTGCTAGCCAAAATTGGGTACCCAAATTTCCTTGTGCCCCTTTTTCATACACGCGCTACATGTACAGCCAGGGCCGGCGCTACCATAGAGGCAGGGGAGGCAGCTGCCCCAGGGCCCCAGAGCTTGTAGGGGCCCCCAGTGGCTACAAGAGGAAAAAAAATTTCAAATCGGCCTTATAGTTTTTGAGAAAATCAATTTTAAAGTTTCAAAGGAAAAAAAATACACATTTAAAAACCTGCCGACTTTAATGGTTAATAGCAAATCCACCTTAAATGCTAGAAACCCTAAATTTGCAGGATATGTTAAGGAGATCATTAGGAATAAGAGGAAAAAACTATTTTTCAAAAAGACCTTATAGTTTTTGAGCAAATCGATTTTAAAGTTTCGAAGGAAAAAAGTATACTTTTAAATGCGGTAAATGTCACTTTTAGTAGCAAACCTAACGGTAGTGTAATTTTACATGCATCAAACGAAAGCGCAATAAATTTCCTGACGGGGTTTCCAGGGGGTCCATACGCAGCCGCAGTGCTTTGGCCAGGGATCGCTATACAGCCGCAATATGGCTGTATGAAGATCCCTGGCATTTTTTTCTATTTTCCCAATTTTTTTTTATGTTTAGAGTGTGGGAATTTTTTTTTTTTAAATTATGTGGGGTCCCCCTCTCCTGAAACTTTTTAACCCCTTGTCCCCCATGCAGGCTAGGATAGCCAGAATGTGGAGCTCCGACCGATTGGGTTCTTCACACCCTGACTATACCAGCTGCAAAAAAGGTCCCCTAATGCCGATTTTTGTTCCGGGTATTTGTTGGGGGGGCCCCCCAGGTTTATTTTGCCCTGGGGCCCCATTGTTGCTTAAACCAGCCCTGCAGACACCATAATGTTGCAAGTTTGATGGCCCAGGGTCCTTTTTCTCGCGCTTTGACTTGTTTTTTAATGAATTGACTCACATTTATTGGTGGGCTCACAAATCCTTAAGGACTCATATTCATGATTTAAATGAGGCTTAATTGCCTCAGCTGTGCGGCTGGGAGAGAGGGGGCTACTTACCCATAAGTCCGCTGTCTTCTATGTGTTTCGAACGTCTTGCACGCATCCTATTGGACGCGAGGCAAGACTCACTATCACACACTTCCTCCTTCAAGCCGGAAGGAGGAAGTGTGCAGTAGTGAGTCTTGCAACGCGTCCAATAAGACGGGTGCAAGACGTTTGAAACGCATAGAAGACAGCGGACTTATGGGTAAGTAGCCCCCTCTCTCCCAGCCGCACAGATGAGGCAATTAAGCCTCATTTAAATCATGAATATGAGTCCTTAAAGCGGTATTGTCACCATAAAAATCAAATTTCAACAGCAACTGGTCTGAGTGATAAAGATGCTAATCCTGTTTTCAGCTGTTATGGTTTGTAGTTATCACATACTTTAGGAGCACTGGCCCTAGTGCCAAACAGTGCCAGAGTTGAATGCTGGTAATTCTTTTTATCTATAATATATTCCTCCTCTTCCATTTATTTCCCTGCCTAGTTGCTTATCAGAAACACCCTCTGATTACTTGTGTTTACAAGCAAGGCTGAGGTGACTCAGTGATTGGATGTGTTGCTTATCAGAAACACCCTCTGATTACTTGTGTTTACAAGCAAGGCTGAGGTGACTCAGTGATTGGATGTGTAAATATAAAAAAGACAGTGCAGTTGTTAGTCTACACCTCCGTGGGAGTGTCTGAAGACTCTGGGAGGAGGGCAGCTAATGAATACACAATGAGCAAGAGAAGGGGGGGGGGGGGGGGGAGACAAGAGTCAGGTAGGATATGATGTCAGCATTAGCTTGTCAAGATGGCCACTGCCTAGAATAGGATTTTCTGCTTTTCCTTTATACAATTCACAGGAATCATTACGTGGATAGCACAAGTAGTATTTATCTACTTATATATGTGTATTTTATTTCTAGGTTAGCATGGGTGTCACTTGTTCTTTAAGGTCTCACCTCTAAATGAGAGTCAATTAATTACAAAAACAAGTCAATGCGGGAGAAAAAGGACCACGGGCCATCAAACTTGCAACATTACCACCGCTACTCACATTTATGACGTACTCTCTTTACTGATCTAGAATTCTGCACAATCTGTCTGCATTTTATTACAGATGATGTTAATACAATATGATGAGCTGGCTGGAGAACATGTATCGCGAGCATTCAAGAACAGAGATTCATAGAGATGTGAATTTTTGCTCATTTATTAGTAGTAGAACTAAAACAGATTTTGTTTTATATTTTTATGAGAAAGGATATATTTCCAAATGATTTCATCTTTGTTTCAGACTGAAATTCAGTAGAAAAGGACCTGGCTTTACTGCTGTGTAGTCAAGGTAACTCTACTTTGTACAACTCATCATCGCCATCACCATTTTTTTTTGCCAGTGAATTTAATGCGCCATAGGACTTGATTACTATACAGTCATGTCTTTATGACAGCAGTAAAGCAAAAGAGGTTTCTGCTGGAAAACATGGCCATTCCCAATTCTTTAAAGCGGCCCGTGACTTGGTCCCAGTGTACAATTTCTGCCCACTTTGTATTTGAGTTTGACACCCCTGATCTAGGAGAAGGTGTGAAAACAGTATCTGTGGCTTCTATAAACTTTTTGAAGCACAGTGTACTTCCTCCCCCCTCCCACCCTTGATGAAAGCTTTTGTTTGCTCTCTACTAATGTGTACAATAAAATAATCACATCAGTCCTTATCTGCCTGAAATTCCTGTGGTTGGGCAGGCCTCGGAAGTAGAGTAATAAAGGCCTCTGCTAAATTTTTAAATAAAGAGCCACGTTGGTGAAATACATTTTTAATGTGCTGTTGAGATGCCCTGGGTGCTAAAAATAGTGCTTGATTGTTCACTTTAAGAAAGTGAACCTAAAGCCTGGGAAAAAAATGAGATTAACTCACCTGGGGCTTCCCTCAGCCCCCTGCAGCCGATCGGTGCCCTCGCAGCCCCGCTCTGACGCTCCAGGACCCGCCGGCAAACACTTCCGGTTTGGCCGTCAGGCATGGGAACGCGAGTGATTGTTTGCGTTCCAAGCCTGTATATCGCCCCCTATGCTGCGAGGGCACCGATCGGCTGCAGGGGGCTGAGGGAAGCCCCAGGTGAGTTAAGGTAGCCATACACTGGTCGATTTGCCATCAGATTCGACCAACAGATAGATCCCTCTCTGATCGAATCTGATCAGAGAGGGATCGTATGGCTACCTATACTGCAAACAGATTGTGAACCAATTTCAGCCTGAAACCGATCACAATCTGTTGTGGTGGTGGTGCTGCCGCCGCTCCCCCCGCCCGCATACATTACCTGCTCTGCCGGCGCGACTCCAGTCCCCAGGTCTCCGCTGTCTTCTCCGCTCTGGTCTCCAGGTCCGGCATGCTGTACTTCTTCCTGCCCGGCAGGAAGTTTAAACAGTAGAGCGCCCTCTACTGTTTAAACTTCCTGCCGGGCAGGAGGAACTGAAGCATGCCGGAGACCAGAGCGGATAAGAAGCAGCGGTGACAGCGGGGGCAGTCACGCCGGCGGAGCAGGTAATGTATTGCCTCTCTATTGCGTCGGTCGTCGGGCACTCGAACGCCGCTAGCGACGCGCTCCCTACCCGCAGGCGATCGACGGTAATTTTCCGCACGGAGCGATCGACGGGATCGGACGAAATGGATCGAAATTCAGCGTGTAGCGCAAACGATTGGCAGCAGATTCGATCCCAGTGATCGAATCTGCTGTCGAAACGGCGGCAAATCGGGCCAGTGTATGGCCAGCTTAAATCTAATTTTTTTTTTCCAGGCTTTAGGTTCACTTTAAGCAGACCAGGTATATTTTTACTGAATCAATCACTCCACAGAGATCACCTGCCAGAACTAAAGATGTCTCCAGCTGTGATAAATGTCAGAATGTGAATCAGAGAGAGGAAAGATTTTACAAACACTGACTAAATAATTTATAAATGAATATTGTAAAAAAAAAATTAAAAAAAATGAAAATGTATTAATTATGTTATTTTCACTACAGTTCCTCTAATGGCTGTGACAAGTCAGTTTTTATTGAAGGAGATATAGCCCTACTCCCTGATTATATTCACTGATATACCACTACACCTTTGATTTATTATATACTCACTATCCTTATACAGTATATGTATGAGCAGAATATAAGCCTATGACATTGTGGTCAGTGAGTTATGATTACCTTTATAGAGGACATGTGCAGCTCATTTTCTAGTTCTGATCTTTGAAGTGCGCTCTTGGTGGTGGAGACAATGTTATCTCGCGTGCTTTGATGTGGCGCTTTAGTGAATTGCTTATGTTAGCTGGTCTTCGGATTACCATATTTATTTATTTACCCTATATGTAGTTTTTAAAATAAATAAGGTTTCAATGAATTGAGGTATTGAATGAGAATAATACAGTATATAGTATGTGCAATTTATGCTTTTTTTCCTTATATTTCTGAGGTATTACCCCCAAACTCACCACCAAGTACAATATGCAAAATTATAGAAGGCGCAATACTAAGTCCAGACTGCTGAACTCTGTAGATTCCCAGTCAGGGCCGGTGCTAGACATTTGCTGCCTGAGGCAAACTTGTGAGGATGCGCCCCTCACCCTCATGATCACACAGCAGCCGACAACTTGCACCGCATGTTATAGCTGTGGTGAGCCCCTCAAAAACACCCTGAATATAGGTAGGCAGCCAGGCATAGGTGCCCTCAGTGGTGGTAGCTAGGTACAGTTGCCCACAGTATAGGTTAGCCAGGTACAGTTGTCCACAGTATAGGTTAGCCAGGTACAGTTGTCCACAGTATAGGTTAGCCAGATACAGTTGTCCACAGTATAGGTTAGCCAGATACAGTTGTCCACAGTATAGGTTAGCCAGATACAGTTGTCCACAGTATAGGTTAGCCAGATACAGTTGCCCACAGTATAGGTTAGCCAGGTACAGTTGCCCCCAGTATTGGTAGCCAGGTACAGTTGCCCACAGTATAGGTTAGCCAGGTACAGTTGCCCCCAGTATTGGCAGCCAGGTACAGTTGCCCACAGTATAGGTTAGCCAGGTACAGTTGCCCCCAGTATTGGTAGCCAGGTACAGTTGCCCACAGTATAGGTTAGCCAGATACAGGTGTTCACAGTATAGGTTAGCCAGATACAGTTGCCCACAGTATAGGTTAGCCAGGTACAGTTGCCCCCAGTATTGGTAGCCAGGTACAGTTGCCCACAGTATAGGTTAGCCAGGTACAGTTGCCCCCAGTATTGGTAGCCAGGTACAGTTGCCCACAGTATAGGTTAGCCAGGTACAGTTGCCCCCAGTATTGGTAGCCAGATACAGTTGCCCACAGTATAGGTTAGCCAGGTACAGTTGCCTCCAGTGTTGGTAGCCAGGTACAGTTGCCCCCAGTATAGGTTAGCCAGATACAGTTGCCCACAGTATAGGTTAGCCAGATACAGTTGCCCACAGTATAGGTTAGCCAGGTACAGTTGCCCCCAGTATTGGTAGCCAGGTACAGTTGCCCACAGTATAGGTTAGCCAGGTACAGTTGCCCACAGTATAGGTTAGCCAGGTACAGTTGCCCACAGTATAGGTTAGCCAGGTACAGTTGCCCACAGTATAGGTTAGCCAGGTACAGTTGCCCCCAGTATTGGTAGCCAGGTACAGTTGCCCACAGTATAGGTTAGCCAGATACAGTTGCCCACAGTATAGGTTAGCCAGATACAGTTGTCCACAGTATAGGTTAGCCAGATACAGTTGCCCACAGTATAGGTTAGCCAGGTACAGTTGCCCCCAGTATTGGTAGCCAGGTACAGTTGCCCACAGTATAGGTTAGCCAGGTACAGTTGCCCCCAGTATTGGTAGCCAGGTACAGTTGCCCACAGTATAGGTTAGCCAGGTACAGTTGCCCCCAGTATTGGTAGCCAGATACAGTTGCCCACAGTATAGGTTAGCCAGGTACAGTTGCCTCCAGTGTTGGTAGCCAGGTACAGTTGACCCCAGTATAGGTTAGCCAGATACAGTTGCCCACAGTATAGGTTAGCCAGATACAGTTGCCCACAGTATAGGTTAGCCAGCTACAGTTGCCCCCAGTATTGGTAGCCAGGTACAGTTGCCCACAGTATAGGTGAGCCAGGTACAGTTGCCCACAGTATAGGTTAGCCAGGTACAGTTGCCCCCAGTATAGGTTAGCCAGATACAGTTGCCCCCAGTATAGGTTAGCCAGATACAGTTGCCCACAGTATAGGTTAGCCAGATACAGTTGCCCACAGTATAGGTTAGCCAGATACAGTTGCCCACAGTATAGGTTAGCCAGGTACAGTTGCCCCCAGTGTTGGTAGCCAGGTACAGTTGCCCACAGTATAGGTTAGCCAGATACAGTTGTCCACAGTATAGGTTGGTCAGGCACTCTTCACTTCCTGTTTCTGCCTGGTGCTGTCCCCAGACTTCTGCGGCTGCCTCCTGAGGAAGTCACCTCACTTGGCTCCGTGGGCTGACTAGGCCTGCAAACAGCTCATAACTTAGATGTATACGGATTGGATCAGTGGGAGCTGCGTCACGTTCCCTGTGAAAAAAAGAAACGCAATGGAGGGGTAAAGTTGCATCACGCATTATACAAGCATTGCCACTGTTAAAGGAAATCTGAGGTCAGAAGGATATGGCGGCTGACATTTATTTTTTAACAATGCAGATTACCTTGCTGTCCTGCTGAGCTTCTACCTCTAATACTTTTAGCCATAGACCCTGAACAAACATGCAGATGAGATGTTTGTAACAAAGATCTAACAAGATTAGCTGCATGCTTGTTTCAGGTGTGTGATTCAGACACTACCACAGCCAAAGAGATCAGCAGGATGCCAGGCAACTGGTATTGGTTAAAAATAAATACAGTGGTGTGAAAAACTATTTGCCCCCTTCCTGATTTCTTATTCTGTTGCATGTTCGTAACACTTAAATGTTTCTGCTCATCAAAAACCGTTAATGATTAGTCAAAGATAACATAATTGAACACAAAATGCAGTTTTAAATGATGGTTTTTATTATTTAGTGAGAAAAAAAAAACTCAAAACCTACATGGCCCTGTGTGAAAAAGAAATTGCCCCCTGAACCTAATAACTGGTTGGGCCACCCTTAGCAGCAATAACTGCAATCAAGCATTTGCGATAACTTGCAACGAGTCTTTTACGGCGCTCTGGAGGAATTTTGGCCCACTCATCTTTGCAGAATTGTTGTAATTCAGCTTTATTTGAGGGTTTTCTAGCATGAACCGCCTTTTTAAGGTCATGCCACAACATCTCAATAGGATTCAGGTCAGGACTTTGACTAGGCCACTCCAAAGTCTTCATTTTGTTTTTCTTCAGCCATTCAGAGGGGGATTTGCTGGTGTGTTTTGGGTCATTGTCCTGTTGCAGCACCCAAGATCGCTTCAGCTGGAGTTGACGAACAGATGGCCGGACATTCTCCTTCAGGATTTTTTTGGTAGACAGTAGAATTCATGGTTCCATCTATCACAGCAAGCCTTCCAGGTCCTGAAGCAGCAAAACAACCCCAGACCATCACACTACCACCACCATATTTTACTGTTGGTATGAGGATCTTTTGCTGAAATGCTGTGTTATTTCTATGCCAGATGTAACGGGACACGCACCTTCCAAAAAGTTCAACTTTTGTCTCGTCGGTCCACAAGGTATTTTCGCAAAAGTCTTGGCAATCATTGAGATGTTTTTTTAGCAAAATTGAGACGAGCCTTAATGTTCTTTTTGCTTAAAAGTGGTTTGCGCCTTGGATATCTTCCATGCAGGCCGTTTTTGCCCAGTCTCTTTCTTATGGTGGAGTCATGAACACTGACCTTAATTGAGGCAAGTGAGGCCTGCAGTTCTTTAGATGTTGTCCTGGGGTCTTTTGTGGCCTCTCGGATGAGTTTTCTCTTCGCTCTTGGGGTAATTTTGGTCGGCCAGCCACTCCTGGGAAGTATCATCACTGTTCCATGTTTTTGCCATTTGTGGATAATGACTCTCACTGTGGTTCGCTGGAGTCCCAAAGCTTTAGAAATGGCTTTATAACCTTTACCAGACTGATAGATCTCGATTACAGTACTTTTGTTCTCATTTGTTCCTGAATTTCTTTGGATCTTGGCATGATGTCTAGCTTTTGAGGTGCTTTTGGTCTACTTCTCTGTATCAGATAGCTCCTATTTAAGTGATTTCTTGATTGAAACAGGTGTGGCAGTAATCAGGCCTGGGGGTGACCACAGAAATTGAACTCAGGTGTGATAAACCACAGTTGAGTTATTTTTTAACAAGGGGGGCAATCACTTTTTCACACAGGGCCATGTAGATTTGGAGTTTTTTTCCCTCACTAAATAATAAAAACCATCATTTAAAACTGCATTTTGTGTTCAATTATGTTATCTTTGACTAATAGTTAACGGTTTTTGATGAGCAGAAACATTTAAGTGTGACAAACATGCAAAGGAATAAGAAATCAGGAAGGGGGCAAATAGTTTTTCACACCACTGTAAATTTGGCAGCATACATATGAATTGGCCGCCGGGAGACTTGGGCGCAGGATACAGCCGATATACGGCTTACTCTCCTGCTGCACAAGTCCCGGCGGTGTTAAATACTATTCCCCCTCTAGATCCACGTGGATAGTGGGGAATAACGTAATTCGGCTTTCAGCTGTTGCTGGTGGCCGAATTACAGTGTTTTAGAAGCAACTTCAGCTCTGTCTTCTGTTGGCGCCTAAATTACTCACTGTGCGTCGCTGTAGCCGTAATTCCAATAATGGCCTATGGTGGCGCCGGCTGCAGCCAAATCTCCTGCACTGTAATCACAGCGCTCAATTGGGCAGCCTCTATCTACCTCTTGTTTCAGGTGTCCTTTAACTGGTGCATTATGCGTTAGCATACCAGAATCCATTGGCTCGAATTGCTCAGAAAGCAAGCTGAACGTTGCATAAAGTTTAAATTGCAGTGCAATTCTGTGCGTTAAAGTGAACCTGTAGTGAAAAAAGTGCCCCTAGGGGGTACTTACCTTGGGAAGGGGAAGCCTCTGGATACTAAAGAGACTTCTCGTGTTTACCCATGCTGCGCCGGGACCCCCCCCAAACTACAGCAAGGGCTTGTCGGCACGCAGGTGTAGACTACTGCTCGGGCTCTTGAATCATAACGAGTCTGTGAAGCAATACAATAACATTTGTAAAGTGCTTTTCTCCCATAGGACTCAGCCACAGTAGCAGCTTACCGCTCGGGCACCAGCGGATACAGCTGAGCCTGATCGGGTCCACTCTATTTTGGCTGGATAGTGCAGGGCTTTTCAACCCTGTCCTCAAGTACCACCCACAGTGCATGTTTTGTGGAAAGCCACAGAGGCAGTTAATCAGCTCTGCTGAGACTAATTACCTCACCTGTGAATGTTTGGTTTTCTGCAAAACATGCACTGTTGGTGGGCCTTGAGGACAGGGTTGAAAAGCCCTGGGATAGTGTACTGGTTAAAGTGAACCTCCAGACTAAAAATCTACTCAGCAGCACTGAAAAGGCTTGGTGTTTCTTTAACAGTTTCACAGCATCAGAACTTTGTTTTTCTTACCCAAGCCTCATTTTTAGCTGCACAGATTAAAACTGTCCGGGCATTTTTCCCCTGATGCTGTGCAAAGTATGATGCGATTTCTGATGTTCTCATTCTGCTGCAATTTTTTTATTTGAATTTGAGATTTGAAGCCTAGAGCGCGCAGGTGGGAAGGGTGATCAGGACTGAGGACAGTAGGAACTGTGTCTCCTGCTCCCTGTCACCTCCTTTCAACTAAAAAGATGGCTGCCCCCATGAAATCACAAACATTTGCCTGTTCTTTTAAAACAGTGTGGGTAAGAGATTATATTATCTATTTTAGACCAGAGTTTGAATCTCGGCTCTTCCTGTTCAGTAAACCAGCACCTATTGAGGGCGGAGACCTTGGGCAAGGCTCCCTAGCACTGCTACTGCCTATAGAGCTCGCAGTGGGGGCCGCAGTTTTGGTATTTTGAGTTTGCCAGGAGAAAAGCAAGATATAATTGTTCTGTGTCTTGTCTGTGTGCTGCACATGCGCAAGTGGTGTGGGCCTGCACAGTAGTGCGGACCGATCAGGGTTGAACTTTCCGCCAGAGCCCGAGCAGTAAGCCGTTAGTGCGCCTACGAGAAGCGAGTCACAGGTTCATTATGATTCTGAAGAGTTCGGGCCTCCTGGTGCAGGAACAGGGCTGAACGGGAGGACAGGGGAGATAAGTACCCCCTCCTGAGGTAAGTACCCCCCGGCAGTTTTTTCCTTTACAGGTTTACTTTAAAATGCCTCCGTTACATTGCGCCGCCACGCCCCACCGTAAATTTAACCTAAAGAGCTATTGAAAGCCGCCCCGTTCAGGAATTCAAAGAATTTTTGTAAAAGTGAGACAGTCTTCTGTCATTTTTTGATTTTTCTTTTTTGGGCCCCACCCCCACACATCGGACCGCAGCCTATTGTTTTCAATAGACTGTTTTCCCGCTCAAATCGCATGTGATGAAATGCTGCAAATTCTGCATCTGTGGAAACAGGCCCTAAAATTAGGGCCCATTTCAACGACTGCGGAAATCGGCCTAATCCGCAGTTTCCCCGTGAGCACATCACGCGGGAAACTCTGGCATAGCGGATAATGCTACCGCTGTCTGATTCGCTTTTCGTGCGACATTGCAGCATTTTTCCGTGCGGGTGTCAGCGAATCCCATAGCTGTGCATAGCACGGCTTACAGGATTCGGCTGCGTCCTCGCTGAACAAGTGCCACTGCGCGTCTTGCAGGACATATGAAGAGATGGCCCGAACAGTTTGCCGGTGAAGCAGTATTCTGCAAACTTTCAAGGCGAACAGCAAACATGTGGTGTGTTCGATTTGCCCCATCATTGAGCTAAACTTTGACTACTTACCTCACAGTTAGCAGAAACATAGCAGCCAATAAGCTAGCACCCCTTCCTGGACCCCCCACACACCTATCATAAAGCAGCTACGGTGGCCATCTTGGATCAATTCTCTGCTGGCTGCTGACTGTTAGTGAGAGCAGGGTCACACTTGCTGCAGAAAGGTAGAAAAAGCATTAGCTAGACCTGTGTTCCTGTTCCTCACTAACTGTGAAAGCACGCCAAACAGCCCTTTTGAGGGCTAGCACATCGGTCTTCACAGCCCACTGACACCCAGAGCTGTGTGCACACTACTGCGGTGTCTACATTAAGTTGCAGGCACAGAACCACTCCAGTGCATTATTATTTCACTTTATTCTGATAGTACTATTGCATTTCTCTGTGTGAGACATTCCACAGCCCACTGACACCCAGAGCTGTGCATAATGTGATTTCTGCCCATTAGTGGTTACAACCCGACTTTGCATCCACTCCGTCATTTTTGGTGGGGCTTTTGGCATGGATTCCCCTCCGGCATGCCCCTGTCCAGGTGTTAGACACCTTGAAACAACTTTTCCATCACTTTTAGGGCAAGAAACAGTATTTGTAGGTCTTCAAAATTCACCTGCCCATTAAAGTCTATGGTGGTTCTGCAGATTCGCCTGTTCGCAAACATGTTGCTGAAGTTCACGAGCAGAAAATTCTATGTTCGGGACATCTCACATACGGCGGCTAGTGGAAACGGGCCCTTAGTGTCAACTCAGAATGATTTGTATCTCCATCATGCCTGACCGTCACATGTTAGATTGGATGATATAACTGCATGGATAGGCAGGTGGACAGGTGTTCCTAATATAAAGCGCTGCAGAGCGAGTGAACGTTTACATTCTTTATATTTATAGTGGAATTTCAGCTTAAAGTCTGGGAAAAACTACGTTTGCATGCTAACTTTTAATCAGGAGGGTTAATAAAAATACCAGCTTTTTCTAGAGGCCCCTACTGAGGTACCACATCGCTTGTAAAAACTTTTACAACTTTCACAAACCCAAACTTTTCAGGCTGAGAGCGATCTAGCCATTGAGAGTAAAGTCAGGTATTTTACGGCCACGTGGCGAGGGGAGTCTGTGCGCAGCGATTCTGCAGGAATACAGAACGCTTCTAGGAACTGCTGTCTCCATCATTCTCCAGGCAAGCGTCCACTGATAGACCGCGCGACTCCAAGCATTTATCCTGCAGGTAAAGAGACATACGAGCCACACCAATGTCTGTATATCTTCCAGAGGCATTGCTTGTAATTAATGCTGGATAAACATTTTCCCATCTGGCCATGCAGACGATGAGAACCTGCTTGGGCCGTCCAGTGAAATGGACGCAATTGAAATAGAGTATCGGTCACAAAAAAAAGCAACAAGGTACAAAAAGCCATATAAAAGGATCCCAAGCTTTCCAAACTTTTTGGTTTAACGCCACATTTGACAGCACAGATGCCACGTTTTTAAGCGTCCAAACTTCAACACTAATGTATAGTGACTTTTTTGTCATTTATTTGGTGTAGCCCAACTCCAACTCAAAATAGTGTTACACTTTTTCATAGAATGTGGATCAGTGGATAGCAGTTTTGCTTTGCATTAGATTGTGAGCTCTTCTGACAGTCAGTGACATGACTATGTACTCTGTAATGTGCTGCAGAAGATGTCAAGTGCTATATAAATTCTACTAATATTACACAGTGGGATGCAAAAGTTTGGGAAACATTGTTAAGGGGATGCGAGCAGTGACAAATTAAAATATTTCACTTACCTGGGGCTTCCTCCAGCCCACGAGGTCCCCGAGTCCTCTTCGTATCCCTCCGCCAGCTCCCGTTACCGGCGACACCCAGGCAAGGTGTTCCTGGATCCAGCGGCTGGCGTGACAGTCCTACACATGCAGTTTTCTAACGCAAAACCGCACATGTGCACACCTGTCATGTCAGCCACCGTGATGATGCATAGCGGCCGGCATGATACACCATGCGTCAGGATCCAGGAAGAGCCAGCCCGACACCTATCCCGGGTGCCGCCGGTAACAGGAGCCGGTGGAGGGACCCGGAGAGCGTTCAGGAGGACGCAGGGGAACCACGCGGCCTACGGTGGGAGGAAGACTCAGGTAAGTGTAATCTTTATTTTATATGTCACGGCTCAGGGCCCCTTTAATTGTCATGATTTTCCTGTATAAATTGTTGGTTGTTACAATAAAAAATGTCAGTTAAATAGATCATATAGGAGACACACACAGTGATATCTGAGAAATAAAATAAAGTTTATTGGATTTACAGAAAGTGCAATAATTGTTTAAATAAAATTAGGCAGGTGCATACATTTGGGCACCACAAAAAAAGTATTTAGTAGATCCTCCTTTTGCAGAAATTACAGCCTCTAAATGCTTCCTGTAGGTTCCAATGAGAGTCTGGATTCTGGTTGAAGGTATTTTGGACCATTTACAAAACATCTCTAGTTCATTCAGGTTTGATGGCTTCTGAGCATAGACCGCTCACACCACAGATTCTCAATTATATTCAGGTCTGGGGCCTGAAATGACCATTCCAGAATATTGTACTTGTTCCTCTGCATCAATGCATTAGTGGATTTTGAGCAGTGTTTAGGGTCCTTGTCTTGCTGAAAGATCCAGCCCCGGCGCAGCTTCAGCTTTGTCACTGATTCCTGGACATTGGTCTCCAGAATCTGCTGATACTGAGTGGAATCCATGCATCCCTCAACTTTGACAAGATTCCCAGTCCCCTGCACTGGCCACACAGCCCCACAGCATGATGGAACCACCACATTTTACTGTAGGTAGCAGGTGTTTTTCTTGGAATGCTGTGTTCTTTTTCTTCCATACATAATGCCCCTTGTTATGCCCAAATAAGTCAATTTTAGTTTCATCAGTCCACAGTACCTTATTCCAAAATAAAGCTTGCTTATCCAAATGTGCTTGAGCATAACTCACGCGGCTCTGTTTGTGCTGTGGGCAGAGTAAAGTGCGCCAAATGGTTAACGATGCACAGTGGCTCCATCTGCAGAAAGATGATGTAGGTCTTTGGTGCTGGTCTGTGGGTTTACTCGGACTGTTCTCACCATTCATTGCTTCTGTTCTGTCTATCCAAGATTTGTCTTGGTCTGCCACTTCGAGCCTCAACTTGAACTAAGCCTGTGGTCTTCCATGTCCTCAATATGTTCCTAACAGTGGAAACAGACAGCTGAAATCTCTAAGACAGCTTTCTGTATCCTTCCCCTAAACCATGAAGGTAAACAATCTTTGTCTTCAGGTCATTCGAGAGCTGTTTTGAGACCCCCATGTTGCTACTCTTCAAAGAAAATTAAAAGAGGAGGGAAATTTACAATAGACCCCCCTTAAATACTATTTCTCATAACTGGATTCACCTGTGTATGTAGGTCAGGGGTCACTGAGCTTAACAAGCCAATTTGAGTTCCAATAATTCGTTCTAAAGTTTTTGGAATCAATAAAATGGCAACAGTGTCCACATTTATGCACCTGCCCAATGTTAAACAATTATCCAAATGACCCATTTTTGATTAGAATGTAATTAATCATTGAAAGAATAGGGCTACTCTAGTCTTTATATTTTTGCCTTCCTAGCCCCCAATTCTTCCTGTCCATGTCCCCCAACAGAAAAAAATTAAGCAGCTACACTAAACACGTGATAGGAGTGTATGACTTCGCAAAAGACAGAACCATTGAATTAATGGAAGCCTTATTGGAAACATCTGGCAACCTGTCTGATGTAAGCAATGGATCTGGTGAGCACTTGTAACAGGTTACAGAAAGGTCATTCAGACTTTTTACTGCAATATTGCTTTTATCAAGACGCCAATATCGTGACAGAACGTCACTTAGCACTCAGGCCTTTTAAAATTCTTTACATAATACCCAAGTGGGATATAACCCTAATCTAATGCTGAGCAGATGTAAATTTGGGAGGTAGAAATAATAAACAGATATCAATGAAAAAAAGGCAGATGTTAATGACCTGCAGCTATTAAATATTTGACTACTACAGGTTGTGTTCCCCTTATTGACCAGAGCAATTTTCACCTTTTAGCGCCCCTACCATTAAATCACAAATACCTTTACCACCACTTATCACACCAAAATGATCTACAGTATAACTTGTTTTTTTTCACCAACAATTAGGCTTTGTTTGGGTGGAACCTTTTCGCTAAGAATTAATTTTATTCTAAATGCATTTTAATTGGAATAATAAGAAAAATGTGAAAAAAACATTACTGATATAGTCTTAAAATAAAACATGTTGCTGTGGATAAAACCCACACATTTGATTGGCCCAATTATCCCGGTAAATGGTTTAACCTTTAAATTATGCCCCTGGTACACTGTATGGCAACAATCATTTGGAAATAAAGCTGTATTTTTTCAGTTTTGCATTTGTTTAAAGTGAACCTCCAGCCTAAAAATCTATTCAGCAGAACTGAAAGGCTTGGTGTTTCTTTAACAGTTTCACAGCATCAGAACTTTGTTTTTCTTACCCAAGCCTCATTTTCAGCTGCACAGAAGAAAACTGCCCGGGCATTTTTCCCCTGATGCTGTGCAAAGCATGATGGTATTTCTGATGTTCTCGTTCTGCAGTTTCGGTGCACATTTTTTTTTCTACATTTTTAATTTGAAATTTGAAGCCTACCAGGCGCAGCTGGAATATGTGATCATGACACAGGACAGTTGGAACTGTGTCTCATGCTCCCGGTCACCTCCTTTCAACCAAAAAGATGGCTGTCCCCATGAAAAAAAAACTGTTGCCTACATGAAATCACAAACATTTGCCTGTTCTTTATAACAGCACTATACCCTCATGCATACATATAAAAAAGTCGAGTCCCTAAGGCAACTAGATTTTTCTTTAAATGTTACTTTTTTTTATTTACAAGTGTTTTATTTTGGTAACTAATTATGCAGATGTATTTTTACTATTTGTCCACTAGATGTCCCCCACTTCATTCCTTTTGTACTGTGAACAGTACACAGGAAGTAATGTGTATGGGTGTGTGTTTACTTTCACTTTGTCAGTGACCTCCGGCATCTCACGGATGCCGGTGATCATTGATTACGGGCAATTTGATCTGCTTTGCGAACACCAGTTCCCAAACACCTATCAGTGTACTAATGAGTGTCGACGAGACCGGGCGCAGGAGCGTACAATCATGGCTTAGTACGTATATAGCTATGCCCCTGAAACTAAGATGAAGCGTCATGGGGCGTAGATATGCTACAGTAAAACCAGGAAGTAAACATAGACAAGCAGAGAATACCAACAGCTTCAGATATTACCAATGGTAGGAAGAGAATGAAGACAATACTGATATTATTAACAGCAAGCAGAGAATACATACAACAGATATAACCAGTCACAGGCAAGTAAGGGTGACCACACATTACTCCATATTGTGACCCAATCGTCTTTCCGATATGATCATTTTATTGAATCAGAAGAAAAATCAGAGTCACAACATGGCCACCCCGATTGAAAACAGTTAAATGGATTCATCAGGCATGGCAGAAAAGTCGTGGGCTTGATCGGGTGTGCGGCAGTAACGGCATTCGATATCGCAACAAACAACGGTCCACCAGCCAGTGCCCCCTAAGTGAACCTAAAGGCAACAAAAAAAAAAAATGAGATTAACTCACCTGGGGCTTCCCTCAGCCCCCTGCAGACGATCGGTGCCCTCGCAGCTCCGGTCCGATGCTTCTGGACCCGCCGGCGACGACTTCCGGTTTGGCCGACAGGCATGGGAACGCGAGTGATTGTTCGCGTTTCCAGCCTGTATATCGCCCCCTATGCTGCTATTGCGGCCTCCTTTAGGTTATCTTTAAGTGGCGGTAAGTACTGTATTAAAAGCAGGTAGTATGAAGCCTCCTGCACATGTACAAGGACGGTCACCTGGCAGGGCGCGGGTGGCAGTTTGGGGCAGAGGCAGTACAGACACTTTGCAGCCTGCAATTTGTGTGTGTGTGTGTGTGGGGGGGGGGGGGGGGGGGGGGGCAGTAGGAGCCCACGACAGAGCGAACAGGGGAAGTGGCGGGAACAATCCCCTTGCCCAAAGATTGGTCAAGTCATCGGGGAGGTAGGGACTGCAGTACACACGCTAGATACTCGGCAAAAGCTGCCTCAGCTGATAGGTAGGTAGTGACAGGAGGAAGTATTAGGTAGATGGTTAGAGGTAGTGACAGCAGGAAGTGATCGGTGGGCTAGACATGGCTGCACGTGGCCCCACCGGAGCCCCAAATTACCCTTACGCACCCCACACACTATTAAATTAATGCTATGGAGTGCCCAGTTTTGGCGCTCGGCACTGAGCGCCATGCGATGAAACAACCAGCTTCGCTGCAATTCCCTGACTTCTAGTTTAGACAGTGCTGGGGCAGCTCATACCCATCGTACAGCAGTGAGGGGTATTCTGTTGGCTAAATCCAACTGCTGATCTTACCAGCAGTAATGGGCTGACCTCATGAAGGAGAGAGTGAGCGATGAAGCTTCCTGTGCCTAGTCAGTTGGCTGGTTGCACAAGCCAGGCAGCCTGTAGTGTATCTGAAGAGTATGCCACCTGACTTGTCCATGCTCATTCACAGATGGGGGCGTGGCCTATCGCATGCCTCAGCAAGGGCCTTGTCAAAGAGGTTGCGAGGGTCCCAGCGCTGGGCCGGCGGAACCAAGGGGATAAGGGAACCCCTTCAGGATCATCCTTCTGCCTTCTTCTGAGGCAAGTACCCATTTGGGGCCCTTTTTTCCCCTTTTGGTTCACTCTGCTTCTAATACATTAAAGTGAGCCTGAGGTGAAAATAAACGGATGAGATCAACAATTGAATTTATCTTCCTACTCCTAAAAATGGACTTTTTTATTTATTTATAGATATCCCATGATTTTAATTTTGTTTAAACATTTCCAAAGTAGATTAAACGTTTTGTTGTCTCTGCTCAGTGGCAGTCTATTAAGTGTCCCTAAATGACAATACATGAACTATTGACCTTTTTCTATCTCTTCCCTGCCCTCAGAAGTTGTATTCTGCCAGGAAAACTTATGGGTGTAATTTGCTTATCAGTGATGTGTACTATATTCCCAACAAGGTACTGACAAGACAGAAGCTGTTACTTCCAAGCTTAGAAATAAAAAAAAAAATATAACTAAAACAACCTGGTTATGAACATGTTTTGCACTGTACATACACTATTATTTCATGTCACATCGGGTACACTTTAACCACTTCTGTGCCAGGGGGTGGTTTTGCTGATCGGTGCTGCGTGGGCTCTCCAGCCCGCAGCACCGATCAGCTAGCAGCCAGGGCAATCAGACTTCCCCCCCCTTTTTTCCCCACTAGGGGGATGTCCTCCTGGGGGGGTCTGTTCGCCGCCGGCTGCTTGCGCGGGGGGGGCTCTTCAAAGCCCCCCTCCGCAGCCTCCTGGCCTCCTTCCCCTTCCCTTCTTCTCTCCCTCTCTGAGCGGCGCAGGACGGAATTCCGTCCTGCGCCGGATAGGTTAGGCTTTAGCCTATCAGGTGCCGGCGGTCCCCGGCCAATCAGAGGCCGGGGATCGCCGATCTCCCCTACGGCACTGCTGCACAGCAGCGCCGTATACATGTAAACACCGGGGAAGATCTTCCCCGTGTGTTTACATTTACCCTGCGAGCCGCGATCGGCGGCTCGCAGGGTGTTCACGGAGACACGCCATGCAATCCACTTCAGGATTCAGGGGCGTAGTTAAGCGTACGCCGAATCCTGAAGTGGTTAATGAGGAACTCCAGTGAAAATAACGTAATAAACAAAAGTGCTTCATTTTTACAATAATTACGGTATGTATAAATGATTTAGTATAAAGCAATAGGAAGGTAAACAGGTGGAGGAGAGTGCATACCAATATTCCATACACACTTATTAAATTTTAATAGAAAATATATAAACTTTATTAATATAGAATAGACACATTAAAAAAGTTCCCAGTCCCTCAAAACCCATCCCCACCGCCCCTCCTCGGCCCACAGCACCAAATAAAGCAAGAGTTCACAGAATGAAAAATTGCAGCCACTCTAAGGCCTCTTGCACACTGCAAGTGATTCCGATTCAGATTCCGCTTTTTAATCAGTTTTTAGGCCTCTTGCACACTGCATACATTTCCGATTCCGATTCTGCTTTTTAATCTGTTTTTACATCCGATTCCAATTTTTAATCTTTACTGCATGCTGCGTTTTTTGATACGTTTTTCTGTTGAATGTATTCAGGGAAAATCGGAAACGGAATCGGAACCAGAATCGGAAAACGGATTTGCAGTGTGCAGGGAGCCTTACATCCGATTCAGATTCCGATTTGCAGTTTGCTCCCTGCACACTGCAAATCTGAATCGGTTGTAAAAACTGATTAAAAAGCGGAATCTGAATCGGAATCACTTGCAGTGTGCAAGAGGCCTAAAGCTGAAATCATGCAGAGCTCATGACTGCAGCCAAGAATGTTATAGTCCCATAGCTGGCTGATGAAATTGCACAAAAAATACTATATGGCCCAAAAAATTATTTTAGTCAGTGTTTGCCCATTGTAAGATCTTTCCTATCCCCAATTTACATTCTGACATTTATCACAACGCAACATTTTTACTGTTGGCACGTGGTGTCTGTGGAAAGAGATGATGCTTTTTTGGCAGTTGGAAACAGCTGTTATTTCTCACAATGCAACAAGGCTCCCACAGTGTGATGTCAGCACCATGGTCCTGAAATCACACTGTGGGAGGGGTTTCACCACAATATCAGCCATATAGAGCCCCCTGATGATCTGTTTGTGAAAAGGAAAAGATTTCTCCTGGGAAAGGGGTATCAGCTACTGATTGGGATGAAGTTCAATTCTTGGTCACGGTTTCTCTTTAAGCCACAGACCCTGGACAAACATATGCAGATCAGAGGTCTATGACAAATCTGACAAGATTAGCTGCATGCTTGTTTCAGATGTGTGATTCAGACACTACTGACTAAAGAGATTAGCAGAGCTGCCAGGCAACTGGTATTGTTTAAAAACGAAATAAATATGGAAGCCTCCATAGGTCTCACACCTCGCGTTCCTTTTAAAAAAAAAAAAAAAGTTTTGAAATAGAAACGGTTTCCCAGTTTGAAATTAATTAAAGGGAAGCTCTGATCGCCAATATTTCCTTGTCCTGTGTGGGCTTCCATGTGGCCTGGAACCTTTCATTTTCTTAGCTCTCTGTTGTGATCTGGAAGAGGATGTCCACGCAGTGCTCAGGTTTGATGTCCAGCATTTGTAATGATCACAGTTTGTGATTGTATGACAAAATGACTGATCAAATTAGTTCTTCTTGGACATTTCTATAATTAGGCTCCCCATGTGCCTCTCATCTCCTGATTTTACAACCTGGACATCAGTGAAGATCAAACGAAAGGAAAAGTGTGCTATAAAAGCAGAATATATAGCAGAAATGCTTTCATAGCGTTCCCACCGCTTATAGATTTCTTCACTTCTCCCTGTAAAATTCTCGGTTTCAGCTGGATTAAAGTGCAGCCAGGCTTTTCAACAGGAATTATTTTTCCACTCTGTGGTTTGTGCACACTGTGACCGCAGGGTTCTGAAGCCTCTGCCCCTCCTCCAGTGTGCCACCAATCACATGACGGGACTTCAAAGCGGAACTGAAAAAAATTAAAGAAAGCAGCTCAGCAGAGGGGTCAGTCACAGAGGTAGCAGTGTTTAAATTTATACCTCTTAAAGGGACTTTAGCAGCTCCTGGTTTCAAATAGCTAAAAGGGCGGCCATGTTTGAGAAGTTAATCCCCCTGCTCCCTTTCACTGCCATTATCGAGGGTTGGTGTGAAGTTCATCAAGTGTGACTTATCTGTTTGAAGCACAGTGTTCCCCCTTCTCCCTCACACTGAATGGGTTTGTTTGATCTTAGCTCCTGGGCAATTAAGTCTAATTAGAAGAGTCCGTATCTGCCTACCATTTTCTGTGGCTTGGGACCAGCTTGCGGATCAGACTGAGGAAGTAGAGGAAGTAGAAGTTGGGGAGAAAGTACAAGTAACATATCTCATCTTCCTGGGATCGAAGATCTCTGCAGATGATGACTGCAGCCGTGAGATTAAAGGTGTCCATACATCCATCAACTTGGCGGCTGATCAACCATCCAATTCGATAATTAGAATCGAATAAAAAAAAAAATCTGTGCCGTCAAGTGCATCGACCATGCAACCAATTTCAGGACGAGCATGTCGATCGGACATGCTGCAAGATGTAGGGCCGTTGTGGTTGATCAGGCGCGCCAGTGGTAATGGCGAGCGATATCGGGACGAGTGACGAGCCCAGACGCTGTTCCCATAATGTTCAATGTGCCCCCCCGTGCAGTATACACTACGCTGTCTGTCACTGGCTCCAGGGCGCCGTCCATACATGCGCCCCTTGTGGTTGCCAGCATACAGGTGGCCGCACGTGTGACGTCATCGCTAGATGTATGGCTACCTTAAAAGACTCTTGTTGCTAGGAAGGGAAGCTATAGGGCTGGGCTGAGTTCTCTCCATCTACTACTCAGCCAAAGATGTCAGACAAGGCAAAGCATCATAGTTCTGCCTACCATTAGGAAAGGAAGTGTTAAATTACTAACGGGAAAAAAAATACATAAGAATTATTTTTTGTTAAACAGCCGTAGTATTTATTATATCAGTAATGCAAAACATCGGCACATATTCAGTTTGATGCCCTGAGGTCTGCTTTAACCTGTCCAGAGAGCCGCTTAGCTCCTGGCTTCCCAAGTACACCAACCACAGGACCGAGGCTTGCCGAATCTGCAACATGTGGTGTAACCATGTAGCATTCCCTCTGTCTTACAATTCTGCATCTGTAATATGAACCTTAAAACTGGCTCATGCTGAGGTCTCCTCTGCCTAAATCAGCAGAACTTTAACCCATTCACCTGTAAGCCTTGTGTCTAAGGTCAGCAGCGCCCTCCAAGTCTAGGATCAGCTGCACCCTCCAAGTCTAGGATCAGCTGCGACCTCCAAGTCTAGGATCAGCTGCGACCTCCAAGTCTAGGATCAGCTGCGACCTCCAAGTCTAGGATCAGCTGCGACCTCCAAGTCTAGGATCAGCTGCGACCTCCAAGTCTAGGATCAGCTGCGACCTCCAAGTCTAGGATCAGCTGCGACCTCCAAGTCTAGGATCAGCTGCGACCTCCAAGTCTAGGATCAGCTGCGACCTCCAAGTCTAGGATCTCCAGTGACCGTCAAAATCTAGAATCAGCTGGGATTTCCACGTCTCGACTTTCTCCACAGCTCCTTCACCTCGTCCAAGGCCATCCTCTGTTCAGAGCTCCCCAGTATATACACCCTCTTAAAATAGAAGCATGCTACGAAAAAAAAGGTAACATTATCAATGACTATCCCAAACCAGAAAACAATTGTTTTTTCTTTTAATAATGAAATGAATACAGATTATGGAAGAGTTAGTAGGTAAAACAGAATTTTGCTTTCTTAAACAGAAGGTATTTGCGATTATGCAGGTTGGAGTGAGCATATGATGTCTCCGACAATGCATCACTGCTGAATATGCAAATCATCCCTTTGTTTTCCCTGATAGCTAAACACACCCCCAGAACTGCTGTAATGCAATGATGTGTCAGCTTGTTAAAGGACTGAACTGAAGCGAGAAGGATATGGAGGCTGCCATATTAATTTCGTTTTCAGCAATACCAGTTCCCTGGCTACTCTGCTGATCCTCTGCTTCTACTACTTTTAGCAATAGGCCCTGAACAAGCATGCGGCAGATCAGGTATTTCTGACATTACTCTCAGATCTGACAAGATTATCTGCATGCTTCTTTCTGGTGTTATTCAGACACTAGTGCAGCCAAATAGATCAGCAGGGCTGCCAGGCAACTGGTATTGTTTAAAAGGAAATAAATATGCCAGCCTCCATATTCTTCTCACTTCAATTGTCCTTTAATTGTACAGAGCCACAATAATCCAACATGCATACAGACTGTTGTGCACTGGTTAATCCAGGGATGACTTGCATATTCAGCAGTGATGCATTGTGGGAGATCTTATATGCGCGCACTCCCACCTGAATAATCAAAAAATACTTTGTTTTGCATAGCATTTTAGTAAGAGGGCTTTTGGGTCCTTTTAACCCCCTTACTCACTAGGAGTTCTGGTTCACCATGAGCTTGTTGGGCAATCTTTAACTGCTTGCCGACCGCGGCAGCAGCCCCAGGACGCAGATCGGCGTAAAGTCCTGGGGCAGCAGTTTGCAGAAGATCGCGCGCAGGCTGCGCGTGCATCTCCTGCTTGGTGGGTGGAGCCTTCAGTCTCCGAGCGGCGATCGCCGTGTATTTACATAGTACAGCGCTGCGATCAGCAGCAGCGCTGTACTGGGGACAGCCGTGTAACACGGCTGTCCCCCTGGGGGACAAGAGAGTGATCGGCTCTCATAGCCAGAAGCCTATGACAGCCGATCGCCGTGATTGGCCGGCTGGGGGGAGGGAGGGGTTGTAAAAAATAATAAAAAAAAAATTGTCATAAATATTAAAAAAAAAACAAATAAATATTTATTAAAAAAATAAATAAACACAGAGGGGGCGATCAGACCCCACCAACAGAGAGCTCTGTTGGTGGGGGGAGATCACTTGTGTACTGTGTTGTGCGGCCCTGCAGCTTGGCCTTAAAGCTGCAGTGGCCAATTAAGTAGAAAATAGCCTGGTCACTATGGGGGTTTAACCAGCCGGGCGGTATGGATGAGCTCAGCTCGTCCATCACCGCCGGAGGCTGCCGCTCAGGCCCTGCTGGGCCGATTTGCACCAAATAAAGTGCAGCACACGCAGCCGGCACTTTGCCAGCCGCGTGTGCTGCCCGATCGCCGCCGCTCTGCGGCGATCCGCCGCGAGCAGCGGCGAAAGAGGGTCCCCCCAGCCGCCTGAGCCCAGCGTAGCCGGAACAAAAAGTTCCGGCCAGCGCTAAGGGCTGGATCGGAGGCGGCTGACGTCAGGACGTCGGCTGACGTCCATGACGTCACTCCGCTCGTCGCTATGGCGACGGTGTAAGCAAAACAAGGAAGGCCGCTCATTGCGGCCTTCCTTGTTTATTCTGGGCGCCGCAGGCGATCGGAAGAACGCCTCCGGAGCGCCCTCTAGTGGGCTTTCATGCAGCCAACTTTCAGTTGGCTGCATGAAATAGTTTTTTTTTAATTTAAAAAAAACCCTCCCGCAGCCTCCCTGGCGATCTTATCAGAACGCCAGGGTGGTTAATACCATGGTCCTCAAGAGGTTAAAGTGAACCTGAGGTGAAAATAAACTGACGAGATAAACCATTGTATTTATCCTCCTACTCCAAATTTTTGTTTCCCTAGATATTACATGGTTTGATTTTATATTTAAAGGGCCACTTTCGCGAAAATCTTAAAATTGTAAATACATGTATAACACATACAAATAAGAAGTAGGTTTCTTCCAGAGTAAAATTAGCCATAAGTTATTTTTCTCCTATGTTGCTGTCACTTACAGTAAGTAGTAGAAATGACATTATCGACAGATTTTGGACTAGCCCATGTTCGCATGGGGGGGGGGGGGGGGTCTTAGGGTGTTCTTCATTTTTAAAAGCACTAAGTGAGTGGCAGTTGCTCCGTCCAACTGACCAAAAAAGTGTGCAGAAAAAACAGAGGCTGGCCAGCATCTTAGTATAAATATTTTTCAGGGAATGTCTTGATAAAGAATGATGCTGGGCATACACGGCAGTAACGGCAGGCTTATCAATCAAGCCTGATGGCTCGATTGATAATATCCAACAGGTCCGATGACCGGCCGGATATATTCCCCGCACGATCCCTGCCGGCGGACAATAGCGGGGAATCGAGCGACTGATAAGGAGCGCCGGCGGGGACGAGCGGGAATCGTTCCGCGCGCGGAGGAGCGGGGACGCGGCGGAAGTCGATCCGGCGGCTAATCGGCCGCCGGATTGACCCGTGTTTGCCCAGCATAAAGGCCATGCTGAGAATCCCTTATGGAGAGATAGACTAGCCCAAAATCTGTCAGTAATGTCAGATTTCTAATACTTACTGTAAGTGAAAGAAACATAGGAGAAAAAGTAACTTATGGCTTATTTTACTCTGAAAGAAAAGAACTTCTTAATTGTATGGGTTTTAAATCTTATGATTTTTGCGACAGCTCCTCTTTAAACATTTACAAAGTAGATTTAAGGTTTTGTTGTCTCTGCTCAGTGGCAGCCTATTAAGTGTACCAGAGTTAAAATACATAAACTATTGACTTTTTTATTTTATCACCCCCTGCTGTCAGAAGTTCTTCCAGTAAGACTTTTATGGCTGTAATCTGCTAGTCAGTGATGTTTACTACATTCCCAACAAGGTATAGACAAGACAGAAGCCGTCACTTCCATGCCTCGGGTACACTTTAACTGTGGAAGAATTAGCACATCGAGTTGCCCATATGCAAAATATCCTGTCAATGGGAGTGATTGAAGAGGTGCCTGGATGGGAATGTAGTCCTAGAAGCAGATCTTTTGGAGGAGACAGCAACACAGTGGAGGGGACCTGGAGGACACAGGGAGACCAGAGATTATTTTGGGGGGAAGGGGGTGTTGGGTAAGTCCCTCAAACTACCTCTGTAGTGATAGGTTTACTAGTGATGAGCTCATGAGTAGGGCTGCTCATATCCGGATCCGGGTGATACCCAGATAGTTGATATCCGTATATCTCCCAGTAAACCTGTGCGGGGTGGGCGAGGGGTCAATCTTACCTGTCTGACGTCTTCTTCGTCCGTCCCTCGGCGCCTCCCACGATGCGCTCCACGTGATTACAAACACTTCCTCCAACCCGGAAGGAGGAAGTGTTTGTACTCACGTGACCGCCGCTTGGACCACATCGTGGGAGGCGCCGAGGGACGGACTGAAGAAGACGTCAGACAGGCAAGATTGACCCCGCAGCCCAGGTAACTGGGAGAGAAGATATCCGGATAGAACTATCCGGATGTCTCCCAGATCCGGATTTGAGCAGCCCTGCTCATGAGTAGTTACCTACTTGAATTCGTGATTCAAATGAGGCTTAATTGCCTCAGCTGTGTGCATGGGAGACGGGGGGGTTAATCCCCCAGAATTCAGTCTTGTATGCGTCCCAAACGTCTTGCACGCAACATATGCGACACGTTGCAAGACTCAATACCGTGCACTTCCTCCAAGCCGGAAAGAGGTAGTGCGCGGTAGTGAGCCTTGCAACACGTCCCATAGGATGCGTGCAAGACGTTTGGGACGCATAGAAGACAATGGAATTCTGGGTAATTAACCCCTGAGGGGGGGGGGGGGGAAGGGAAGCAGCGATCCTATAGATTTTGTAATACATTTTTAATAGGTTTCAGCAAAAAAAATCTATTAGTGTGTTGCAGGAGTAGAACCTTCTCTGATCAGATTTCAATCAGGCAGGGGTCTATCTTTTGGATAAATTGGGAGGCAATTGATTAATATATGGCTGCCTGCACTTCTGAAAGTCTGTCAGAACTCACTCCATGTCACACGTTGCTTTTAACAGCTCAACAGCAATTTTCAGCAAAGTACATTAGAAGCCATGGCCCTGCCAAGAGGTGCACATTAGGGTTGGCCAACAGGCTTTCAGACACAAAAGATATGTAGTAAATACCACAGACCTGTTCCTTGTAACATGATGGCGACAGACGCTTTCTTCACAGCAAGCTCCTCGCTATTCAGCCAGTCCTTCCCCACATGGAACTTTGTGAAGTGATACGACGGCCACCAGTCCCTCCTGGAAGTCCAGCTCTCTTGTACCCAGCTTGTCTGACCACTAGGAAATGAGGGCCATGCATGAATCAGAGCAATGCACAGAATAACACGGTATCTAGATTTCAAGGACAACTTGAAATGTTGAAAAATGCGAAGTCATGCATTTTGCTCGTCCCAATGGTCTAGCACCATACAAAATAAACGGGATACAGATGAGCAGTCTAAATGGGCTGCTCCTGACTTTTCTCACTAGACCTACTACTGTGTAAATGACTGTTTTGATAGCACGGTTTGCACTTTACTTATATTTATACAGTGGCTTGCAAAAGTATTCGGCCCCCTTTGAGTTTTCCACATTTTGTCACATTACTGCCACAAACATGAATCAATTTTATTGGAATTTCACGTGAAAGAACAATACAAAGTGGTGTACACATGAGAAGTGGAACGAAAATCATACACTATTCCAAACATTTTTTTACAAATCAATAACTGCAAAGTGGGGTGTGCATAATTATTCAGCCCCCTTTCGTCTGAGTTCAGTCAGATGCCCATAGACATTGCTTGACAAGCAGGGCCGGGCCGAGGCATAGGCTGGAGAGGCTCCAGCCTCAGGGTGCAGTGTAGGAGGGGGTGCACAATTCAGCTGTCATTTCTAATTGTGTATGAAGCAGAAAGAAATAAGAAAAGGGGATACATAGCAGTGACTGCAAGCCGGATAACTAGATATTAAGGTGTTGGGGAGGTTGTGGGCCCTGTGGCCCTCTTAGTCTAACAGCAATCAGTGAGTGACAGCTGGGGTGGGAGGGGTGGAGGGGCGCACTTTGGTGTCTCAGCCTTGGGTGCTGGAGGACCTTGTCCCTGCTCTGTTGACAAATGCTTATGACTAAATAGAGTGCACCTGTGTGTAATCTAATGTCAGTACAAATATAGCTGCTCTGTGATGGCCTCAGAGGTGTGTGTAAGAGGGTCTTGGGAGCAACAACACCATGAAGAAAAATGTGGAAAACTTAGAGGGGGCCGAATAATTTTTCAACCCACTGTATATATACACCTTTTGCACATCCATGGTTTTGGAGCACATAACTTATTGATGATTGAGGTTTTCACAAGTGTTTTCATGTTTAAGTGAGTGATTTATCAATTTGTACTTGTCATTTCCAGTCACTTTATAGCTCTTTTGCACAGTTCTCTTGCACAGATACATACTGAACCCGGTTCACCCATGAAGGGGCTCATTATCTGAACCCCTCATGGGATATATTATTAACTAAGATCTACAAGTTGCATTGCTACATGCATCCTCCCAGTGTACCATACTCCATATTAATTTCACCTGCGCTGCTTTACTCACCTTACTCAGCTTCTCATGAACTGTTAGCTCTCCCGAAATCTCTCTCTCCCCCCAGCAGCTCAAAAACCTTACAGACATTTAAATCCCATTCACATTTGCCTACTCTTTCCCTCCTACTCTTACTTGCTGCTGGTGATATATCACCTAACCCTGGGCCACAGCTTGCTGCCAGACAAGCATCCCCTGCTGACCTGCTTCACACACCTTACAAGCCCTCTGTCCACAAATAACGTAAACACCCATCCTCGCCCCAACCTTATTTCTATCCATCCCACCCACAAGCACATGCTCCCCCTACCCTGCAGTCTCTGGAATGCCAGATCCATCCGCAATAAAAACTTACAGCAGTCTATAACCTCTTCCTCTCCAAATCCTTCACCATCCTCGCACTAACTGAGACATGGCTCACCCCCTCTGACTCTGCCACAGAGGCTGCCCTCTCCTATGGTGGGCTTCACCTCAGTCACACCCCCAGATCAGACAACAGGAATGGGGGAGATGTAGGTCTGCTCATCTCCCCATCCTGCACCTTCCGTGTCCTCACCCCACCTACCTCCCTACAATTCACATCTGTCGAGGTCCACACTATCCGCCTCTACAATCCCCTCCCAGCCATTGTTGCAGTCTCGATAACTTTGCCTCCTGGCTCCCACACATCCTCTCCTCTGACCTCCCCACCATCATCGGGGATTTCAATATTCCCATCGATGAACCCCGCGACTCAGTCACGACCCGGCTACTAATCATAGCCAACTCACTTGGCCTAGTACAACACACCAACACTCCCACCCACACTGCAGGTCACACTCTTTCCAGTCCAGAATCAGATTCAAGATACTGTGTCTGACCTACAAATCTGTCCACAAAACCTGTCCAACCTACATTTCCGATCTTACTCAGAGGTACACACCTAGCCGCTCACTCCGCTCCTCCAATGAACTTTGTCTGACCGCCCCCCCACATCACCCAGTCCCATGCACGCCTCCAGGACTTCTCAAGAGCCGCTCCAACACTATGGCACTCCCTACCTCCACCCATTACGGCAGCACCCTCCTTCAACATCTTCAAGAAGGCCCTCAAAACTCACCTTTTCACTCTGGCCTACCACCCTTCACAAGTGCTCCAACCCCACAGCTGAACTCTGGACCCCTACCTTTTGTGTCCCTACATCTCCCTCTAGATTGTAAGCCTTTGGGCAGGGTCCTCCTCCATGTGTGTCCTACCTGATCATGCACCTCCATTACTGTGCACCTATGCTATGCATTTGAGTAAACCAAACTTGCCTAATCTCCATGCTCCCATCCCGTGACTGACTAAGCATTACCTTGTACTCATACTGTGCTGCATGATCTGGTCTTTCTTGTATTCCTGTATTGTCATAGGCCTCAATTCACTAAGCTTATCTCTTGTCTTTAATAACGTTTCTAGAGTTGTTACCATGGTGTGAAGGCATGTAGTATTCAGGCAACATTTTACCTCATGCAAACTTAAAGTTAACTCTTCTGTCTTTAGGTTTACTCTCCAATCCTTAAAATAACTCCAGAGTTAAAGACAGGCTGTTAATTAACTGCATGTGAAAATAACTACAGAGGAGGTAAATTAACTACAGAGGAGGTAACGTAAGGAATGAAGAGATAAGATAACTCTCTCACTGTGTGGTGGCAAGTTATCTCTTGCCTTATCTCCAGCATGATCTTAGTGAATTGAGGCCATATTGCTGTACGTCGCCTCTAAATATTGGCCTCAATTCACTAAGATCATGCTGGAGAAAATAAGGCAAGAGAAAAGTTACCTCCACACAGTGAGAGTTATCTTATCTCTTCATTCCTTAAGTTACCTCCTCTGTAGTTAATTTACCTCCTTTGTAGTTATTTTCACACGCAGTTAATTAACAGCCTGTCTTTAAGCAAGAGAGAGGTCGACAGAGCAAAGGGTCATAACAGATATCAAACACAATCCTAGTCTAAGGTGTGAGGTCCTTGGTCTCGACACCCGGGAACTAGTCTGAAGAATAACAGTATCCTATGCTTGGGTGTGAGGTGTAACAATAGGTGTCAGCAACCAGAGAGAGAATCTGATTATTGGTGATCTGCAGTATCACCAAGAATACAGATCTATACCCGATTATGGATGATCTGCAGATTCATCAACAATACAGATATAGTACTAACCTCTAGACACCTGAAGCGTGTGTTTGGTGTAACAGTAGGAATTGAACCACCGGGGTAGCAGGTGGTCCAATTAGTAGAGAAAGACTCTACTGCAGTCAAGAGCTCCAGGAGGGAGAGTCCCCGACTGGTTTTGCAGCAGGGCCCCCCTCTGAGGAGCAGGGGACCCCTGCAGGCAGACTGAGCACCCAAAGGTTGGGTGACAGCCAAAAGGGTCGGGCAGGCCGGGTCGGCAACACACAGGCAGATAAAGTACAGAGACAGGAGACAGATTCGGTAACCAGGGACAGGCAGGGTTGGCAACAGTAGATCAGATGTGCAAAGGTACCGAATCAGAAACCAGAAGAGGAGTCAGGAGAGATACAATTCATAAACAGATATCCAATAATACCTAGTCTTGAGTGTAAGGTCCGTGGTCTCACACCCTGGAACTGGTCTAAGGAATAACACCGATGATATACAATATGCCTAGTCTGGGGTGTGAGGTCCGTGGTCTCTACACCCTGGAACTGGTCTAAGGAATAACAGATGATATACAATATTCCTAGTCTGGGGTGTGAGGTCCGTGGTCTCTACACCCTGGAACTATGCTAGATAATAACACAGATAATATTACAGTTATTATCGAAGAGGAGTCCACCTGTACAGCTGGTTTTAACAGGGACACATGGAATGACCTCACACCTTTCATACTGGCTGGGAGATCAACAGCATACGTGACATTATTAATTTTCTTGGTCACTGGAAAAGGTCCTATAAATTTAGGGCCCAGCTTGGGTGACAATTGTTTTAATGCCAAGTGACGAGTGGACACCCACACCAAATCTCCTGGTGAGTAACTCCACTCTATAGACCGATGTTTATCTGCTTGCTTCTTCTGGGTTTGGAAAGCTTTCCCTAGGTTCCTCTTAAAGGGAACCAGAGAGGATGCAATATACATACCTGGGGCTTCCTCCAGCCCCATACGCACGGATCGCTCCCACGTCGCACTCCTCCGCTGCCTGCATCAGCCGCCACCGGGTCCCGTCATTGCCGCGAGTCGGCAAGTCGGCCGGCGGACGCGGCCAATTCTCCGCATCACAGGGTGCTCTCCCCATACAGATACGCATGTGGCTGTTAACTGCGCAGCCGCATGCGTACATGTATGGAGGGAGCCCCTGTGATGCGGACAATTGGCCGCGTCCGCCGGAAGTGACGGGTCCGGTACCGGCGGATCCAGGAAGCTGAGGATGGCGGCGTGGGAGCGATTCAGGCTTATGGGGCTGGAAGAAGCCCCCGGTATGTATAAAATCTGTTTCTTTTTTCACCCCCCGTTCCTCTCTGGTTCCCTTTAACCATTCCCCAAATCTTTCAGGGCCCTTTGCCAATGCTCCAGAGCTGGAAACGGAGTAGATGCGACCGGCAAAGGAGCAAACTTAGGTGATCTTCCTGACACCACCTGGAATGGGGAGAACCCAGAAGAAGAGCTCTTCAGGTTGTTGTGCGCAAACTCTGCAAACGGCAAGAACTTTACCCAATCGGTTTGCGCATCAGCAACATAACACCTGAGAAATTGTTCCAGAGATTGGTTAACTCTCTCGGTCTGACCGTTGGTCTGTGGGTGATAGCCCTATGAGAACGCGAGTTTCATGTCTAACTGATGGCAAAAGGCCCTCCAAAATTTTGAAACAAATTGGACTCCCCGATCTGACACTACATTTTCCGGAATGCCATGCAGCCGGAAGATGTGTTGGATGAAGAGATCAGCCAATTCCTGGGCCGAGGGGAGTCCTTTCAGAGGGACAAAGTGTGTCATCTTACTGAAACGGTCCACTACCACCCAAATGACCGACTTGCCTTCAGACCGAGGGAGTTCACCCACAAAATTCATGGAAATATGAGTCCAGGGTTCATTGGGGACTGGCAAGGACTGTAAAGTGCCAACGGGAGCCTGACGAGAGGGCTTACTCCTCGCACATACCGCACACTCTCTTACAAACTCCTTACAATCTGTCGCCAAAGTAGGCCACCAGGCACATCTAGCTAATAGATCCTGAGTTCTGGTGGCTCCAGGATGACCAGCATTTTTGTGAGAATGAAAGAATTGTAGGATTTGTAAGCGGAAAGGCAGTGGCACAAACATGACCCCCTCAGGCTTCCCCTCTGGAACATCCTGTTGGTAGGGACTCAAAGTGGCTGTCCAATCTCTCCATGTCTCAGTGGCTGCCAAAACTACCTTTGGGGGTAGGATGGTCTCAGGGGCTGCAGGATGCACTGACTCAGGCTCAAAACACCTGGAGAGAGCATCAGCCTTGACATTCTTACTTCTGGGAGTATACGTGATTACAACTCTAAATCTTGCAAAAAAACAGGGACCACCGGGCCTGGCGAGGGCTAAGTCTCTTAGCCCCCTCAATATACTCCAAATTTTTGTGATCTGTGTAAACTGTGATGTGTTCTGCACCCTCTAACCAGTGTCGCCATTCCTCAAAAGCTAATTTGATGGCCAAGAGCTCCCGGTTGCTGATGTCATAGTTTTTCTCGGCGGGTGAAAATCTGCGAGAAAAATAGGCACATGGGTGCAGCTTGCCCTGCAAGCCTGACTTCTGAGACAACACAGCTCCCACCCCCACCTCTGAGGCATCAGCCTCTACGATGAAGGGAAAGGCGACATCCACATGCCTCAGCATCGGGGCAGAACAAAACAGTTTCTTTAAAGTTGAAAAGGCCGCATGAGCCTCTGGTGACCAGTGATGAGTGTCAGCCCCTTTTCTGGTGAGACTGGTGAGAGGGGAGATGATGGTAGAGTACCCCTTAATGAACCTTCTGTAGTAATTGGAAAACCCCAGGAATCTCTAAAGTGCCTTCAGCCCCACAGGCTGAGGCCACTCCAGGACAGCAGAAACTTTCCCTGGGTCCATCGAGAGACCAGAAGTGGAGATAATGTACCCCAAGAAGGCTACTGACTCTACCTCGAAGAGGCATTTCTCCAGTTTGGCATAAAGTTGATTCTGTCTTAACTTCTTTAAAACCCATCTGACATGCTGGCGATGTTCAGATAGATTGGACGAAAAGATTAGTATATCGTCCAAGTAGACCATAACAAACTTACCCAACACTTCCCTGAACACCTCATTAATTAACTCCTGGAAGACAGCCGGTGCGTTGCACAACCCGAAGGGCATCACCAGGTACTCGTAATGCCCGTCGGGTGTGTTGAAGGCCGTCTTCCATTCGTCACCATCCCTGATGCGGACTAGATTGTATGCACCTCTGAGATCTAGCTTGGAAAAAATCTTGGCGTTGGTCACCTGTGTGAACAAATCGTCAATCAATGGCAAAGGGTAGCGTTTTTTCACTGTGATCTTATTCAGGCCTCGATAATCAATACAAGGACGGAGGCCTCCGTCTTTTTTCTTTACAAAAAAGAAACCTGCCCCTGCTGGTGAACGAGAGGGACGAATGAACCCTTTCGCCAAGTTTTCCCTGATGTATTCCTGCATAGCTAGTTTCTCAGGCCCAGACAGGTTATAAAGATGACCTCTGGGCGGCATACAACCAGATATCAGATCGATGGGACAATCGAAGGCACGATATTGGGGGGGGGGGGGGGAGTTTGTCCGCTGACTTAGGACAGAAGACGTCAGCAAATTCTGCGTATTGTCTCGGTACACCTTCAACCTGAATGTTGGTATCACCCAAGGTTACTTCCGCTAAACAATGATGATAGCAATGGGATGACCAGCTCGTTAGCTGACCTGAAACCCAGTCTATCTGAGGTGAGTGAATTTGTAACCAGGGCATGCCAAGAATGATGGTAGAGGTTGCCATATGCAAAACCAGAAATTGCAGATTCTCCCCATGTAATACCCCCACACTGAGTTGCAAACTTGGAGTACGGGATAAGGGGTGTCTACTCTGCAGAGGAGAGTCATCAACAGCAGTGACCAGGATCGGCTGATCCAAGGGGAGCATGGGTATTCCCATTTTTTTTAGCAAACTCGTAATCTATAAAATTAGCTGCTGAACCGGAATCAATGAAAGCTTCAGTGGAGACAGTCTGATCTTCCCATGTGACAGAACAGGGAAGTAGCAAACGATTGTCATGTAGAGGTAAAGACTGCGCGCCTAGGGTATTACCTCTGACTACTCCTAGGCGGCAGCGTTTACCGACTTCCTGGGACAATTCTGCACTCTATGACCCTCCTCTGCACAGTATAAACAGAGCTGTTCTGTCTTCCTGCAATTTTTCTCTGACCGCGACAATTTAGACTGACCTATTTGCATTGGCTCAGGTGGCGGTGAGGCAGGCGGAGGAGGAGACATATCTGATCCTGTCCTTACCACGGGTTTGTTTTTGAGATCGTACCCGACGAGCAACCCGTACTGCCAAAGAGATTGCTTCCTCAATGGTTTTCGGTTCAGGGTATCCCAACATCAATTCAGAGACTGCGTCTGACAACCCTGATCGAAAACAATCCAGCAACGCAAAAGCCCCCCACCTAGCCGACACCGACCACTTCCTGAACTCAGCTGCATAAACCTCCACTGGATCCTTGCCTTGACGCAAGGTTTTCAACTTCCGTTCAGCGGTAGAGGCAATGTCTGGATCATCATAAATTATGGCCATGGAGTTAAAAAACTCCTCAGCTGACCTGAGTGCTTCATGTTCTGATGCTAAAATTATACACCCAGGTCTGAGCATCCCCTGAGAGTAAGGTCTTAATAAAGATAATTCTCTGTGTCTCTGTTCCTGACAGAATAGGCCTCAGTTCAAAATATGACATTACACGATTCTTAAAATTCTGAAAGTCAGATCTATGGCCAGAAAACTTTTCAGGTACAGACATTCTTAAGTCTGTGACTGGAGGGGATCGCACTGAATTTACAGTCGTCTGAAGGACTTGTAGTGACCCAGATAAGGCAGAGATCTGGGCCTGCTGACCGTCTATCACTCTGATGAGATTTTCCACCGAGGTGGTGAGTGTGTCAAGACAACTGCTAAGTGCGTCCATTTTGTTTTGGTCTGGCGTTCTGTAACGATAGGTGCCAGCAACCAGAGAGAATCTGATTATTGGTGATCTGCAGTATCACCAAGAATACAGATCTATACCTGATTATGGATGATCTGCAGAATCACCAACAATACAGATATAGTACTAACCTCTAGACACCTGAAGCGTGTAAGTGTTTGGTGTGACAGTAGGAATTGAACCACCGGGGTAGCAGGTGGTCCAATTAGTAGAGAAAGACTCTACTGCAGTCAAGGGCTCCAGGAGGGAGAGTCCCCGACTGGTTTTGCAGCAGGTCCCCCCTCTGAGGAGCAGGGGACCCCTGCAGGCAGACTGAGCATCCAAAGGTTGGGTGACAGCCAGAAGGGTCGGGCAGGCCGGGTCGGCAACACACAGGCAGATAAAGTACAGAGACAGGAGACAGATTCGGTAACCAGGGACAGGCAGGGTTGGCAACAGTAGATCAGATGTGCGAAGGTACCGAATCAGAAAACAAAAGAGAAGTCAGGAGAGATACAATTCATAAACAGATATCCAATAATGCCTAGTCTTGAGTGTGAGGTCCGTGGTCTCACACCCTGGAACTGGTCTAAGGAATAACACAGATGATATACAATATTCCTAGTCTGGGGTGTGAGGTCCGTGGTCTCTACACCCTGGCACTATGCTAGAGAATAACACAGATAATATTACAGTGAACTGGCTAAGTGTGGATTCCCAGGTCCTCCTGGTTCCACCACACTGAAGGATCTGACTAAGGTCTGAGTGCTAACACATAAGTATTCGCAACGCCAGACAACCAGCAACTGAACAGCAAGAGATATATATAGTAAAGCGCTCCACAGCGCCGCCCAGCTCCCATCAACCAATCACCTGCTGAGCTGGGATCAGCTGACCGCCTTGATCAGCTGACCCTTCTCCTATTGGCATAAAGAGCCTGTCTTGCGGCGCGCGCGCAGCTCTCCATCTGTGTGCACTACTAGGTCCAGACAAATCAGAAGCATGTTGCTGCGGGGAAACCGCCGCTCTGTGCGCGGATTCCGCCGCCTCACTGTCAGAACGCTCGGCGGTTTCTCCGCAATCCGTCACATGAGGTCCTTGGTCTCAACACCCTGGAACTGGTCTAAAGTATAACAGCAATGACACAGTAATCCTAAGCTTGGGTGTGCGGTCCTTGGTCTCAACACCCTGGAACTGGTCTAGAGTATAACACAGCAATCCTAAGCTTGGGTGTGAGGTCCTTGGTCTCAACACCCTGGAACTGGTCTACAGTATTACACAGTAAATAACAAGAGCGGAATCTGGCTACGTGTGAATTCCCAGGTCCACCTGGTTCTAACAATCCGTAGGATCTGACTGAGGTCTGAGTGCTCACACGTAAGTATTCGCAACGGCAGACAACCAGCAACTGACAAGCAAGATCTATAAATACACTACAGCGCTCCTCAGCGCCGCCTCCAGCCACTCAGCCAATCAGAAGTTCCGCTGGGATCAGCTGATCGTCCTGATCAGCGGATACCTCTCCTGCTGGCATAAAGGTCCTGTCTTCTAGCTCTCCATCTGTGTGCACTAGAAGGCCCAGGCAAACCAGACACATGCTGCTGTGCGGAAACCGCCGGTCTGAACGCGGAGACAGCCGCCCCGCTGCCAGACCGTGCGGCGGCATCTCCGCTATTCATTACAGTGCCATATTTATTATAATACCAGTCGCCTGGCTGTACTGCTGATCCTCTAATATGTTTAGCCATAGCCCCTGAACAAGCATGCAGCAGATCAGGTGTTTCTGACATTTGTCAGATCTGACAAGATTAGCTGCATGCTTGTTTCTGGTGTTATTCAGACACTACTGCAGCCAAATAGATCAGCAGGGCTGCCAGGCAACTGGTATCGTTTAAAAGGAAATCAATATGACAGCCTCCCTATTCTTCTCACTTCAGTTGTCCTTTAACAGTTGTAGGTGAAAAGGTACCCAATAGCAATCCAATTTCCCGACCGTCTGATCATTGCAGGTGATCGGAAACAATCGTTTAGGCCCAACAACAGAGGGAAAATCATGAGAATTCCGATCAGACTAAAAGAATGACTCCAAATTTGGATGGACTGAACGATTGATAGAAAGATCGTTCGTCATCGATCCGTACAATTAACGGCACCCAATCTGATCAATCGTGC
Source organism: Hyperolius riggenbachi (assembly GCF_040937935.1). Taxonomy (NCBI): domain Eukaryota; kingdom Metazoa; phylum Chordata; class Amphibia; order Anura; family Hyperoliidae; genus Hyperolius; species Hyperolius riggenbachi. The sequence continues at coordinate 466,616,361 of NC_090649.1, read as the reverse complement.
AGAAGATTGTACTATTACAGGCACCTTAAAGTTTCACATGTGACTCCACCAACTGTTGGAAAAAATGTGCCTGGAAAATATTTCCAACAGCACTCAATCGTCTATAATGGGGGCAACACAGATGCCCCTAAGATTCGAGTGATTGAATAAATACGTGTATGCCTGCCTTTAGCAACCTGTTTAACCACTTAAGCACCAGGACCAGAGACCACTGGTACAGAAATGATGGAAACCGGAGAACCGCCACACGTCGGGAACCTGGGCCACCCAACTCTGCCGTCGCTATGACGGCAGAGCCCTGTGAGCCGGCCAGGAGCTGCTTTCATTGGTTCCTTACCCTGTCTTTCAATGTAAGCCAATGGGAGTGGCTTACATTGAAAGACAGGGCCAGGAGCCAATGAAATAGTCTCCTGACCAGCTCACAGGGCTCTGCCGTCATAGAGACAGGCAGAGCGAGTGAGCTGCGACGGGACACAGCGGGAATTCAGAGGCGGAAACGACGGATGTGGGCAGCAGCAGCTGCTAATTTAAATCTACTCCCTGCCAGCCAGGTAACCACCATAACAGGGCGTAGATTTCAATTAGCGTGGTACTAAGTAGTTAAACTCCTACAGTGGAATCAGTGCAGTAGATTGGGTGAAAGGTCCACTTTAAAGAGGAACTTTACCGAAAAATATTAGTAGGGGGGAAAAATAAATAAATGAATACATTGCAAAGTGAGAAGTTAAAAAAAATAGAAGGTAGATCAAGCAATGATATTTGCCATGTAATTTGCTCATGTTATTTGATCCACAATGAGCCTGCAGGCAATCATCTCTACTTCTGGCAGACAAGAAAAAGACTACAAAAAAAACAAAAAACTAGACAGCACAAACTGCCATTATCGATAATTACACCCACTAACAATGTGATGGGCTTTTTTTGTTTTGTTTTGTTTGAATAGATGTACCTATGCACAGAGGGAGATACTGGTTGCTTGGCAGTTGGAAACAGACATTATTTCCCATAATGCAACGAGGTTCACAGAAAGGAAACGGCCATGACCATGGCCCTGACATCATACTGTGGGAGGGGTTTCACCACAATACCAGCCAAGAGGTGGCCACTAAAGATGTAATTCAGAGAACAATTGTTTAGGAACAATTATTCATACAAATTATCTGAAAAGATCAATTGGGACAACTAACAGACAAAAATCTCCAAACCACTCCAATCAGATTAATGAAATCGATCCTGTCAATCTGACGGGATTGGTTAGGAGATTTTTGTCCTTTAGTGGTTCCAATTGATCATTTCCAATCATACGAATAATCATTCTGAACTACCAAACGACCGAGTCATGCCGGGAGGCGTGAATGTGGCGGCTCTACCAGGACCATGTAACGGCAATTGGCGTTAAGTCCTGGGGGCTTGGTTTGCAGGAGATCGCATGCGCATCCCAGCTTGAATGACAGAGCTCCGCTCCATCATCAGTCTCACAGCGGCTATCACGTCTATTTATGTTGTACAGCGCTGCAATCTACAGCAGCTCTGTACTGGGGACAGCCGTGCCACTCAGCTGTCCCCTGGGGAGGCACAAGAGCGATTGGCTCTCATAAGCTGATGCCTATGACAACCGATCGCTGTCATTGGCTGGTGGGGGGAGGGAGAGTGGGAAAATAACTAAAAAATACAAACCACAAATGGATCAAATAAATAAATATGGCAGCAGCGTTCAGAGCCCACCAACAGAAATCTCTGTTGGTGGGCAGAAAAGGGGGGGAATCACTTGTGTGCCGAGTTGTATGGCCCTGCTACGAGCTCTTAAAGCTGCAGTGGCCTGAATTGTAAAAAATAGCCTGGTTAAGAGGGGATGTAAGCGTACAGTCTTCAAGTAGGTAAACAATTGTTCTGCAAACTGAATTGTTAATGTCCACCTATGATCTATTTGAGAAAAGTTAAAGATTTCTCATGGGAAAAGGGGTATCGGTTACTGATTGGGATGAAGTTCAAACCTGGGTTAAATGTGGACCTAAACTCTTGCACAGGACAGAGGAAAAACAGAGAACTGCACCCTGTATGTATTTAGAGAGTTTAGCCTGTCTAATCCCCCCTCATCTGTGACTAATCACAAATTGTAATTTGATCCCTAAGCGGTGTCATCTGACTGCCACAGCAGAGCTCATTTGTAAATACAGGATGTTAGCCCTATGTCTGCTTCCATGAAAGCAGTAAGTAGACAAACTGTAGCTTTATTCCAGGATTTGTATCAGCTGTAACAAAGAAATGTTTTTCTGTAAAGGTTATTGTGCTGTTGCTTATATTTTAGAGCAGAGAGGAAGTTCTGAGTTCAGGTCACTTCAAAGTTCCTCTTTAAAGAGGAGCTGTCAGCCACACTATCTCAGAAAAAAAACACATATATAAGTAGATAAGTACTTGCTCTACTTACATATGTGTTGCACTGTCCAAGTTTTGATTTTTGTAATTTTTCTACAGGAAAAAAAAAATCCTTCTTAGCATTTCCCATCTTAACTGTGGCTATTTTGAAGCCAATCCTTATGTCATTTCCAGCCCTACTCTCCTCTGCCTGATTTGCCCACCCTTCACTATAGAAAGTGCATTGTCTCAGCATAAGAAATATTGGTCAGAGAGGAACAGAGGTGTGGAAGGGGAAAACAGGAGGAGAAGAGGCTTCAGCCAATCAGGCTGCATTAGTTAAGCCTGAAGGGAAGTGGAGAAAAAAAAAAGGACAACCCAGCATGCCCTGCAACTTCTCTTTTGTGTACCAAATTTTGTGCGCACTAAATAAGAGTCAGGTAAACTGGGGAATGATCATTTATCAACAAGAAAAGTAATAGAGATTTTAACTTTTGGATTGCCTGGATAGCATCCTTATTACTAGTTTACTAGATAAAAATAATGAATTGATGTTTGATTTTATGCCCGACAGTTACACTTTAAGAATCCATTCTGCAGGCTGGAGAAGTGCTGAAAGTTAATGGAGTGTGTATATTAGCATTTAACTTGCAGGTGTGTTTTTTCCCGCTGGTAAATCTGTTTAGCAGCATGATAGAGAAATTCTGTCCGCCTTTTATGCAAAGAAATTTGTTTTTACAGGGAACATGAGAAGGTTCTGGCCCGATCCCCTGCTGAAACGACCTGTCACATTTGGCTCATGGGTATAAGCAGTTCCAGGTGGTCACATGACCGATCCCGACAGAAGAGCAGCGGGGATCTGTAGACAGCAGCGGTCAGAAAATAAAGTCCAGTGCGAGGCGGAAACAGTTACATCCATGAGACATGTTTATCCTACGCGCGCCAAAAAAACACCGCGAGCGCAACTGTCCAAATCCTCCGATTACCTCTCTGCAGACTGAGGGAAAGCTGAGCAGTGGAATAGCAATAACGGCTGTGGCAGAACATGGAGCGCACTGCATCCTGAAAGTACGCACACTGCCTGATCTTTGATTGTATGAAATATATCCTTAAAGAGACACTGAAGCGAAAAAAAATGATGATATTATGATTTGTATGTGTAGCACAGCTAAGAAATAAAACATTAAGATCAGATACATCAGTCTAATTGTTTCCAGTACAGGAAGAGTTGAGAAACTCCAGTTGTTATCTCTATGCAAACAAGCCATTAAGCTCTCCCACTAAGTTAGTCGTGGAGAGGGCTGTTATCTGACTTTTATTATCTCAACTGTTCCTGGACTATTTACTTTTCCTCTGCTAGAGGAGATGTCATTACTTCACAGACTGCTCTGAAAGACTCATTTTGAATGCTGAGTGTTGTGTAATCTGCACATATTATAGAATGATGCAATGTTAGAAAAAACACTATATACCTGAAAATAAAAGTATGAGAATATTTTCTTTGCTGCTAATCTTCTAGTAATTATTCATAGTACACAACCAATTCACTATATCATTTTTTTTTCCGCTTCAGTGTCTCTTTAAGGGGCCCATACACTGGTCAATTTTAGCCACCGATCGATCAAACATCTATTCTATTGAATCAGCCGATCGAGTGATTTGCAGCCGATTTCGATCGATTTGATCTGACTGGATGGAAAATCTAGGTCGATCTGCTGCTGGTAGCAGATAAATGGCCCATAGGGTTGCATTGGATCTAATGGTCCAATAATGCATTTAGATCGATTTCCAATAGATTTCATTCCGAAATCTAATGGAAATCTGTTCCTAGTGTGTGGCACACATCAGATAGATTCCTATCAGATTCGATTTGCCAAGCATCTTACAGAAATCTGATGGTCGAATCTGCTGCAAATCTATAAGTGTATGGCCACCCCTAATGATCATTTTGGATGATTGTCTACTGTAGGTGGCCATACACTTATAGATTTGCAGCAGATTCGACCATCAGATAGATTTGTCAGATGCCTGTCAGGTACAATTTGACAGGAATCTATCTGATGTGTACTACACACTAAGAACAGATTTCCAATAGATTTCAGAATAAAATGTATTGGAAATCGATCTAAATGCATTACTGGGCCATTAGATCCAATGCAACTCTATGGGCCATCAATCTGCTGCCAGCAGCAGATCGATCTAGATTTTCCATCCTGTCAGATAGTTAAAATCGATCGATAGAATCGATTTCCCATCAATTCCATACAATCGATCGATGGCTGAAATCGATCAGTGTATGAGGCCCCTTATGTGTACAGGTGTCTACTAGGGAGGGTCACTGGGGTTAGAATACAGTAGAATCAGGGGCGTAACAATAGACCCTGCAAGGGATACAGCCACAGGGGGGCCCCGTGGGGCGAGAAGTTTCTTTTCCCTGTCCTGAGAACTAAGGGTACTGAGAAAAAAAAAAAACAAAAAACAAAAAAAAAAACTTTCTGCTCTCTACACAATTGTTCAAATGACTGCATCTCCTCAGCCACTGATAAGGAATCATACAAAGTTTTGCAGATAAAATTGTGTAAACAGTCCCTATTCAATGTTTATTAGGGTCTTGTATACAATGCCCTGCCCCCAGCCTCTCCAGCCCCTCCCCAAGGGCTGTGTACGGTTGTGATGCTTGAGAAGTCTGCCGAGCCAGTTCTGCTCCATCAGATATGTAATAAGCTGAGGCTGGGAGCACACTCGTCTGTCGCATTTCTGTATGCGGTTTCTGCACGCCATGTGTGTCTGTATGTGTGAAAACATGCACATTTTATCACAGAAGCTAATGTAATTGATAGAGAAAATGTGTGCAGTGTGTCACTGTTGTCTGTTATCTGCATGGGGAAACACAATTAAGTGTGCACTAGCTAATTGAATAACTTTGGTTCTCAGTTTACCTGTGCAGAAAGCGAAGGAAGGGGGGGGGGGGGGGGGCTGCTCCATCCAAAGGTTTGCAGGGGGGCCCAGTAACTTCTAGTTACGCCCCTGAGCTCCAAAGGACCAGAAAAAAGTGGTTTTACTAATCCAGGTACAGTACTGATAGTGTGCTCCTTTGTCCACATTTCTAAGTAGCCTAGATGATGCTGTAGCGTTGCAGCCATGCACAAGCAAGTCACAGATGACAGGCAACTCCCTCAGTAATTAGGCAGCAGGTTACACACAAAGCATAGGTCTCACTTGCTGGAGCTTTTGAGGTAATCCACGCAGGTCCAGAGTAGCGTGCAGATAGCAAGCAGGCTACAAGTGGCTGCCAGCCCCGCCCACTGACCACGGCTCATAGGTCTCTGAATGACGAACGACACATGTGCCCGCCCACTTTTCACTATAGACTAATACAGAATACCATAGAGGCCAAAAAAACGGATTACTATAACAGAAGCTGTAACAAAAAAACCCTGGTCTACAGCACACAAGGAGGAGGGGACCTTCGCTATCTGCTTGCACCTACCCACATCACTGTCCTAGTGCTGCTGACCCTTGGACCTATAACAGAAGTTGTATTATATCAGAGTTCACTATAACAAGCGTTATTCCCATACTTCTAATGGGGCGTGGCCGGGAGCTGGACATTTAGTTTACTATACCGGAATGTTTACTATAACGAGATTATACTGTAATTCAAAGTTGATGAAAATGTTACACAGCTTAGAAACAGGCTAGCTCTTGCATTTGGTTTACTAAGGCTTTGTACACACATTAGATGGTTCTCGGACAAGACCTTAGCTCCAGTACAGCAGCGCCAATGTGTCGCCCAAAGATCCAGCTCAGCGGATCATCTCGCATTTACCATGGGGTGGCCGGGGGTCTGTCGGTTGTCCCTAAATCGAAGTCCACTAAGCACGTTGTTGCCCCGCTACACTCGCCTTCCTGGTTCCCGGCGATGACACGTGTGCGGCGCTATGTTGCCAAATTAAAACGTCAGGCCTATGAAAAGCCTCCTCGCCCCACTGGCTGTACTGTTCGATCTGACAGCTTGAGCTAAGCTAGTGAGGCAAATCCCCTGCTCGCCAATTCCTATTGTTATTTCTGGCATTGACCTTGGCTTGTGACCCTGACTACCCTGGTTTGTTGCCCGTCCTGATCCTTGGCTCCGATACTCTGACTCTACTTTGTTGTGACCCCGACCTCTGGCTCTGTTTACAGACTACGATTACTGTATCCAGCAGTTCCTGAACGACTCCACATTGTGGCGTCTCCTGTTCTCTGCGGTCAACGGTGGGTCGTTCCCAGGGGTCGTGACCTGGTGGCTACCAGGCAGCAAACAGCCTGCTGCCCACTAGGGGTAGCGGTCCATCATCCATTGCTCTGGTGAAGACCTGTAGCCACTTACACTCCATGCCCTGGGAGAGACCACGCTAACCACTTGTGAACTGGTCAAAAGAGTCTGCCCACGCCATCATAACAACCCCCCGTCAAGCGACATCTTTCCATACAGTCTGAGCTATTGATTTCTGTCTATGGAAAGTACGATTGGGGGGCCACATTATGGCGCAAATCCCTGGAAGATTCCATAATATTGAATCTAATCTGCCCGAGTGCCCCCCCTCCCCAAATACCCAGCAGAGCCTAGATCACTTACCTCACGAAATCTGGCCACATGCGCCAAGTTTTCATCCTGTCCTCAGGGGGGGTGCTCAATATCTATGCTGAGATTACCCTGCGTCGTCATGTGACAGACGGCAATCTCAGCATAGAGATGGGCAACCTGAGAGAATATGGAAAAAGCACGTTGCTGTGGCTGGATCCCGGTGAGGCGAGCGATACTCTAGAGCTCCGCTGCGCCCTCTGCTCACGGCCTTCCTAGTGGTCTCCACGAGTGTAGCTCAGGGTTGCCGTTATTTGCAGTGAAATGTAACCCCGAGCAGCACTCGGGAATACTGACGAGGGAGATAAGACACAAGATGGAGAGCTGGTGAAAGAATTTATAAACGAATTAGAAATTGCCAAATTATACAACACATCTTTACGAACCTAAAATCTAATGAAATGCAAAAAAAAAAAAAAAAAAAAAAAAAAAAAAAAAAACCCATCTTGAGAAAATTGAATTCCCTAAATTCATGCCAAAACAGCAGGAGACTCTCGATCAACATATTGCAGATGATGAAGTGGCTTCGCCTATTAAGAGTTTACAGGCTGGAGATATGCTGGGCCTAGATGCCTTCCTGGGATGGATTATAAACACTGCGCAGATGCTTTGACCCCATACCTTACAAGAGTATTTTCAGGGACCGTAGAAGAAAACAAGTTGCCAGACTCCACGTATGAAGCTTTAATTACCGGTACTGAAGCCAGGAAAGGATATCACCAGATGTTCCTCAAATAGACCTAGATCACTTTTCAAGGTGGACTCCAACAGACTGGCATGAATATTGAGCTGGAGGAACAGTTACTGGGTCATTTATTCTCCCAAACCAGTTACGTTTCACCCTTGGAGAAGGTCCTCCCCTCCATAATACGAGCGTAATCACAAATATTTGTATCACAAGAGGCGATTGGGTGAGAGGAAGGGGGGGAGGGGGTGGGCCTCCTGCGATGGCCTTCGACTTAGTCAATGGGAGTAGCTGCAAATAGCTTGCTACAATGCCCGAAGTCAGAGGCGTATGGAAGCTGCCATGTTTGTTTCCTTTTAAATAATGCACATTGCCTGGCTGTCCTGCTGATCCTCTGCCTCTAATACTTTTAGGGCCCTTTTCAATTATATGCGGCTACAAAGCCGCATTGCACTGCCGGTGTCCTGATCCCAATCCAGGCCAAGGGAACAGTTCCCATTCCGTGCATTGTGTGCGGAGCGATCCGCACAGCTGCATCCGCCCGCCGTCACACTTTCGCATTTCCCGATGTGGAAGTGACGCGAACGGCAACAAAAGTGATACGATGCGGCTAGGTAGCCGCACTCACATCACTTCAGCAATGGAAAAGGGCCCTTAGCCCTTGAACAAGCATGCAGTACATCAGATGTTTCTGACTGAAGTCTGGCTGGATTAGCCGCATGCTTGTTTCAGGTGTGCGATTCAGACACTGATTCCAGGTAGATAAGGAAATAAAATATGGCAGCCACCATATCCCTCTTACTTCAGGTGGGCTTTAAAAGGGCCCCTGAGCACTCATTAAAAATGAAATAGTGACTTACTGACTTACCTGGGGCTTCCTCCAGCCCACTGTAGGTCACAAGGTCCTGGCTTCTCTCCCGGTCCCGGCTGGCAGCTCCGTTATGGTACGACTTTGACCTTAAGTCGTGCAACCTGCTTCCCACTTTGCCAATACGCATCGTCATGCCGGCCGGCATGAGAGTCCTGCGCATGCGTAGTTCAATATTACAGAGCCGCGCATGTGCAGGACTCTCACGCCGGGCCAGCATGATGACGCGTAGCCAGTCAGCATGATGACGCGGATCGACAAAGCAGGAAGCAGACCTGACGACTTCAGGCTGAAATCATACTAGAATGGAGGGGCCAGCCAGGAATGGGAGAGGGGCCAGGAGGACGCCGGGGGACCTTGCGGCCAGCGGTGGGCTGAAGGAAGCCCAAGTCACAATTTCATTTTTAATGAGTGCTCAGGTTCCCTTTAACCACTCGAGGACCAAAAGTTTATACCCCCCTAGTGACGCACCTCACAACTTTACCGGTTTATTGCTCGGTCGTACAAATTAGCACCCAAATGAATTTCACCCCTTCTCTTCTCACAAATAGAGCTTCCTTTTGGTGGTATTTGATTACTGCTGCAATTATTTTTTTTCTTTTTTTATTACTAAATGTCTGCATCTATGACCGAAATGTCTGCATTTTTTAACCCCCCCCCCTCTCTCCCCCCCCCTAAATTGGCCATACACTAGGTTATATACACTACACATACAAAGACATATGGCTATGTCAGGGATTAGATTGTGAGCCCCTCTGAGGGACAGTTACGTGACAAGGCAGTACTCTGTGCATATATATATTTTTTGTCAAATAAACAACACAGCCTGCCAGCGCTAATCAGCCGCTGGCAGGCTGATTTGCAGTGTTTACAGCAGTCTACAGTGACAGGAGCTCGCGCGACCTCCCGTGTAATCTTGCTCCTTGCGAGATGACGTCATATGGGGTCCTGGAGGAGAACCGGAGCCACTCTGCGGCCGATCGGCGTTAGGCGCTCGCAGAGAGGTTAACTGAAAACAAATCACTTACAGAAACTATTCAAAGAAAGCACAAGTGGAAGCAGACCCCTTTTTTAACATCAGAACCATTTTCATGTTTGCCGCTACGCTGCAGAAAATGTGCCGAGCGGGCATGCTTCTGGTGCAAGTGGGAACAGAGCCTAAAAAGAACAGCCCACCAGGAGGGGCTGGGGAATTAGTGACAACCCTTCACCTGATCTGAGGGAGTTTTGGAAACTGACAAACAGGCAATAAGACCAGCAGTTTACACTCTTCATTAGGCCTCTTTCAGACAGAGAGACTAAACTGCATGCTTGTCGGGCACCTCAGCCTCCCAGCTGCCGCCCACGAGCGACATTCTCGTGCAATTTAAATGCTTTACCACCACGCAGGTCAAGTGCTGACATGTGGTGGCGTTACCCAGCAGCAGAGAACCCCAACATTGCGTCTAACTCCACGGGGGGGGGGGGGGATCACCTGTCCAGCGCCACTACCAAGTGCTAACAAGTATCCGGCCGGTGCAGGATGGTAGCTGACAGTCACTGAATTCACCGCCCGTCAGTTGTCTATCTGGAAGAGGCCTAAACATGCTTGCTCATTGTTTATTTCTGCAGAGTCAGGGTATTTTATATGTGTGGGTGGTGGGAGTGCAAATGTGGATAGAACAGTAGTCAATACACTTCAGTTAGTACCTGACTGCTGAAAGAAATGAGTGCCAGTCTGAATCAGTTAGTGAAAGTGGCAGTGACCAATGGCGGCTGACAGGAAGTCTGACCTTAGTTCCCAGACATCTAATTGGTTGCTTCTGGTTTCTACGCGTCACTCCTCATTTCTGCTTTTAGCTCTGCCTGAGTAACCCAGACACCACACATCCGCACGATGACATCACTCACCAGCGCAGGGACGCCTTCAGCTGATTCGCCAAACACCTCCAAGCTTTCATGTTCTGCTTCCAACCCGAGTAGTCTAGGAGGTCAAACACGACCTGCAGAGCAAGCTGCTGATGTTCGCTCAGCTCTGTCAGAGGAAAGAATCGCACAGGGGTCACTATAGTTTAAGTGAAACGTGTTGTTTAAAAAAAAAAAAAAAAAGGTTTACCCTCTAATATTTGAACTGCCATGCGGAAATACCGCTCAATGGTGCAGAAGGTTGCACAAAGCAGGATGTAAGCTGTACTGCTCCATTCACACACTGACCACTTTGCGTTGTTTACTGCTTTGACTATGTGTAATATATATATATATATATATATATATATATATATATATATATATATATATATATATATATATATATATATATATATATAAAACCTTGACCGCCTTCTGATGTAACTTCGTCAGTAGATTTACATTAAAGTTAAACACCAGGGAGATAAATGTATACCAACACTGAAAAAGATACAGAGGCTGCCAGATTTCCTCCCTATTAAACACTACCCATTGCCTGGCGGTCCTGCAAATCTTCCATGCATCAGTAGCATCTAAATCACAGACCTGAAACAGGCATGCAGCTAATCCAGTCAGACTTACAATGCACATTGCCTAGTTGTTCTGCTGATCCTGTGTCTCTAATACTTTTAACCACAGCCCCTCAACAAACATGCAGATCAGGTGCTCTGACTGAAGTCTGGCTGGATTAGCTGCATGCTTGTTTCAGGCGTGTTATTCAGACACTAGTGATGCCAAAGAGATCAAGGGAACTAGTAAATGTCAGGGAACTAGTATTATTTAAAAGGAAATGAATATAGCAGCCTCCACATCTCTCACAGTTCAGGTGTCCTTTAGGGCTGGTTCAGACAGACGCTTCCAGAGCGTTTAGAGCCAGCGTTCGGGGCTTGGTGTTAAACGCTCCCATTCAAGTGAATGGGAGCGTTTGTACCAAGCTTTCAAGCGCATTTGCACAAACACAGCGTTCGGGTCCCGATTTTCCCTGGCGTTCAAGGAACCCCTGGAAAGCTACATGTAGCTTCCAGGAGCGGTTTACCGCGACGGCTAATGTCCCTCTAGGGGAAGAAAAAATGCGACCGCATCCAAACAGAACACGAACGCTGCTGAAAGCCCGCGACGCCAACGAACGCAACGCCTCCAAACGTCCGTCTGAGCCAGCCCTTAAAATCAAAATCCTGGCTGGTCACAGCACTTAGGCGGTTCCCACCTTCCATCAGACCACGAGTGGCCAGCGGGAGCTGACAGCTTAGTGTCTGCACCAATAGTCAAAAAAGAGGGATGGTCAATAAGGCAATAATTATTCCTAGTTGATGCTGCCTTTTTTCAAATGTACTCAGCTTGGAAACCATCCAATCTGATGCAGCAGTTGCTTACTTGGTTGGTCCAATCGCAAGATGAATAAAATTTGCATCCTTTTAGAATCTCATTGGCCATCCCTATTCCCGGGTAATACCGACCTTCTCCTGATCTCCAGACGCCCCTCTCCCTGCACTGACCTATAAAACAGTAATCGGACTCCTGAATAATTATTACTGACCGCTAAATAGCGTTATTAACCAGTAAATAGTGAAAATGAAAGGCAGTCGGGGCAATAAAACAGATGAAACACAAGGGCATGATTCTATTAGTGTTTGGGATTATACAGACATCGCACAGCGGTAGAGACAGACCAGCCCGCCACTCATCCTCCCAACACTCCTGTAACCACAGATAATGTCCAGCTGTGCAGCCCACCCCTCACATGGGACACTATTCTGCGGGAGATGAGCGCCACCTGCTGGTATATTGCTGTATTACACCCTAGTCTATCCATGTGTTCACAGCCTGAACAACTGCTCATTCTGCTCATGTACTTAAAGGACGACTATCGTGAAAAATGGTAACATTTAAAATACATGAAACACATACAAATAAGGAGGACATCTCTTTAGGAGTAAAATGAGCCACAAATTACTTTTCTCCTATGTTGGTGTCACTTACAGTAGCTAGTAGAAATCTGACATTACCGACAGGTTTTGGACTAGTCAATCTCTTCATGGAGGATTCTCAGCATGGCCTTTATAGTTTAAAGAGAATCTGTACTGTAAAATTCTTACAATTAAAAGCATACCATTCTATTCATTATGTTCTCATTGGCCCCTCTGTGCTGTTTCTGCCACTCCCTGCTGCAATCCTGGCTTGTAATTGCCATGTTTATGCAATGTTTACAAAGAAAAGACATAGCAAGGGATAGGATGAGAGTAGCTCAGTGTGTGAGTCATACAGAGTGTGCAGGAGGCCTGGAGAGGGTGTGTATAGCTTCTATCCAATCACAAACAGCACAGCACATTCCAGCCTGAGTGCCTCAACCCGACAGAGCCGACAGAGGAGAGAAGATTAGATCATATAACACAGAGATAATACAGCCACTGTGCAACTAGGAAAGGCTGCAGTAAGACAGAGCACATTAGAACAGCTATAGGAACTTATAGGATAGAAGAAATCAAAAGGCTCAAAATTTTGTTACAGAGTCTCTTTAAAAAGACAATCCCTGAAAAGGAGTTATACAAAGATGCTGGCCAGCCTCCCTTGATTGCTGCACTGTTAGTGAGTGGCAGTTGCTCTGTCCAACTGCCAACAAAGGGCTTTTGAAAATAAAGAAAACCCTTAGAACCCCCCCCATGAGGAGATGGGCTAGTTCAAAACCTGTCGGTTCTGTCAGATTTATACTCCCTACTGTAAGTGACAGCAACATGAGAGAGAGAGGTAATTTATGGCTCATTTTACTCAGGAAGAAACATACTTTTTATTTGTATGTACTTTTTTTATTTTATTTTAATTTTACGATTTTTGCAGTGGTCCTTTAAAGTGGACCTGAACTCTTGCACAGGACAGAAGGTAAACCTCGAGAAATGCACCCTGTATGGATTTAAAGAGTTTAGGCTGCCTGATTCCCCCTCATCTGTGTCTAATCCCAAGTTGTAATTTGATCTCTCAGCTGTGTCAGCTTACTGCCACGGCAGATAAGCTCATTTGAAAGCACGGGGTGTTAACAATATGTCTGCTTCCATGAAAGCAGGAAGTAGACAAACTGCAGATGTATTGCAGGATTTGTATTGGCTGTAACAAAGAAATGTTTCTCTTTAAAGGTTATTATGCTGTTGCTTGTCTTTTAGAGCAGAGAGGAAGTTCTGAGTTCAGTCTCGTGTAGAAGAGAGGACTTTGGTATCTTCAATGGTGAAAAAAAAACAAAACATTACAGTACAAAGCCGACAAGTGCATCAGAGAACAATAGGTGGTGCTCACATGCGCCACCAAGTGTTAGTGGATAACAACACTGGCCATCTGGCTGTGTGTTCAGAGGAGAGGTCACAGAGCTCAAATTAGAGCCAGGTTTGGAAGCAGGCCACAAATCTCCTATTCTGGACCGTGTGTTGGTTAAGGGCTCTGCCTCTGACATAAGGGACCAGGGTTCCAATCTCGGCTCTTCCTATTATTAAGCAAGTACCTATTCGGTAAGGAGTGCTAGGGCAAGATAAATATCCAATTCGATAAATATTATCGAATCGTATGAAAGGTGCCACCACAAGCATGCCTGATCGATGATCAGACATTGCATTGGGCTGCAGTTAGTTGAATGCATCGATACAACATGCTGAGAAATCTCGGGCCGACATGGTCAGTCGGGTGCACGGTGGGAACGCTGTGTGATAATTGAGAACAATGAACGCTACAGAGCCCTGGGTCGCTGTCCCTCACAAACGATTGATGTGCCCCGGTGTCTGTGCATTATTATTATTTAGTATTTATATAGCGCCGACATCTTCTGCAGCGCTGTACAAAGTATATTGTCTTGTCACTTAACTCTCCCTCAGAGGAGCTCACAATCTAATCCTTGCCATAGTCATTTGTTTATATAGTTTAGTGTATGCATCGTAGTCTAGGGCCAATTTTGGGGGGAAGCCAATTAACTTATCTGTAAATTTTTGGGATGTGGGAGGAAACCAGAGTGTCTAGAGGAAACCCACACAGACAAGGGGAGAACATACAAACTCCTTGCAGAGGTTGACCTGGCTGGGATTTGAACCGGGGACCCAGCGCTGCATTGCGAGAGTGCTAACCACTACAACACCGTGCTGCATTAAAATACTGTCATGCAACCCACTAGTGTCCACCGCTGTGCCTGCCGTACTTCTGCATTAGAGTACCACATGACTACTGACAAAGCATGTGGGGGCGTGTGTAATGTCACATGCCCCACATGCTATAACGCCAACAGCCACATGGGGCGCCAATGTGGAAGTACAGTGGACACTTGGGCATATAAAACATTTGGGGGATGCAGCCAGGGGTGGCATCATGAAGCAGATTCCCAAGATATCGGGAATCGGCCTGCGGTGTGTGGGTAGGGAACAGATCTCTCTCTGATCAGATTCAATCAGAGAGAGATCTGTCTCTTGGTCAAAAATGCCCATCATTGCTAGATGTATGACCATCTTTATTCTTACAACGCATCAAATGTACTGGTAGTTCCCGACTTACGAACAACCCGCTGATATGAACGGCAAGGATTCTGTGTTTCCTGGGAACAAGTCAAATTTTTTTTTTTCAAATTGGACTTGTAATTTTTGAGAAAATCGATTTAAAAACAAATTAAAAGAAAAAAAAGGCTTTTAAACTTGCATAAGCAGGTACAGAGGCCAGAGGTGACACGGGGGGGGGGGGGGGGGGACTGGAGGCACAGGGGGGCACAGAGAAGGTACAGGGGACAGAGATGGCACAAGGTTCCGACCTAAAGTGGATCCGAGGTGAACTTTTACTCATTGCATAATTGTGTTCCTTTCCTATTGTTTATAGGGTATTCCTCAAGCCAAATACTTTTTTGTTTTTGTTTTAATACTCTAATTCCCTATAAACTAAATAAACCACGCCCACAGGTTTTCAGAGAGCCTTGGCAGTAGCAAGGGCTCATGGGAGCCCAGTCTGGGCAGGAGGAGGAGGTGGTGTTACTAGCCATTGATTTCAGAGGCAGAGGGGAGGAGGGGGGGGCTTAGGTTTTTTTTTCACAAGCTGTGTGCTCAAGATTCAGATAAGCCTGCCTCTGTGTAATGCTTACAACAACATGGCTGCTGTCATTGTATCACAGGAAGAAATAATTTTCTATTAAAGAGAACCCGAGGTGTGTTTAAAGAATGTTATCTGCATACAGAGGCTGGATCTGCCTATACAGGCCAGCCTCTGTTGCTATCCCAAACCCCACTAAGGTCCCCCTGCACTCTGCAATCCCTCATAAATCACAGCCGTTCTGTGAGGCTGTGTTTACATCTGTAGTGTCAGTCTCAGCTGCTCCCCCGCCTCCTGCATAGCTCCGGTCCCTGCCCCCGTCCCTTCCCTCCAATCAGCAGGGAGGGAAGGGATGCAGGCGGGGACTGGAGTTCTGCAGGAGGTGGGGAGAGCAGCAGACTGACACTATAGAGATAAACACAGCCAGCTCTGACAAGCTGTTTGTCAGCAGCGTGGCTGTGATTTATGGAGGGATTGCAGAGTGCAGGGGGACCTTAGGGGGGTTTGGGATAGCAACAGAGGCTGGGCTGTATAGGCAGATCCAGCCTCTGTATGCAGATACCATTCGTCAAACCCACCTCGGGTTCTCTTTAAAGCGGTTTGCAGCTAGATTTGCTGTGTAAACTATCTAAACTTTAGATAAGATATATAGACAAGTTACTTGTTATAGTTAGTTTTTCATCTCGGATCCGCTTTAAGAACAGATTCAGGTTAAGAACGAACCTACAGTCCCTATCTTGTTAGTTAACTGGGGATTACCTGTAATTGTAATTCAAGTGCATATATTCACATTGACTTGTCATTTTGCGAAACATTCGTTTACATCGAAAGGTTTTTTCTCATGTCCCTATACTCGTGCGAAAAAGGTGTTCACAATACGTTAGTGAATTCCATGAACTCAATTTCGCATAACTTGCACAAAATTATGCAAAATCAAGACTAAATGTGAAATTGTGATTACGAAAAATTATTTCGTATTTATATAGCGCCAACATCTTTTGCAGCGCTGTACAGATATTGTCTTGTCACTAACTGTCCCTCAGAGGAGCTCACAATCTAATTACTACCATAGTCTTCTGTCTATGTAACGTGTAATGTATGTATCGTAGTCTAGGGCCAATTTAGGGGGAAGCCAATTAACTTATCTGTACGTTTTTGGGATGTGGGAGGAAACTGGAGTCCCCGGGGAAACCCACACAGACATGGGGAGAACATATGATCTCCATGCAAATAACGCCCTGGCTGGGATCCAAACTGGGGACCCAGCGCTGCAAGGTGAGTGTGCCAACTATGCTGCAAAAGTGAAATAACCCATTGCAATCAACACTAATCCTGATTACAGAAGAACATCACGCATCTTACCGGACTTTCTCAGAAGTTTGCTGTAGTCCAGCATGAGTTTGTGCGATGGGACCAGACTGTGCAGAACCTGAGGGAGAGAAACATCTCAGTCAGCACTGTAATGGGTTAAACCTTACCTCAAGCGTTTGCCTTTAAGCTGGCGGTTTTTGGTGTGCACTGGCCCTAGGAGCGCTTTCTGAGTGCTTTTTTGACCATCAGAGCTTTCTGAGCGTCTTTTTTCGGCCACTTCCGGTTTCGGCGACAGGACCAGACAGGCCGGGAACGCGAGTGATTCTTCGCGTTCCCGGCCACAATAGCGCCCTCTATGCTGCTATGCCAGTGATGGCTAACCTTTCAGAGGCTGAAAAATGGGCGTGGCCATGATATTGTATGGGCGGAGCTAACATAATGATATAACAGCGAGGCATAAGAAAGCAGTGTATTCCGCCATGATGTGGTGAAACGAGGATTCGCATCATGGGTGTGCAGAAACTGTATGATGCCATTTATACCCGCCGTAACCCCAAAGCAGCAAATATAGCCAACTATGACCATTAAGGGCTCATTCACACTATTTGCTGCACTGTCAGTTTTGACGCAACGCACATAATGTAAGATTCATATGGTAACATGAAAGTCAATAGACTTCCATGTTACCATTCACACTACAGGTGTGCGTTCCCATGCGTTACGTTGTAACGTATCTGGGAACATTTTAACGCACAACGCATACGTTTCCCCCATGGGTACAGCTGCCGACGTCCACGCTTTAGCGCACCACAACGTGCATTCCGTGCGATCACTGTGCGTTGGCAGCGCATGCATGAAATCGCATTCGTGCATACGTTCTGTAGTGTGAATGAGCCCTTAATAATAAATGCAGCAAGTTACCCAGACACCAGATAATAAACGCAATGTGTGCAACATTTCAGCAGAAAATAATGCAATGTGGGCCACATTGCACCAGAAAACAAACGCAGTGGGCCACATTTCACCAGAAAACAAACGCAGAGGGTAGCATTTCAACAGCAAACAAACGCAGTGGGCCACATTTCACCAGAAAACAAACGCAGTGGGCCACATTTCACCAGAAAACAAACGCAGCGGGCAGCATTTCACCAGAAAACAAACGCAGCGGGCAGCATTTCACCAGAAAACAAACGCAGAGGGTAGCATTTCACCAGCAAACAAACGCAGTGGGCCACATTTCACCAGAAAACAAACGCAGCGGGCCACATTTCACCAGAAAACAAACGCAGCGGGCAGCATTTCACCAGAAAACAAACGCAGCGGGCAACATTTCACCAGAAAACAAACGCAGAGGGCAGCATTTCACCAGAAAACAAACGCAGCGGGCAGCATTTCACCAGAAAACAAACGCAGCGGGCAACATTTCACCAGAAAACAAACGCAGAGGGTAGCATTTCACCAGCAAACAAACGCATTGGGCCGCATTTCACCAGAAAATAAACACAGAGGGTAGCATTTCAACAGCAAACGCAGTGGGCCACATTTCACCAGAAAACAAACGCAGCGGGCCACATTTCACCAGAAAACAAACGCAGCGGGCAGCATTTCACCAGAAAACAAACGCAGCGGGCAACATTTCACCAGAAAACAAACGCAGCGGGCAGCATTTCACCAGAAAACAAACGCAGCGGGCAACATTTCACCAGAAAACAAACGCAGAGGGTAGCATTTCACCAGCAAACAAACGCATTGGGCCGCATTTCACCAGAAAATAAACACAGAGGGTAGCATTTCAACAGCAAACGCAGTGGGCCACATTTCACCAGAAAACAAACGCAGTGGGCCACATTTCACTAGAAAACAAACGCAGCGGGCAGCATCTCACCAGAAAACAAACGCAGAGGGTAGCATTTCACCAGCAAACAAACGCAGTGGGCTACATTTCACCAGAAAACAAACGCAGCGGGCAGCATTTCACCAGCAAACGCAGTGGGCCACATTTCACCAGAAAACAAACGCAGCGGGCAGCATTTCACCAGAAAACAAACGCAGAGGGTAGCATTTCACCAGCAAACAAACGCAGTGGGCCACATTTCACCAGAAAACAAACGCAGCGGGCAGCATTTCACCAGAAAACAAACGCAGCGGGCAGCATTTCACCAGCAAACGCAGTGGGCTACATTTCACCAGAAAACAAACGCAGCGGGCAGCATTTCACCAGCAAACGCAGTGGGCCACATTTCACCAGAAAACAAACGCAGCGGGCAGCATTTCACCAGAAAACAAACGCAGCGGGCAGCATTTCACCAGAAAACGCAGTGGGCCACATTTCACCAGAAAACAAACGCAGCGGGCAGCATTTCACCAGCAAACGCAGTGGGCCACATTTCACCAGAAAACAAACGCAGTGGGCCACATTTCACCAGAAAATAAACACAGAGGGTAGCATTTCAACAGCAAACAAACGCAGTGGGCCACATTTCACCAGAAAACAAACGCAGTGGGCCACATTTCACCAGAAAACAAACGCAGCGGGCAGCATTTCACCAGAAAACAAACGCAGAGGGTAGCATTTCACCAGCAAACAAACGCAGTGGGCCACATTTCACCAGAAAACAAACGTAGCGGGCAGCATTTCACCAGAAAACAAACGCAGCGGGCAGCATTTCACCAGCAAACGCAGTGGGCCACATTTCACCAGAAAACAAACGCAGCGGGCAGCATTTCACCAGAAAACAAACGCAGCGGGCAGCATTTCACCAGCAAACGCAGTGGGCCACATTTCACCAGAAAACAAACGCAGCGGGCAACATTTCACCAGAAAACAAACGCAGAGGGTAGCATTTCACCAGCAAACAAACGCAGTGGGCCACATTTCACCAGAAAACAAACGCAGCGGCCAGCATTTCACCAGAAAAACGCAGTGGGCCACATTTCACCAGAAAACAAACGCAGCAGGCAGCATTTCACCAGAAAACAAACGCAGTGGGCCACATTTCACCAGAAAAAAACGCAGTGGGCCACATTTCACCAGAAAACAAACAGTGGGCAGCATGTCACAGGACATAAACACAATGTGACAAAACATTTTACCAGAAAATAACACAGTGGGCCGCATTTTACCTGAAAAAAAAAAAAAGTAATGTACTCACCTGACAGAAGTCTTCTCTCTTGGCTGGGCTCTGGCGCGCATCTCCCCCGGACGTTCCTCCTGCAGTCTCCCGCGCTGCCGCTGACAGGCAGAGTGCAGGGCTACGGGAAGATGGCGCCCGAAGCCCTGTACTGGAGACACAGTCTCCAGAGCAGGGCTTCGGCAGCCATCTTGCCGTAGCCCTGGTCTGCCTCCCGGGAGACTGCGGGGCTGCGGGATATGAAGTGGTGCGGCGGCGTCTAGTAGACGCTGCGGCCAGTTCATAAGTAGCGGTGGCGTGCCAGCAGATTAGGCTACGCGTGCCGGGCCCGGCACGCGTGCCATAGGTTCGCCACCGCTGTGCTATGCTATATATATGCTATAGCAGCATAGAGGGCGCTATTGTGGCAAGGAAAGCGAAGAATCATTCGCGTTCCCGGCCTGTCGCTGAGACCGGAAGTGGCTGCCGGCGGGGCCAGAAGCATATGATGGAGTCGGCGTGGGCACGATACAGCTGCTGGAAGCCCCAGGTGAGTAAAATTCGTTTGGTTTTTTTTGAGGCTTAAGTGTCCCTTTAACTACAGACCCTAAATAAGCATGCAGATCAGATCAGGTGTTTCTGATACTATTGTCAGATCTGACAAGATTAGCTGCATGCTTGTTTCTGGTGTGATTCACACACACTACTGCAGCCAAAAAGTACAGCGGGGATGCCAGGCAACTGGTATTGTTTGAAAGGAAAAAAAATATGGCAGCCTCCATATTCTTCACACTTCAATTGTCAGTGCAGTGCTTCCCTTTATCCTACTTAGACTCCTCAGCAACTTCTCTAATTCAACCAGCCAAGACAGTTCATATGCACCATCATGTGTATGTCCACTGATAGGCTTTATGTCCGGCATCACTGTTCTCTAAGCCTCGTACACTCACTCATACTGTCACCCTGAACGATCATTAACCCAACAGCAGGGGTCGAATCCTGCGTGGACGCGGGTGAACGGCGTCCACCCACTTTTTCTTCAGAGTGAACGCCGTTCACCCTGGCTTGTGTGGAGGGGAGCAGCGCAGAGAAGGCGAGCTATGGGGACAGTGAGGATGGGCGGACATCTCCCCCCCCCCCATCCCTCACCTTTGTGCTCCCCTTCCTGCCTCTCCCCTCCAGCGTTGTTTGTCTCCGCCCAGTTTCGCCGCCGGGCCCGACACTGGAGGGGAGAGTATACTGGGGACATATACCTTTGCCTACATATACTGGGGACATATACCCTTGCCTACATATACTGGGGACATATACCCTTGCCTACATATACTGGGGACATATAGCCCTGCCTACATATACTGGGGACATATACCCCTGCCTACATATACTGGGGACATATACACCTGCCTACATATACTGGGGACCTATACCCCTGCCTACATATACTGGGGACATATAACCCTGCCTACATATACTGGGGACATATACCCCTGCCTACATATACTGGGGACATATACCCCTGCCTACATATACTGGGGACATATACCCCTGCCTACATATACTGGGGACATATACCCCTGCCTACATATACTGGGGGCATATAACCCTGCCTACATATACTGGGGGCATATACCCCTGCCTACATATACTGGGGACATATACCCCTGCCTACATATACTGGGGACATATACCCTTGCCTACATATACTGGGGACATATACCCCTGCCTACATATACTGGGGACATATACCCCTGCCTACATATACTGGGGACATATACCCCTGCCTACATATACTGGGGACATATACCCCATGCCTACATATACTGGGGACATATACCCCTGCCTACATATACTGGGGACATATACCCTTGCCTACATATACTGGGGACATATACCCTTGCCTACATATACTGGGGACATATACCCCTGCCTACATATACTGGGAACATATACCCCTGCCTACATATACTGGGGACATATACCCCTGCCTACATATACTGGGGACATATACCCCTGCCTACATATACTGGGGACATATACCCCTGCCTACATATACTGGGGACTAGAGTTGGGCGAACTGTTAGCGCAACTGCAGCCGAACTGTTCGGCTGCCCAACCTGTCATGTGGCTGTGGCTCTTACTACTTCCGGGTCGCAATGACCCGGAGTAGTACGTCTGCGCTGGCCCGGCGGAGCGCGTCCTAGATCGCGCTCCCGTTGCCGGGCACTCTCTGCGCATGTGTGTGACATCACTCATGACTCAGTAGTAAGAGCCACATCAAAATGACAGGTTGGGCAGCCGAACAGTTCGGCTGCAGTTGCGCTAACAGTTCGCCCAACTCTATTGGGGACATATAACCCTGCCTACATAACTGGGGACATATAACCCTGCCTACATATACTGGGGACATATACCCCTGCCTACATATACTGGGGACATATACCCCTGGCTACCTGGGCACATATACCCCTGCCTACATATACTGGGGGCATATACACCTGCCTACATATACTGGGCACATATACCCCTGACTACATATACTGGGCACATATACCCCTGCCTACATATACTGGGCATATATACCCCTGGCAACATATACTGGGCATATATACCCCTGGCAACATATACTGGGCATATATACCCCTGGCAACATATACTGGGCATATATACCCCTGCCTACATATACTGGGGACATATACCCCTGGCTACCTGGGCACATATACCCCTGCCTACATATACTGGGGGCATATACACCTGCCTACATATACTGGGCACATATACCCCTGCCTACATATACTGGGCATATATACCCCTGGCAACATATACTGGGCATATATACCCCTGGCAACATATACTGGGCATATATACCCCTGGCAACATATACTGGGCACATATACCCCTGCCTACATAAACTGGGGACATATCCCACTGGCTACATATACTGGGCATATATACCCCTGGCTACATATACTGGGCATATATACCCCTGGCAACATATACTGGGCATATATACCCCTGGCAACATATACTGGGCATATATACCCCTGGCAACATATACTGGGCATATATACCCCTGACTACATATACTGGGCATATATACCCCTGACTACATATACTGGGGACATATCCCACTGGCTACATATACTAGGCAACTATACCTCTGGCTACATATACTGGGGACTACTATACTCATGGCTACTTATACTGGGGACACCTATAGACCTGGCTACCTGGGGGTACCTATTTTGGGGGAACTGCTGTCAGATTATCTGCATTTTTGTGGAACCGCTGTTATGTATTTTGGGGAACAGCTGCCAGATTATGTGTATGTTAGGGGAACGGCTGCTGCCAGATTACGTGTATTTTGGGGAACTGCTGCCAGATTGTGTATGTTTGGGGGACCACTACTGCCAGATTATATGTCCTTTGGGTGTTACGTGTATTTTGGGTGATCCGCTGCCAGGTTTCGCGTATTTTGGGGAACTGCTTCCAAATTATGTGTATGTTGATGGAACTGCTGCTGGCACATTGTCTATTTTGGGGGAACCACTTCCATATTATCTGTATTTTGGAGCAACTTCTACCAGATTATGTGTCTTTTTGGTGAAATGCTGTCAGATTACATCTATTTTTGGGGTATACACTACGGCAGAGCTCAAACTTCCTCGGCAGACCGTTTACATCACTGCTAAGGTCATGTATATTTGGCCCCATCCATGACCACGCCCATGGTGTGCTTGACCACGCCCATTTTTGGCATTCTCCGAGTGAGTCCACTCACTTCTTTTCCCAGGACTAGACCCCTGCCCAACAGGTTTAGGCATAGGCACTGTACAACCACAATGTTCTACTACAGTGGAGCAGTAAAGTTTGTGCACCGGTCATGGCAGAGAACAGCCGACAATGCTAGGTTGGCCCAGCCCCTGCTCTCTGCATTCACCAGTCAATCCGATCAAGAGAGCGACAGGGTACAGTGCTAAAGAGACAAACTGGCATTGCAACAACAACTTGACTTGGGAAGGTAAAGACACTACCTAGTAGCAGAGCCAGTACTGTGGAACTAGGGCTGCACGATTTTAGGAAAAAAATTAAATTGCGATTTTTCTAAAAAATTGCTTTTTTCAAGATTTTCTTCAAATCACTAAATTCACAATGCCCCCAGTATAGTTTAGCCAGGTAGGTGCCTCCAGTACAGTTGCCCCCAGTATAGGTTAGCTAGGTAGGTGTCTCCAGTATAGGTAGCCAGTATAGATGCCACCAGTATAGATTAGCCTGGTAGGAGTTTCCAGTATAGGTAACCAGCATAGTTGCCCCCAGTATAGATTAGCTAGGTAGGTGTCTCCAGTATAGGTAGACAGCATAGTTGCCCCCAGTATAGGTTAGCTAGGTAGAGGTTTCCAGTATAAGTAGCCAGTATAGCTGCCACTAGTAAAGGTTAGCTAGGTAGGTGCTGCCAGTATAGTTGCCACTAGTAAAGGTTAGCTAGGTAGGTGCTGCCAGTATATTTGCCCCAGAGGTTAGCTAGGTAGGTGGCGTCCTCCAGTATAGGTAGCCAGGCAGCATAGGAGAACCGGCATAGTAACAACTTACCTTCCGGGATGACACCAACAGCTTCTACCTTCTTCATTCTTCCTCTCCCAGCTGTCCATCACTTTAATATCAGCGCCTGTGAGAACTTCCGGTCACGTCATCACAGGGGGCGCGGTTACCAACGCGGCTGACGACGCCTGGGAAAGGAAGTAGGAAGAGGCTGCGGGGGATTCCGAAAGGCGAGTTGTGCTAGAATTATACGCTTCGGGTAGTGGCGGGTTGCAGAAAAACATCCATAGGGAGCATGCATCCTGATCCTTCTGACACCCCCCCCCTTCCCAAGCAGAGTAGCACACTGAGAGGAACTACTCATCTCCTCCATCCGCTCTCCAAGTCTGGAGACATCCTCCGTAGCTGAAGATTCTCCCCTAGCATCTGAGATTCAGACGCTAGGAGCATTGACGTCTCATTCATTCTCAGACACTAGGGAGAGAAGCCCAGAAGAGACGATGTCTGCAGAATCTGGAGACCAAGCGACCGGAGGCAAGTACAGTCGCCCTCTGTCTTACTCTGCCTGGAGGACATTCAGGGCATCCTAGAATAGATCTGTGGCACATGCCACGGATCTTTGGGGCTAGCAACTTCCCCGGGGTCAGGTATCATTTAAGGATAAGTGCATGAACACTTGGAATAGTATAGCCTGAGAAGAATCTAGCGCATAAAAGAAAATACACATTTGATATAATGCCAGACTTTTGGAACACTGCCCTGCATATGGCTGGAACCTTCAGAAATCAGACAGCCGATCTGAGACTGAATTGCGTCAATGAGCATTATGGTTTGATTAGAGGACATCACCCCATGGGCCATGAAAGTAAACATGATGACTGATCTCTGCAGTGAAACAACATGTGTGAGACTTAAACTTGGATGATTGGTTTCTGGCAAGAAATGAATGACTAAAGGGATGAGAATGGGATATAAATCTCTTTGCATCAGCGTAGTGTGAGTGTAGGGGGGGGGGGGGAGGTGGGTCTGGGGCGGGACACATACACGTGGCAGCCAAAAATGTATAAGGGGCAGGAAATGTGTACATGTGTAAAATGACAACCGGTGTCCTGTGTAACTCCATCATTCCAGTGCAAGAAAGGCAGGAAATAAAAAGACTGTCCAGTTAGGGAGGGAGTATTTGAGCAGCAGGAAGCTGTCCAGTCAGGGGAGGATTTGAGCAGCAGGGGGCTGTCCAGTCAGGGGAGGGAGGATTTGAGCAGCAGGGGGCTGTCCAGTCAGGGGAGGGAGGATTTGAGCAGCAGGGGGCTGTCCAGTCAGGGGAGGGAGGATTTGAGCAGCAGGGGGCTGTCCAGTCAGGGGAGGGAGGATTTGAGCAGCAGGGGGCTGTCCAGTCAGGGGAGGGAGGATTTGAGCAGCAGGGGGCTGTCCAGTCAGGGGAGGGAGGATTTGAGCAGCAGAGGGCTGTCCAGTCAGGGGAGAGAGGATTTGAGCAGCAGGGGGCTGTCCAGTCAGGGAGGGAGTATTTGAGCAGCAGGGGGCTGTCCAGTCAGGGAGGGAGTATTTGTGCAGCAGGGGGCTGTCCAGTCAGGGAGGGAGTATTTGTGCAGCAGGGGGCTGTCCAGTCAGGGAGGGAGTATTTGTGCAGCAGGGGGCTGTCCAGTCAGGGAGGGAGTATTTGTGCTGCAGGGGGCTGTCCAGTCAGGGAGGGAGGATTTGTGCAGCAGGGGGCTGTCCAGTCAGGGAGGGAGGATTTGTGCAGCAGCAGGGGGCTGTACAGTGAGGGGAGTATTTGTGCAGCAGGGGGCTGTCCAGTCAGGGAGGGAGTATTTGTGCAGCAGGGAGCTGTCCAGTCAGGGAGGGAGTATTTGTGCTGCAGGGGGCTGTCCAGTCAGGGAGGGAGTATTTGTGCAGCAGGGGGCTGTCCAGTCAGGGAGGGAGGATTTGAGCAGCAGTGGACTGTCCAGTCAGGGGAGGATTTGAGCAGCAGGGGGCTGTACAGTGAGGGAAGGATTTGAGCAGCAGGGGGCTGTCCAGTCAGGGGGAGGGAGTATTTGAGCAGCAGGGGGCTGTCCAGTCAGGGGAGGGAGTATTTGAGCAGCAGGGGGCTGTCCAGTCAGGGGAGGGAGGATTTGTGCAGCAGGGGGCTGTCCAGTCAGGGAGGGAGGATTTGTGCAGCAGGGGGCTGTCCAGTCAGGGAGGGAGGATTTGTGCAGCAGGGGGCTGTCCAGTCAGGGAGGGAGGATTTGTGCAGCAGGGGGCTGTCCAGTCAGGGAGGGAGGATTTGTGCAGCAGGGGGCTGTCCAGTCAGGGAGGGAGGATTTGAGCAGCAGTGGACTGTCCAGTCAGGGGGGAGGGAGTATTTGAGCAGCAGGGGGCTGTCCAGTCAGGGGAGGGAGTATTTGAGCAGCAGGGGGCTGTCTAGTCAGGGAGGGAGGATGTGTGCAGCTGGGGGCTGTCCAGTCAGGGAGGGAGTATTTGTGCAGCAGGGGGCTGTCCAGTCAGGGAGGGAGTATTTGTGCAGCAGGGGGCTGTCCAGTCAGGGAGGGAGTATTTGTGCAGCAGGGGGCTGTCCAGTCAGGGAGGGAGGATTTGAGCTGCCGGGGGCTGTCCAGTCAGGGAGGGAGGATTTGTGCAGCAGGGGGCTGTCCAGTCAGGGAGGGAGGATTTGTGCAGCAGGGGGCTGTCCAGTCAGGGAGGGAGGATTTGAGCAGCAGGGGGCTGTCCAGTCAGGGAGGGAGGATTTGAGCAGCAGGGGGCTGTCCAGTCAGGGAGGGAGGATTTGAGCAGCAGGGGGCTGTCCAGTCAGGGAGGGAGGATTTGAGCAGCAGGGGGCTGTCCAGTCAGGGAGGGAGGATTTGAGCAGCAGGGGACTGTCCAGTCAGGGAGGGAGGATTTGAGCAGCAGGGGGCTGTCCAGTCAGGGAGGGAGGATTTGAGCAGCAGGGGGCTGTCCAGTCAGGGAGGGAGTATTTGAGCAGCAGGGGGCTGTCCAGTCAGGGAGGGAGTATTTGAGCAGCAGGGGGCTGTCCAGTCAGGGAGGGAGTATTTGAGCAGCAGGGGGCTGTCCAGTCAGGGAGGGAGTATTTGAGCAGCAGGGGGCTGTCCAGTCAGGGAGGGAGTATTTGTACTGCAGGGGGCTGTCCAGTCAGGGAGGGAGTATTTGTGCAGCAGCGGGCTGTCCAGTCAGGGAAGCAGTATGTGTGCAGCAGGGGGCTGTCCAGTCAGGGAAGGAGTATTTGTGCAGCAGGGGGCTGTCCAGTCAGGGAAGGAGTATGTGTGCAGCAGGGGGCTGTCCAGTCAGGGAAGGAGTATGTGTGCAGCAGGGGGCTGTCCAGTCAGGGAAGGAGTATTTGTGCAGCAGGGGGCTGTCCAGTCAGGGAGTGAGTATTTGTGCAGCAGGGGGCTGTCCAGTCAGGGAAGGAGTATGTGTGCTGCAGGGGGCTGTCCAGTCAGGGAGGGAGGATTCGTGCAGCTGGGGGCTGTCCAGTCAGGGAGGGAGTATTTGTGCAGCAGGGGGCTGTCCAGTCAGGGATGGAGGATTTGTGCAGCAGGGGGCTGTCCAGTCAGGGAGGGAGGATTTGAGCTGTCGGGGGCTGTCCAGTCAGGGGAGGATTTAAAGCGGATCCGAGATGAAAAACTAACTATAACAAGTAACTTGTCTATATAGCTTATCTAAAGTTTAGATAGTTTACACAGCAAATCTGGCTGCATACAGCTTCAACAGTTTATGATGATTTATTCCTGTGATACAATGAGAGTGGCCATGTTCTCTTTGTCATCATTACACAGGTAATCTGCAACTTCACCCCTCAGCCTATGAAAAATTCACTCCCCCCTCCCCCTCTGCCTCTGAAATCTCTGGCTAGTAACCTCCTCCTCCTCCTCTTCCTGCCCAGACTGTGCTCCCATAAGCCCTTGCTACATGAGTCTGAGTGCCTTGGCATTTTGGAGAAGCTGTGGGTCAGAAAAAAAAAAAAAAAAGTATTTGGCTTGAGGAATGCCCTATAAACTATATGTAAGGAACACAATTATGCAATGAAAAAAAAGTTTGTCTCGGATACACTTTAAGCAGCAGTGGACTGTCCAGTCAGGGGAGGATTTGAGCAGCAGTGGACTGTCCAGTCAGGGGAGGATTTGAGCAGCAGTGGACTGTCCAGTCAGGGGAGGATTTGAGCAGCAGTGTACTGTGCAGTCAGGGGAGGATTTGAGCAGCAGTGTACTGTGCAGTCAGGGGAGGATTTGAGCAGCAGGGGGCTGTGCAGTCAGGGGATGGAGGATTTCAGCAGCAGGAGGCTGTCCAGTCAGGGGAGGGAGGGAGGATTTGAGCAGCAGGAGGCTATCCAGTCAGGGGAGGGCGGATTTGAGCAGCAGGGGGCTGTCCAGTCAGGGGAGGATTTCAGCAGCTGGGGGCTGTCCAGTCAGTGGTGGGGAGGAAAGGGTTTAGGGGTTTGTTTTTAGCATAGCCCAGTTGTATTGGTTGTATTGGTGAACATACGCAGCATGTAACAAATGGGCAAGAAAGAGACTGCAAAATGCCATGTAGGCAAAGGAGTGCTTGACCTATGATGCTGAAACAGAATATTTACCTATACAGGTAGCTGCATCTTATACAAGAGGTGCAGCCTATGAGGACATAATGTCCAACTGCTGTTAGGATGCATACAGACCTTTGACAGATGTCGCCCGTGAAAATCAGTAACTGACCCTCTTGGGCGAAATCGCTTGGCCTTGTTGCGCACATGCGTGTCAAGGCCCGTGTGTACGACTGCCCCCGACGTCCAACCCACGAGCGATCTGCTCATCTCCAGCTACGCCGATACCACACCAATTCCACTGGAATCATGCCGCACCCCCATGTGACGTCACGCACACATCACACGTTGTTCCTACGCCCCCCCACATAGCAACACAGAGCGTCGTTAGGAACACAGCTGACACGCCCGCATGCTTGCAGCCTGGCCCAGCAAAGTCACCCAATGGAATCAGGTCCTGATCCCCAACGGGAAACATCCATCAAAAGGTGTATACGTACCTCCAGCTGTGTAGCAGACGACGATGACTCACTGTGTTGCTAAGCGGGAGAGACCGTGACAATGAGCGTTGCGTGGGTGACGTCATGCAACATGCAGGGGAGCAGCGCCGCTGGGGGTGAGTAGATCCGCTGGGCAGATCGCTTGTGGGTTGGGTAAGGGGGCAGTCATTGGCACCCGCAGGCGACTTAAAGTGTAACTGATTCGAAGATCGGATACAAAATTAGATACTTATCTAAAGAGAGGGAAGCCTCAGGATCCTATTGAGGCTTCCCTCCCCTATCGTCCCTGTCGCTGAGCGTGGCCCCCTGGAAGATTAGCGACAAGGCAATGTCGCTAATCCTATTGGGGCCGCACAGTATCTGTGCAAGCATGCTCATATGCATACGCAGTAAGCTGGAGCTGCAGACTGCTACTGCGCATGTGTGCTCGCGTGACTACTGCACGGCCGCGCTCATAACAGGGGAGCGCGGAGCGCGGCCCCGATGTGGAGGTCAGCGACGGGGGACATCAGAGCACCAACTCTAAGTAACTAATTTTGTACCAGAGCTACGGCTCGGGATGGCTTATAGGCCTAGTACAAACCATGCAATTTCCCATCAGATAGATGGGTCGAAAACATAATTTCCGACAGGTCCGATCTGATTTCTGATCGTTTTTCTGATGGATTTCCATAGAAGTGATCTGAAAAAACTATTGGAAATCCGAACGGATCTGTCGGAAATTATCTATCGACCCATCTATCTGATGGGAAATTGCATGGTGTGTACCAGGCATAAGTCAGGCATTTGTACGGGACCTTTAGGATCAAATGCCACCCACCCCAGTCCACCTGGACACAGAACCGGCCCTATGGAGACAAGACCTGGGCATGTGGATGTCATCATAGGCGGCTAGTCACAGCGCATAAACTCTCCCATTCAATCTCAGTTATTAGAACATGATGGCAGAGGATTCAAAGCAGCCTCTATGTAAATTATTTCCATATAAAAGCAAGATAATGAGCCTTAACAGCTGTGTGCAAGATGTAATGAATACCTCTAGAAGTATAGGCCAAACAGCAGCATCTGTGCAACACAACAGTGGCATCCGATGCAAAGGTGACCACCAGGGGGGCAATCCCATGTCACCCACTGTCCTTAACCCTCCTGGCGGTCTAATGTTTTCCGCCAGGAGGCAGCGCAGCAGGTTTTTTTAATGTTTTTTTTTTAAATCATGTAGCGGCATCCCCCCGCCCGCTTCGATCAGGAAATCCCGTTCAAAGAACGGGATTTCCTGGAGGGCTTCCCCCGTCGCCATGGCGGGATGACGTCACCAACGTCGTGACGTCTTTGGGAGTCTTGATCCACCCCTCAGCGCTGCCTGGCACTGATTAGCCAGGCAGCGCACGGAGTGTGAGGGGGGGGGGCGGCGCGGATAGCGGCGATCGAGCGTGGGGCGGCGGCAATCGGTGTGCTGACGCAGCTAGCAAAGTGCTAGCTGCGTTCAGCAAAAAAAAAAATAAAAAAAATTTAAGCAAAAACCTCCTGCGTGGCTTACCCCGAACTACCTTACCGCCAGGAAGGTTAAAGCGGACCTGAACTCATAACTTCATCTCAGCTCTAAAAGATTAGCAGTGTGTCTACTTCCTGCTTTCATGGAAGCAGACAATGGGTTAACAACCTATGCTTTCAAACTAGCCTCTCTGCCATGTCATTCAACTGACAGGGCTGAGGGATCAAATTACAACTTGTGATTAGTCACAGATGAGGGGGGTATTAGATAGGCTAAACTCTCTAAGTACATACAGGGTGCATTTCATTATGCTTTCCTTCTGTTCTGTACAAAAGTTCAGGTGCACTTTAAATTGAAACCTCCCCTTTATTGCAAATGGCTACAAACCTATCAGTGTCCACAAGACTTTTTGGTAATTTAAAGCAGTTACATAGTTACATAGTTATTTTGGTTGAAAAAAGACATACGTCCATCGAGTTGCTCTGTCCAACTGCCAAAAAACGGTGTAGGGCGCAGGGAAGCTGGCCAGCATCATTGTTTAAATCCTTTTAGGGAAGAGCTTTATAAAGAATAAAGGCCATACTGAGAATCTCTATGAAGAGATGGACTAGTCCAAAACCTGTCGCTTCTGTCAGATTTCTACTACCTACTATAAGTGACAGCAACATAGGAGAAAAGTAATTTATGGCTCATTTTACTCTGGAAAAAAATGCACTTTTTTGTATGTGTTTACATGCATTTTACAATTTTTCACCATAGTGCCCCTTTAAGCTTTTCTGCATGCTGGTTGCAGGTATGATTCATAAACTACTGATGCCTGAAAGATCTGCAGGACACCAGTTAACTGGTATTGTTAAAGAGGAAATAAATATGGCAACCTCCATATCCATCTAACTTCATGTTCCCTTAAAGGGAACGAGAGGCCCCAGAAAGAAGATTTTATACATACCTGGGGCTTCCTCCAGCCCTATACGCACGGATCGCTCCCACGCCGCCCTCCTCCGCTTCCTGTATCCGGCGGTACAGGGTCCTGTAGTTTCGGCCAGTCGGCGGCAGCACGCGGACAATTGTCCGCATCACAGGGCCTCCCGGCATACCCGTACGTGTGCAACTGCATACTGCGCAGCTGTATGCGTAAGGGTATGGAGGGAACCCCTGCTCATGCGGACATTTGGCCGCGTCCACTGGAAGTGACAGGACCCGGTACCGGCGATCCAGGAAGCGGAGGATGGCGGCGTGGGAGCGATGCAGGCTTATGGGGCTGGAAGAAGCCCCAGGTATGTATAAAAGCTTTTTTTCTTTTTAGGATTCCGGCGTCTCTGGTTCCCTTTAAAGGGATACTTAAGTAAAAAAACCTGGGGCATACCTCAGCCCCCTGAAGCTGTATGGTGCCCTTGCAGCCTCGCTCCGATCCTCCTGTCCCCGCTGGCGGCTACTTCCGGGTTCGCCGACAGGCTGGGAACGCGAGTGATTCTCCGCGTTCCCAGCCGCTAGATCACCCTCTATGCTGCTATAGCGTATATGTTATACGCTATAGCAGCATAGAGGGTGATGTAGCGGCTGGGAACGCGGAGAATGACTCGCGTTCCCAGCATGTCGCCGCACCCGGAAGTAGCCGCCGGCGGGGACAGGAGGATCGGAGCGAGGCTGCGAGGGCACCATACAGCTTCAGGTGGCTGAGGGAAGCCCCAGGTGAGTAAAAATCATCTTTTTTTTTTTTTACTTAAGTATACCTTTAACTCATACAGATCAAATGCTGGCCTGCGGGCCAAATCTGTCCCTCAGAGCCATCAAATGTGGTTTCTACTCCTGGCCTCCAGGGAAGCTATATTGGGGGTGAAGCCCTAGACCACCAGAGAAGCTATTTGGGAGAGAAAGGGGGAAATCACTAGACACCAGGGAAGTGTGTGTGTGTGTGTGTGTGTGTGTGTGTGTGCGTGCGTGCGTGCGTGCGTGCGTGCAGCAGGAAACTGTACATGGAAGTGAGGAAGAGGGGCAATAGACACCAGAGAACTGTATAGGAGAGGGAAGGTGGGAGGACTACTAGACACCAGGGAACTGTATATGGGGAGGGAAGAGGGTCACTAGATACCTGGGAACTGACAACAGGGGGGGGAGGGGTTAGACACCAAGTAACATAAGGGAGGCAGTTGGCTACTAGACATTGACCGCAACTTGGTCCCAGTGCTCAATTACGTCCCACTTTGTGTTTGAGTTTGACACCTCTGCCTTGACTAAAGCTGAAATTGCTCTTCTTGACCTGCCTGGAATCTGTACTTTTCCTTTGGAATACAGAGTGAGCAGAAGCTCTGTAACTAGCGCCATAAAGTCGGGGCACATTTTTGCACAGTGGAAGAATCCACTGACAGTCAGCAGACTTGCACACTCCCACATCGCAGTCTCTCCTGGAGAACACAAGGGCATGTGTATCAAAAAGCAGTGCCAGGAAAGAAGGTGCCCAACAGGAGCAGAGCCGGTGCTCAGGGCGACCAATCAGAATCCTCCATCTTTGCTAGCCTTCAGCCACTTACTTTCAGTACTTTAATGAGCGCGTCACATGTAGCGCCGTTCCTCTTCTTGAACTCGTACAGGTATACATGGGCGTTGGGGTTCGCTGGGTTCTTGTTATTGTAAGCATATTCCGTCAGAACCACCTCCGCCTTGTCTGCACGGCCTGATGACTCCAGGAGCTGCAACCAAGAAGACACAAAAAGGTGGGGAAACGCGGAAGGGGAGGGGAGAAATACAACAAAAAAAAAAAAATGGAGGTTTACTAAATTATAAATTGAAATGGCTTAAAGGGAATCTGAAGTGAAAATAAACTTATAAGATAATGATTTGTATGTGTAGTACAGCTAAGAGATAAAACATTAAAAGCACAGATATGAGCAGAGGCATCACAAGGCCGATTCCTCAGAGATTTCATGCTGAAATCTATTGGGCGTCGCCTGCGGTGTATGGGCGATCAACAGATCCCTCTCTGATTGGATCCAGAGAAAGATCTGTCTTTAGGTCAATCTGCCCATAGATTGCTAGATGTTTGGCCACCTTTAGCACTAGTAAACTCTGTTGTGGCTCACTGCACAGTCCTACTACCTCTACTACCTCTGTACCACGATGGTCGGAGCCATGCTTATGCGCTTTGAGTCCTACGGGAGAAAAGCGCTTTACAAATGTTATTTGTTGTTGTTGTTGTTGTACTACCTCGCTAGCACTGGCTGCCGACACACTTATGAGCCCTGCTAATTCCCCACTATAAGATGAGTGACTACAGACTGCGCTAAGGCCTAGCAATTGCAATGTTGCATTAAAGGACAACTGAAGCGAGAGGGATATGGAGGCTGCCATATTTATTTCCTTGTAAACAATACCAATTGCCTGGCTATCCCGCTGATCCTCTGCCTCTAATGCATTTAGCCACAGCCCCTGGACAAGAATGCAGCAGATCAGCTGTTTCTGACATTGACAGATCTGAAAAGTTTAGCCACATGCTCGATTCTGGTTTTATTCAAAACACTACTGCAGCCAAATAGATCAGCAGGGCTGCCAGGCAACTGGTATTGTTTTAAAAGGAAATAAACATGGCAGCCTCAATGTTTTTTCTCACTTCAGTTGTCCTTTAAAGTGAACCAGAGACTAAGCACCCTCATGTATTTTACCATATATATCAATGGGGACATTAGAGAAAACACTTACCCTGCACTCTGTTTCATTTTTAACTGCACAGCTTGCTTCTTATCAGCCATGAAAAAAATCCCCGACTGAGCATTCAGTCTGGCTTTGCTCAGGAATTTTTATAGCAGAGTCTGTGTTCTCTGATGTCTTTTCCAAGCCCAAGCCTGCCCCCTTGTGGTTCTGCTCAGGAATCATTATAGCTGAGTCATTATAGCAAAGCCAGACTGAATGCTCAGTCTGGGATTTTATCAGGGCTGATTAGAAGCAGGCTGAACAGTCAAGAATGAAACAGAGCAGGGTAGGTGTTTTCGCTAATGTTTCCAGTGATCTAGATGGTAAAATACATGAGGGTGCTTCGTCTCTGGCTCACTTTAAGAATTTTTGGCAACTGAGTTTTGCGCTTGTTGTGCAGGGAATGAGAATCGCATTGCAATTGTGGCTGAAATGCTGCAAAAAGCCCGTTTGTTATTTTCTTTACATCGTAATTGGTTAAATTGCGATCGCAATTGACATCTTACCTCCACATAGGAAAGAACAAAAGGATCCCAGACGCCCGGAAACTGAAGGATCTCCTGAAAGGCGATACTCGCTTGTCTAGAAAAGCTGTTTGCGTCCTGCGAGGTGGAAGAGCGGGAAGCGTAATCCATTTCTGAAAAACACGTTTGTCAAAGGTCTAGTATTCTTAACCCATTCGCGTTCCGTCGTTTTCACTTGAGAAATGTTCACCTCCCATTCATTAGCCTATAACTTTATCACTACTTATCACAATGAACTGATCTATATCTTGTTTTTTCCGCCACCAATTAGGCTTTCTTTGGGGGGTACATTTTGCTAAGAGCCACTTTACTGTAAATGCATTTTAACAGGAAGAATAAGAAAAAAACGGAAAAAATTGAGTATTTCTCAGATTTCAGCCATTATAGTTTTACACGCCTGCATAATTAAAACTCACGTATTGTATTTGCCCATATGTCCCGATTACTACACCGTTAAAATTATGTCCCTATCACAATGTATGGCGACAATATTTTATTTGGAAATAAAGGTGCATTTTTTCCGTTTTGCATCTATCACTATTTACAAGTTTAAAATAAAAAAAAAATATAGAAATATTTCATCTTTACATTGATATTTAAAAAGTTTAGACCCTTAGGTAAATATTTAAATTTTTTTTTTTATTGTAATTTTTTTTTTTTTTTTTTTTTTTTTTTATATATTAAACATTTTATTTGGGTAGTTTTGGGAGGGTGGGAGGTAAACAATATGTTTATAATGTAAATGTGTGTTGATTTTCATTTTTTTTTACTTTTAGTTGTAGTATTACTTTTTGGCCACAAGATGGTGGCCATGAGTTGTTTACATGACGTCACTCTAAGCGTAACACACGCTTAGAGCGACGCATGGGGGAGGTAACAGTCAGAAAAGGCGCAGCTTCCGAGAGAAGCTGTCGCTTTTTCAGCGGGGGAGAGGAATCAGTGATCGGGCTCCATAATCCGATTCACTGATTGCCTAGCTAACAAACTGCAGGCCGGGAGCGCGCGTACACGCGCGCGATCGGCCGCGGGAGTGCGCATGGTTCCTGGACGTAGTTTCTAAGTCCAGGAACCAAAATAGGTTAAATTCTACATATTATTGAATATGAACATGAACATACACTTGAAACAAAAAGAAAAACCGAGAGCCCAATATATAGTGCAGTAAGTCTAACAATTGTTGGCGAAATAATTAACAGATGTGGATATACTCACAAACACGTGTTACCACATAGGCAACCACTTGAAATGCAGGTGGGGAGCATTAGAACCTGACCCCACTCAGGTTTAAGAAGTCGCTCTCTGTAGATAGAAAGAAGGGGAAAGTCCCCTCCACCCAAGGTGGACTATATATGGACAATTGTCCATCATTTCAGGAGGCAAGTCCACCTGTACTCCTCCTTTTTAGTTGTTTTTAGATCATTTTAACCTGCCTGGCGCCTCTGTCCAAATTTGCACATGAACATGGACATGTATGTACTGTATGGACTGTATGTATGGATTATATGTATTAGATTGCTGTTCACATCCCATCTGATCTATAAAGTTACAGTTGAGTTATGGAGTTAACCTCGAGCCTCTGGAGTTACTGGAGGTAACTTTAGATCATCAGAACATGTTTTTTACATTGCAGTTCCATCTTTATCTTGTTCTAACTGGTTTCATCTGGTTTATGAAGGCTGAAGCCATGGCCTGTGCACAAGGTTTCCACGCTCTGCTGTGTTGTATTGTGCAAAAGCAGATGTCATAGGTTTATACTGTGATCACGCGCCTACGACAGCGACCGTATACGCGCTTGCGTGTGTTATGGTTTAGGAAGTATAATTGGGTTGGGAAAACGCCTGGGCTTGGGGACTTTGCTGAGACCAACAGACGTGATGGATAGTATCGCCAGGTGTTTTCCCCTATGGAGGACTTACGGAGTCCCCACTTCCTGGGGTGATATTGCTGCAACACTTGGTAAAGAAATGTTTATGCATGCTTACTCATAATTACTAACCCTTAAAGGGAAGGTTCAGAGTGAGGGAAAAAAATAAAAATCCACTTACCTGGGGCTTCCTCCAGCCCGTGGCAGGCAGGATGTGCCCTCGGCGCCGCTCCGCAGGCTCCCGGTGGCCGACCCGACCTGGCCAGCGGCCAGGTCGGGCTTCTTCTGCGCTCCAATCTGCGTTTCACGCGGGCGCGATGACGTCATCAGACGTCCTCCGGGCTGTACTGTGCAGGCGCAGAACTACTGAGCCTGCGCAGTACAGCCCAGAGGACGTCCGATGACGTCAGCGCGCCCCCGTGAGGCGCACGTTGGAGCGCAGAAGAAGCCCGACCTGGCAGCCGGCCTGGCTAGGTCGGCCACCGGGAGCCTGCGGAGCGGCACCGAGGGCACATCCTGCCTGCCACGGGCTGGAGGAAGCCCCAGGTAAGTGGATTTTTATTTTTTTTCCCCTCACCCGGAACCTTCCCTTTAAAGAGAACCTAAACCAAAAATAACTTTCTAAACTAAACACATGAGCAAGTAGCCTACCTTCCCTTATGCCTATTGATCATGTTTTTGCCACCACTCAGTGGCTGTAACAGCTGTAATGCAGGCTGGTTATTCTGTATGCGTCAAAGATGGCGCCTGAACTGCTGTGCTTCCCAGCGCAGAGCGGGAATCTTCCTCTGAGCTCGTGCATAGTTCCACTTCAGTGCTCGAGCCTCTTCCTGTCGGGCGTGCGGTGGGACTGCCGGCACATGCGCATTGCGTGGAAGGGGCCAGCTGTGTTTCTCCTGGAACGCTGCACGTTGTGTGCGGTGCAGCGCACAGTCACCGCTAGATGGTCTTGTGAGTGGGTCCGCATGTGACATGAGAGGTGACGCACGCGCACTACAACAAGCCACGCGTGTACCTCATTAGAGGAGAAAGCGATCGGCGCTAAGACCCAGGGAGGTCTTGGCGAAATTGAGTGACTGACTCATCGACTGGCCAGTCGATGGGGAACCCGATGGGGCACCACAGAGGCAATTAGAGAGAACGGGGGGGGGGGGGGGGGAATACTAAGAGTGCAGACACTGCGGTAAGTGCCTGCTTTACTTGGAAAAAAATATGTATTGAGATATTTTTGCATAAAACCATTGGTTTGGGTTTCCTTTAAACTATGATTCTGCAAGCCAAGATAATTATTATAACAGGATTGTAGCTCAATAAACATTATTATTGAACCTTTCCTCGTGTTTTGCTGCAATTCATTTTACCCACTACGGTGGTGAGCGAAGTTAAAGGGCTAAAAACCCTTCCCGTGAGGCAAACCACCACCTTTACACTTCCCGCATCACGTTGCAGTACTTTCCCCTGCCCCAGCGACTCGCAGTGGCTATTAAAGTCAATGAGACAACACACTGCTTGCGGCGGTGCAATGTAAATGTTCCGGGTGCCGCAGAAGTAACGCAGAAGCTGCTGAGCTTTCCCCTGCAACTCCCAGATGTGCACCAGAAGTTGCACGTCAATTTATTTTTTTTCATCGCACTGTGGCTATAATGCATGGTGTGACTTTTCAGCTGCGATGTGGAGCCATTGTTCCACTTCGCACCATTCCAGCAGCGCAGTAATATGAAAGAGCCCTAAAGGATTCCTTTACAATGTGGCAACCCTGAACACTGGCACTAAGGCGCATAAAAGCGTGTCTGCAGCCAAATAATCTCTAAAAGGGACCCATTCATAAAGGAGAGGCAATCTGATTGTAGATCACCTATTCTTTGTTAAAGATCACACTTGAAACCAGGGTGGTTGGGTAGTGCTGTGTATGTGCCCAATAATGTCGCAAAAATCCTCATCCTATAGTTTATAGTTTTTGAGAAATTACCTTTACAATGGGCAGAAGTGTGCAGGCAGAGTGAAATTTTACTCTTTGCAAAATGTGTAATATCTCAAATACTATACAAGATAGAACAATGATTTTTGTATTAACAATGGGCAGGAATACAGCACAACCCAATCACATGGGGTTCATTCCCGTGAGCGATTGTAAGGGTGACATCTGAGGAAAAAAAAAAAAGAAGAATTGCTTCTATCATCAGAACGAAAGAAGCACAAAAGGGCACTAACTAAACACAGTGGAATGTTAAAGGATACCTTAGTGGTAATTACATTTTTAAAAAGGACACCTAATGTGTGTATGGGGAGTTCTGCAGATGCTTACTGCACTTCCTGTGCCCCGGTAGCATTTCATGGAATCTTCTTCCTGGTCAGCGGGTCTGTGCCTAGCGACCTGGACATACTGCGCTGTGCATGCGCAGTATGCCCTCTTGGGAGCCTTGCAACACCTCTTACGTCTTATGTCATCGCTGGGGAGCACGGTTGCAAGGCACCCAAGCAGACATACTGCGCATGCACAGCGCAGTATGTCCGGGTTGGAGGGCACAGACCAGGAAAAAGAGATTACGTGGATTACTACTGGAGAATGGAGGGAGATGCCGGGGCACAGGAGGTGCACTAAGCATCCGCACAGCTCCCCATACACACATATTAGGCATTCTTTTTAAAAATTTAATTACCGCTAAGATATCCTTTTATTTGTGCTGATGGTAGGGGAGCCAGGTTCACAGTGATAGCAGCCTGATCTCAGAGGGTGAGAGCTTACCACTGTCAGTCCCTTGGGGTCTTCTCTGCAGCCACGATTGGTAGTCCAGCAGGCCTTTGTAGGCTTGGACAAGTTTGAGCAGTTTTTCCTGGGCGACGGAGATGCTCCCGAACCTCCAGCTCTCGGACACAGACAGGGTCCTGTAGGCCTCCTCCTTCTGCCCGCTGCAGAGCTGGTAAAAGGCTTGTTCCAGGCTTATCTGCAACACACAGCAGAGTCATGCATTTATATGGGTTTATATGAACATGATTATTGGCATTCATTTTACACCTGCTCCCCTCACACCAGCGCAGATAATCAGCACTTCCTAAAACGATCAATTTTTGATTTAAAACCCCTGAAGCGGACTGCCCCAAACTC
Organism: Hyperolius riggenbachi; assembly: GCF_040937935.1. NCBI lineage: Eukaryota > Metazoa > Chordata > Amphibia > Anura > Hyperoliidae > Hyperolius > Hyperolius riggenbachi. The sequence continues at coordinate 466,576,172 of NC_090649.1, read as the reverse complement.
CTCACACATTCAGGAGACTTGGCTATGCCATGCTTTACCCTGCTAAACTCAGAGTCCAAGAAAATGGCAAAGCTAACTTCTCCACAGACCCAGATGAAGTAAACAACTTGATTGAGATCAACCCAAGGACCCCCAATGCCCCCCCCCCCCTCCACCTTTGTGATTCCACTGTTTGTCTCTGCTGTATGTGCTTAAAGGTGCCCAAACATCAGACGACATATGGACAGATTGGCCAAGAGTCAGATCTCTCTTGGATCAAATCTGATCGGAAAGGGGTATGCTGCCTGCCCACATACCGCAGGCTGATGCCCGATCAATTTCATGCTGAAATCAATCCATAATTGGCCTTGTGACGCCACATCTCCTGGCCAGACGATGTCCCTCTATAATGGTCAATGTGCCCTCCTGGTGGCCAGTGCACTATACATTACCTGTCTACGTCCGCTGCTTGTCCACCACTGACTCCAGGCTCCTCCGTCCATACACACGTCTCCCGTGGTTACCAGAGTAATGCACCCCCCATCACTGGACAGCCCTCCCTGTAAGGCTGTGGAGTTGGAGTCCAGGAGTCGGAGCAATTTTGGGTACCTGGAGTCTGAGCCGGTGGTTTCAATCAGGGATGCTCAACTTCAGATTTAGGTGAAACCCGGATAATTGCTATCCAGATTTTCAGCCTAATTACAATCAGCTGTGCGTGCTGGGGGGGGGGGGGCACCCTTACCTCTCTGACGTCTTTTTCGGTCCGTCCCTCGGCGCCTCCCACGATGCGCTCCAATCCGGCGTCACGTGCCTATACACTTCCTCCTTCAACCCGGAAGGAGGAAGTGTTTGTACTCACGTGACGCTGGATTAGAGCGCATCGTGGGAGGCACAGAGGGACGGACCGAAGAAGACGTCAGAGAAGTAAGATTGACCCCCTACCCCTCCCCCCCCGCCCAGCCTGCACAGCTGATTGTAATTAGGAGGGTGACAATCTGGATAGCAACTCGATAGCAACGAATCTGAAGTTGAGCATCCCTGGTTTCAATTAACTGAAGAGTTGGATGATTTTTGAACCAAATCCATAGCCTTTGTAAAAATTAGACTAAGGAGTCGGAGTCAAAGCAATTTTGGGTACCCGGACTCTGAATCGGTGGTTTCATAAAGAAGGAGTCGGATTATTTTTGTACCGACTCCAAAGCCCTGCCTCCATGTACCTAAACAGGAGTCCCCAAGATGATATACCAGTGTCTTTCTGCACCCATCTTACTTTAGTGCATTTTTACCTCCATCAGTGCTTTCTCTAGATGGTAGAGCCTGATGTCATGTGATGATGTGTTGAGACTAAGGGCTTGATTCACTATGCGGTGCTAACCTACTAAAGTCTTTAGGCGAACTTACCAGGGTGCCAAGTAGGTTAGCACCAGTTTTCTCAATCAGATCGCGTGCTAAGTACCGCGCGCAAACTCCCATGCGTGCGCTAAGTCCCATAGACTTTAATGGGCACTTCGCGCGGAGCGCCCTGCGCTCTGTGCAGTGCGTGCGTAAAGTTTTACACGCATAAAGTTTTGCGCGCGAAAAGCTCGTTTAGACGTGCTAAGGGGGTTTTCACAGGCGTGCTAACAGTTAGCACCGCTTTGTGAATCAAGCCCTATATTGGGGGAAGGTATTATGCCAGAATCTTCTTCACATGGTGGCCCCAGGAGAACACTGTGGTCATGGAAAACCTGTGTCGACCTACTGCTGCCTCTCAAGTCTGATATGTACTCCGAGAACATTCCTCTCTCTCTGGGCAACAACGCTGCCCGCGCTTCTGACCTACGTCCTAGTTACAGCTTTTTGCTTGCTTGCAATGATGCATCGTTTCATTTGTTTTGTTTTCCGTATTAGGAACTTCAGCTCTCCAATGGCCCTGCCATCGGTTTTGTTGTAATTTGAGTTCTGAAGCACTGTTTATATGCCCTTTTCCATATTAATGTATGGTACCCTAGGAAATGTTGTGCTCTCATTATGCTTTAATAGTTTTTTTTCCCTGTGCATAATTGTACACTAACCAATAGGTGGCGCTGTCTCCACACAACTCAGAGCTTCGCTAAAGGCTTTTCTAACTGACTAAAAGCACTGTGAAATGTTAAAGCAGACCTGAACTCAGAACTCCTCTCTGCCCTGAAAGATACACAACAGCATAATAACCTTTAAAGAAAAATATCTCCTTGTTACAGTTGATACAATTCCTAAAATAAATCTGCAATTTCTACTTTCTGATTCATGGAAGTAGACATATTGTTAGCAAGTAAGAGAAGTAAGATGTCGGGCCGATGTGGCGGATCGGTTCGGGTGGCGGTAACCACGTGCGATATCGGGACGAGCAACGAACGACAGAACCCTAGGAACTGCTTCCCCTAATGTAAATAAGCCCCTCGCCCGTGCATTTAATACTTCACTTGTCCACGGTCTCTCGCCGTGGTCCCCAATCATCTTCCACATTGCCGCTGGCCTTCCATAAAGCATGCGACGCGTTTAGGACAACACGCTCCACACATGCTTAAAGGGAAGGTGTGACCTGAATAAAAAAAATAAGATCTACTTACCTGGGGCTTCTTCCAGCCCCCCTGGCAGCCTGTGTGTCCCTCGCCGCAGCTCAGCTCCCAGGCGGTGGCCCAGGATCCCCTCCACTGCAGATGACTGTGCAGAATGCTCCAGGCCATGTGAACGCGATCATGAGCTGCATGGCCGCACACTCGCAGAAGATGCCGACCTGATGATGTTCCCGGGCCACTGGCTGGGAGTGGAGTTGTGGTGAGGGACACAGAGGCTGCCAGGGACTGGAGGAAACCCCAGGCAAGTATATATATATATTTTTTTTTTTTTTAAAGCAGTAGGATCAGCCATACAATGGCAGGGGAAAAAAACATATATACAAGTAGATAAATACTTGATCTACTTGCATAACATGTATTATACTGTCCACGTTTTGATTTCAGTGAATGTTATATAGTAAATGATGAGAATTCTGTTCCTGGTGGGGGCCATGTCTTTTGCCCACAGTTAAGGCTAACTCGTGATGTCATTTCTGCCCTTTACTTTTTTTCTTGTCTCCTCCAATCACTGAGTCACCTCAGCCTTGCTTGTAAACACAATTGAGTAGGGGATTAGGTTTCAGTTAAGAAGCTGGCAGGGAAATAAAGGGAAGAGAAGGAATAGATTATAGATAAAAAAGATCCCCCAGCATGCAATTCTTTGGCACGACTACTAAAGGGCCAGTGTTCCTTAAGTATGTGATAACTCCAAATCATAACAGCAGAAAAAGTTTTGAAAGTTTTGAATGCAGGATTAGCATCTTTATCACTTAATACACTCAGACCAGTTGCTGTTGAAATTTGATTTTTATGGTGACGATACCGCTTTAAGGACCACAGGCTTACACTCCCACATTTGTTACAATTCAGCACACTGCAGCTTTAACAGTGTGCTGCACAGCCATACACCTTACCACCCAGATGAATCTCCCCTCCTTTTCTCGCCACCGACAGAGCTTTCTGTTAATGGCATTTGATTGCTGCTGCGGTTTTTTTTGTTACATTTATAATAAAACATTACTATTTTCTTTGAATTTACCCTCCCTCCCCCCAGAGAGCCAATCAGTATGATCGCCTCTCATAGGCTGAGAGGTGATCATCTTATGAGCCACTGGAGGGGACAGCTCAGTGACAGAGCTGTCCCCGTACAGCGCTGCGGTAGATCGCAACGCTGTACAACACTAAAAAACGGCCGTTACGTTGATTTCTAGCCTGCCAGCAACGATCGCCGCTGGCAGGCTTTTCATGGAGTGGAGCTCAACCACTTGCGCGATCCCCGCTAATCTCCACCCACCGCTCTCGACGCCGATCGGCGTTAGGTGGTCCTGGGGCTGCCACCTTCCCAACGCCTATCGGCATTAGGCGGTCGGGAAGGTGTTAAGTATTAAATGCACGGGCGAGGGGCTCATTTACATTAAAGGGCAGCGAAGCAGCGGATGCGGAGTCACAAGGCCGATTCCCAAATCACTCTCCTGGTGTATGGGCAGTCAACAGATCTCTCCCCAATCAGAGAGAGATCTGTCTCTTGGTTGCTCTGTGCATACATTGTTTGATGTATGGGCACCTTAAGTCAGGCAGGCAGTTTGTAGGTTTTAGGTTTCTGGCGGATGTGCGACAGGTCGCAATGTCCTGGTCTGTTGTTCTGGATCAGGTGACGTCAAAGCGGAACAGATCACTAGAGAGTGCCAAGCCTGAGGACAATGGGCGAGCCGCTAATTACACAGTGACTGCGCTATGTGTGCACCGGACAAACACAATCATCAAATACAATAATCTCTGGCAAAACACAGAGAAAAGCTGCCGGCATTACGGATATGTAATAAAAAAAATATCCTGAACTACCATTATTATAGCCTAAACCTCAGGCAAAAAAAGTGAGTACACCCCTAAGGTCAGCATTCTGCCCGAAGTGTCAATATTTTGTGTGCCCACCATTATTTTCCATTGCTGCCTTAACTGTCTTGGGCATGGAGTTACACTAGAGCTTCACAAGTTGCTACTGAACCGTCTGGTCTACGGCGCCATGTGACCCCTGGCTGATCACGGCTTCCCGCTACCCCATGTGACCGCTGCCTGACCTCTGCTTCCCTCTACCCCATGTGACCCCTGCTTCCCTCTACCCCATGTGACCCCTGCCTGACCTCTGCTTCCTTCTACCCCATGTGACCCCTGCCTGACCTCTGCTTCCTTCTACCCCATGTGACCCCTGCCTGACCTCTGCTTCCCTCTACCCCATGTGAACCCTGCTTCCCTCCACCCCATGCGACCCCTGCCTGGCCTCTGCTTCCCTTCACCCCATGCGACCCCTGCTTCCCTCTACCCCATGCGAATCCTGCCTGACCTCTGTACACCCTACCTGACCTCTGCTTCCCTGTACCCCATGCGACCCCTGCCTGACCTCTGCTTCTCTCTACCCCATGTGACCCCTGCCTGATCTCTGCTTCTCTACCCCATGTGACCCCTGCTTCCCTCTACCCCATGTGACACCTGCCTGACCTCTGCTTCCCTCCACCCCATGTGACCCCTGCCTGATCTCTGCTTCCACCCGATGTGACCAACTAATGGTCTCTGTGTCCACCAAACCCACTTGTCTGCTGCCTAGTCTCAGCTTTCCTCTTGCATTGTGCCCCTTGGCTCGTCTCGGCTTCCCTCACCGCAAGCAACCACTATCTATTCTGTGTCCACCAGACCTACCGGTCTGCTGCCTGGTCTCTGCATCTCTCCACCCCAAGTGACCCCTCCCTGGTTTCTGCTTCGCTCACTCCCCAAGTGACCACAGTCTGATCTCGGTGTCCACCAAACCTACCTGTCCACTGCCCAGTCTCCACATCCCTCTGCCCCATGTAACCCCTCCCTGATCTCTGTTTCCCTCACCCCCAAGTGACCACGGTCTGATCTCAGTGTCCACCAAACCTACCTGTCCACTGCCCAGTCTCTACATCCCTCTACCCCATGCAACCCCTCCCTGATCTCTGTTTCCCTCACCCCCAAGTGACCACGGTCTGATCTCAGTGTCCACCAAACCTACCTGTCCACTGCCCAGTCTCCACATCCCTCTACCCCATGTAAGCCCTCCCTGGTCTCTGCTTCCCTCACCCCCCCAAGTGACTATCATCTGGTCTCTGTGTCAACCAGACCTACCTGTCCGTTGCCTGGTCTCTGCATCCCTCTACCCCATGTGACCTGACTGATCTCTGGTTTCCTCACCTCAAATGACTTTCATCTAGTCTCCATGTTCACCAAACACAATTGTCCGCTGCCTGGTCTCCACATCCCTCCACCATATGTTATCACTTCCCAGTCTCTACAATCTTCCACCTGATTTAACCACATTGGCAAGTTTCTGTACCCCAGCCCTCTATGTAACCTCTTGCCAGTCTCTGCATTCCCTCCATGTAACCGCTGCCTGGACCTCATCAGCGGATGACAATTAAATTCTCTGACTGAAGGGAAACCCTTTGGCTCTTGTGCACTTATAAAATAAGACTTTGTATGAGGAGCCGCTTCCTAACCTGGAGATATTTCTTCACGCTGATGTTCTTCATGGTCTCATTAAACACATTCATATCTTCCGGTCGGCTCTCTGGGTGATTCAGTAAGATTTTATTTCCTGCCCGCCAAATGACCTGTGAAATGGAGGGAACAGCATGACATGTTAGGCCTCAATTACACTTCTCAGTGCAGATGGCCGTGCGATCAGAACGCAACGACCGCACGTCATCCCCGATGTGTGTTGCACTGATAATCCAATTCACTGAAGTGAATGGGTCAGCGCTGCGCTTTGCTTTTAAAAAAAAAAAAAAAACACGAAAAAAAAGTGTGTAGCAGTGCGATAGTGCTGCGCAGCACATGTAGTCTGAACATCAGACTGTGCAGTCAATGCACTTACGATGTTCTTGCGTGTCGCACACTAGAATCATTGCTGAAATGCATATAGTGTGAACGAGGCCTTAAAAGGGTAAGTGAAATTATAACAAACCTATTTCAGTGTTCTCCCCAGAATTTTTTTCCAGCTGGGTGGCATGAAAAAGTAGCCGGGTGCGGCAAAATGAAAGAATGCAGGGCCAGTGCTTCTCTGCACATTGCTGCTTGCAGCAGAGGAGGAGGTGAGCCGATGACATCCGGGTGCTCACCAAAATTAGCCGAGTGGAGCACCCAGCTAAAAGAGCCTGGGGAGAACACTGCTATTCAATGATAAAAACTGCATAGGCACAATCTCCCTCAAATACCTTCAACTACATCCTACAAAGAAGAAGGGCCCACATTGGAAGGGGGGGGGGGGGGGGGGGAGATTACATTGGATCACAATAGTTACAAGAATCTCATAGTCTGTGTTAAATCTTAAAGACGTGCCCGAAACACTGAGGTGGATGATGCCACCTCTCCTTACACAGATGAGTAAATTAGGGAATCATCACTCTCCTTTTGGTTATGTGTATATTTTAGACATCCACCATGAAGCCAATATTTAGAGAACAATCTCTTTATCGAGGCAAGTTATGGTCTAAGCCAGAGGTGTCAAACTCTAATACAAATTGGACTGGAAATGAACACTGGGCAAGCCAACCCCAATGCCTAGTGGACACCTGCCTCCTTTATACAGTTCCCTGGTCTCTAATGTCCCCTCCCTCCCCTATACCGTTCCCTGGTGTCTAGTGGCCATCCTCCCTCCCCTATACCGTTCCCTGGTGTCTAGTGGCCCTCCTCCCTCCCTCCCCTATACAGTTCCCTGGTGTCTGTCTAATGCATATTTTCTCTCCTATACATTCCCTGGTGTCTAGTGGTCCTCCTTCCCTCTCCTATACAGTTCAGAGGTATTTAATGGTCCTCCCTCCATCCCTCCCTTATACAGTTTTGTGGCATCTCGTGGCACCATCCTTTCCCTATGCAATTCCCAGGGGCCTAGTGCTTTCACCCTCCCACTCTCATATGGCTTCCCTGGTGATCTAGGGTTCAACCTCCAATATGGCTTCCCTGGTGGTCCAGAGAGTGGGCCAAACATAATACAAAGTAGAGAGACCACTTGGGGGGCAGATTTGTTGGCTCTGTGGGCCAGATTTGGCTCGCGGGCCAGGGTTTGACAAGTATGGGTTAAGCCAAGTTTAAACCAATAACAAAAGTGAACAAAATAAGCACAATTAAAAAATAAAAAATAAAAAAAATCACATAGACTGTACTGGGTATGTGAAACAAACAGTCACCCTCGTGCCACCATGTGTAGCTCATCAGCTAAAATCAAGGACCAAGAACCACTATCATAAAAAAAAAACAATAATAGGAGTCCAACACGCAGGTGCTACAGATTTATGTGAATACCACTCAAAGATGATGAAGTGGTGAATGTATCGTATGAATAGCTCACTGCGTAGGAAGGATTTCATTACCTCTGCAAATCTCCTCAGCAGCTCAGTGCTCTGGTACTCCAAGGTCTGCACAAAGCAGGAGAGCAGTTCAGCCGCTCTCTTCCATTGGTTCTTGCACACAGCCTCATGCAGCAGAGTGTAACATGCAGAAGTGGACTTTGTGATACTCTGACTTTTTGAGGTGCCATCTGCAGGTAGAGGAGACAAAAGAACAATACAGGAGAAACATGAAGCTATACGCAAGTATAAAACCTAGAAAAGCAGCACACAAGTAGTATACAGAATACACCCACACTACAGGCGAAAAAAAATTAGAATATTTTGCAAAGGTCAATTTTTTTTCAGCAATTCAACTTAAAAGGTGAAACTAATATATGAAAAAGGAACCCTTTGCAGGTGTTTTGGATGAATTAGCTGATTAGAGTCTGACACTGAGCTGAGAATATTCAACATTATCACAATATTCTAATGATCTGAGATTTGGATTTTGGGGTTCTCATAAGCTGCAAGCCATAATCATCAACATTATAACAAATAAAGGCTGGAAATATCTCGCTTTGCATGTAATGCGTCCATTTCATATATTCGGTTCACCTTTTAAGCTGAATTACTGAAGTAAGTGGACTTTCGCACGATATTCTAATTTCTTGAGTATCGCCTGTATGAAACAGGAATAAACCACGAATAAAAGATTTCAAATAGCAAACGGTAAAAAGAAAGGGCAAATCAGGACGGCAGAGTGCCATAGCAGACCGCATTCACACCTTGCAGCACTAGGGTACTGAGATCAGATCTGGGCCATGGCACTATCTGCACAGTGTTTGTATGTTCTCCCATGCCTGTGTGGGTTTCCTCCAAGTACTCCGGCTTCCTCTAACATCTCAAAATCATACTTGTAAATTAATTGGTTCCACCCATAAATTGGCATTAACCACTTGCCGCCCACAGTGCTACCCCCCCCCCCCCCCCCAAAGACCAGGCCATTTAATGCTGTACTGGGCTGTGCAGGCTTTTCAGCCTCTTGCACAGCCCAGCTTGGGAGCCCAGCGATCGGACTTACCTCCTTTTTTGTCCCTAAGGGCCCTTTTCCACCTGCAATCGCTAGCGTTCATGCTGAACGCTAGCGATTGCTGAATCGCAAAACCGGCGATTCCCCCGACGTTTGCGGCCGCGATTTTGCTATGCACTGCATAGCAAAATCGCGGCAATTATCGCTCCGCCGCGCGTTCGCGTTCCCGACAAAAGCGAATCGCAGTAGTGGAAATGACCTACCGCGATTCCTATGTTAAAAAGCAAACCGTAGCGTTTGTAAAATCGCTAGCGGTTTGCGGTTTTGCGATTCAGCCAGCGCAAACGCGCTGGTGGAAAAGGGCCCTAAGGGGACATGCCGCCGGTGGGGCCCGATCGCTGCAGGCTTTATTTTTTTTTTTTCACAGCAGCCTCATCGAGGCTCTCTCACTCTCCGTCCCCCTCCTCCCCTCTGTGCACTAAATTTGGAACAGGACGGCGATCCGTCCTGTTCCACCTCTCATAGGCATTAGCATATGAGAGGACGGCGTTCCATGGCCAATCAGAGGCCGGGGATCGCTGATCTGGTACAGCATTGCAGCCCCCGGCAGCGCTGTACGCTTGTTAACAAAGGGGATTTCTTTCCCCTTACGTATACAAGCAGCCTGCTAGCCGTGATCGGCAGCTAGCAGGCTATGGGCTATTCACGGAACTCCGTTCCGTGAAGCGGCAGGGAACGATCGCGCATGCGCACGGCCGTTCCCTGGGAAACTGCAGCCCCAGGACTAGACGCCAATTGGCGTTAGGCGGTCCTGGGGCCGCCGCTATGGTCACGCCCATTGGCGTGAGGCGGTCTTTAAGTAGTTAAGGTACCCATAGACCTGACGATTATGGGCAGATTTGACAAACAGACAAATTTATCTCTAATCGAATCTGATTAGAAATAAGTGTGTTTATTGTTGATTTTGCCCATATACTACAGGCCAATTCCTGTCTGATTTCAGCATGAGTCCGCACCACCGCTGCCCCCCAATGTATAATGAGCCCCCGTGTGTGCATTATACATTACCTGTCCTGTAGCAGCCTCTGCGCGATCTCCGTAACCTCCGGGCGGCTCTCCGTACACGCCACTGGCGCATAGCATCTGATGTCAGACACTATGCACCGACGTCAGACAACATGCGCCAGTAGCGGGTACAGAGAGCCACGTGGAGGTTACAGACGCTGCTACAGGACAGGTAACATATCAATGCACACACCAGGAACAATTATAAATAGCGAGGGTAGCAGCGGGGGTTTCGTTGTCTCGTCGCTCGTTCCGGAAATCACTGCCGTACCACCACACACCCCGACCAGCCAACTTCAGCCCGACATCTTGCGGCATGCGCAATCGACCATGCCACCAATTTCCTTCCCAAAATTGGTCGCTTTGTCGGTCGGGTATGCACTTGGCGGCACCGATTTTCATCCAATTCGATTATAATAATCAAATTGGATGGTCAATCGGCCGCCAAGTCACCTGATGTATGGCTACCTTAAGGCTAAGACAGAGACACATGACTAATCAGAGGTACCTGCACAACACTATTCACACAGCCAACCAAGTGAGGATTGTCAGGCTGTGCGAGGAGGCAGCAGACGGAGTGAGCACCAAGCCCAAAGCCCAGAGGACCAAACAGGGCTGTGGAGTCGGAGTCGAGGAGTTGGAGGTTTCATAAGCTGAGGAGTCTGAGTCGGATGATTTTTGTACACACTCCATAGCCATGGGACCAAAACCCGTGGGGCCTGGTGTGCAGCTTCAGAGGTTTCACCACACACCCAAATTACCCAATGCTTTTTTTTACATGAACACCCGCAGGATAGCCAGAGAATTGTCATAGTTTAAGAGGAAAAAAAGGCAGCCTTCACATTACTCTCTCTACAGCGTCCCTTTAATATCCGTCCCTAAAGCCTTGTGCCCACGTCAGAGCCGGATCATTCACAAGGCAAACCTAAGCAGTTGGTCTACAATTCAGATGCAGCCTATGAGCGCTGTCATTTGATGTCTGAAGAAATGTGTATACCATTTTATGATTAGCAGCACTAGGAAAAAGTCATGTTTTTATCGTTAGACTAGCGGTAGGTCTTTCCCGAGAGGACCAGTCATTGCCGTGGGGGAAGTCTAGTAGGGAATAATTTGTGCACCTATTATTTATACTGAAGCCAACGTCCTCCTTTGCTGTACCTGTTTTGAATGCAAGTTGTGTATTTTAGTCCACATTGTGGAGCTCTGCACATCTATTGCAGGTAGTCAATTCGGGTGCAGCCTCTGTTTGGAAGCGCTGCCAATGTCTCCTGCTGTACAAAACCTAAGCAGTAGGCCTTGCAGAGAGAGTCTAGGGGCCTGGTGGATGCTAGCCCCCACCAAATCTTACTTTAAAAAGTCATGTGATCATCAGCGGTGGGCAAAAACTGCTATCTTGCCTAGGGCCCCATTTCATCTTAAAGGGAAGGTTCACAGTGGATTAAAAAAAAAAAAATGCTAATCCATTTACCTGGGGCTCCCTCCAGCCCGTGGCAGGCAGGACGTGCCCTCGGCACAGCTCCGGAGACTCCCGGTAAAATGCCGCTGTTCCCCAGCCGAAGGGAGGCTTCGGAAATGCTTCGGGAGCCCGAGTACTCCCGAAGACGGGCCGCTCGGCGCTCGCCCGAGCGCGTCATAGATGAGCGCCGTATGGCTCCCGAAAACTTTCAAAGTCCCCGCGGCAGGGGATTGGAATGGAGGAGCAAGCGCAGCACCGAGGGCACCGGGAGAGGAGAGGGAAAGCTCTATGGCACCTCTCCTTAGGTGAGTATCTGACTTTTTTTTTTTTTTTTTTTACTGAAGCATGGATTCCCATTAGCTTTAACCACTAAACCACTAAAGGTCTTTGTCCCTTAAAGAGAACCAGAGTGGAGGACAGAAAAGCTTTTATATACATGCCTGGGGCTTCCTCCAGCCCCATACGCACGGATCGCTCCCACACCGCCGTCCTCCGCTGCCTGGATCCGCCGGTACCGGGTCCCGTCATTACCGCCAGTCGGCCAATTGTCCGCATCACAGGGGCTCCCTCCATACACTTACGCTTGCTGCTGCCTACTGCGCAGCCGCAATGCGTAAGGGTATGGAGGGAGCCCCTGTGATGCGGACAATTGGCCGCGTCCGCCAGAAGTGACGGGACCCGGTAGCGGCGATAGAGGAAGCGGAGGATGGCGGCGTGGGAGCGATCCAGGCTTATAGGGCTGGAAGAAGCCCCAGGTATGTATAAAAGCTTTTTCTATTTTCAGGCTCCATTCCTCTCTGGTTCCCTTTAAGGACTAGAGCAATTTTCACCTTTCAGCGCTCCTCTCTTTCATTCACCAATAACTTTACCACTACTTATCATATTGAAATGATCCATATCTTGTTAATTTTGGCACCGACTAGGCTTTCTTTGGGTGGTACTTTTTGCTAAGAATGTGCTGTAATATGTACGAACAGAGGCGCCAAGCAGAGTAAAACAATGTTCTAAAAATGATAAAAAGAGGGAAGTCGAGGTGGACTTACCTCCCTCTGGTAGTGGACATATACTCAAATGCAGAGTAAAAAATATACAATTTATTCACAGCTCCATAAAATCGCAATGAGTTTCGCGGTCAACAGTCCCGCTTCATCAGGCAGTACAGGAGCATATAAAACTGGTTCAAGTCCATAAAGCATGTGAGCCTTTTTGCTAAGAACTATTTTATTCTAAATGCATTTTAAAGGGAAGAATAAGAAATAAAATTGGAAAAAATAAAATACATGTACTGTAATTAAACCCAGGTATTTTATTTGCCCATTTGTCCTGATTATTAGGTCGTTAAAATTATGTCCATATCAAAATGTATGGCAACAATATTTTATTTGGAAATAAAAGGTGTATTTTTGCAGTTTTGCATCTGTCACTAATTACAAGCCCTTATTTAAAAAATAAAAAAAATAAAATAACAGTAATATAGCCTCATCACATACATATTAAAAAAGTTGATTCCCTAAGGTCACTATTCATGTATTTTTTTTCCTTAAATGTCTTTTTTTTTTTTTTTTTTTATACGCAAATGTTTTAGGTTTGGTAACTATGGGAGAGTGGGGAAGGTAGGAGTTAATTTTAATGGGAGATGTACTGTATGTATTTTTATTGAAGTAATGTATGCAGGTGTAATTTTACTACTTGGCCACTAGATGTCCCCTCCTCCCCAGTGTTATTCCTCCTGTGTAATGTGAATCCAGGAGGAAGTAGTGGGTATGTTTTATTTTCACTTTATCAATGACCAGCATTTCATTGATCACAGGCACTTAGGTTGGTGGATCTGTGCTCCCATTCACTGATCTGTGCACTAACAGGAGGCAACGAAAACACGAGCAGGAGTGCGCACACCAGCGGTAGACGAATATCTATGTCCCTGGAACTTCAGATGAAGTCCTTCAGGGCGAAGATATACTGCACTCGGTGCACTAACTAGTTAAACAAGAAAGGATCTTGTAAGTGTTACTGGTGGGTGTTTTATATTGCAGTCTTCACTATCCTGCCCACTTTTCCGTTCCCTACTCAGAGACAGATTAAAGTGTACCAGAGACAAGTTAATATAAAAGATGTATAGATGCCTGGGGCTTCCTCCAGCCCCATCCACCTCTGCGCTTTAATCAAAAATGCAATAACACCCATAAAGGGAGTGACGTTTGGGATAACGTTCACTTACAAATATCAGTTGGTTTCACAGGAAGGAATATCCCAGGGTCTTCATTGTGTTCCTCCACCAACTCCTCTTCCTCCTCATTTGATTGGTCAGGATGGCAGTCGCTATCTGGAAGGATAGAACGCAATAAGGCTCACTGCTTTAAAACTACATCAGGCAGCTAATTTCTTCTAAGGAAAAAATTCCCGACTGCATTAAAGTATCCTTCAAGTTATATTAGTTAAGCATACTTATAACAACTTAAACTGAGGTCCGGTGTAATAGTACAACAAACTCTTATTATTTATATTACATTTTTCTTAAAATGAACCTGCACTCTTGCACAGGACAGACGGAAAACAGAGAAATGCACTCTATGTGTACTTAGAGAGTTTAGCCTGTTTAATTCCCACTCATTTGTGTCTAATCCCAAATTGAAATTTGATCTTTCCCCTGTGTCACATGACTGCCATGGCAGAGATGGCAGATAAGCCCATTTGAAAACACTGGATGTTAACAATATGTCTGCTTCCATGAATCAGGAAGTAGAAACAGTGCAGACGTATTTTAGGATTTGTATCAGCTGTATCAAAGAAATGTTTTTTGTTTAAAGGTTATTATGCTGTTGCTTAACTATTAGGCCTAGTGCACACCAGAGCGGTTCTGCTGCGGTTTGCGATCCGCTTGCGGGTGCGGATCCGCTAGGGTAATGTATTTCAATGGGCTGATGCACACCAGAGCGGTAGGCGTTTTGCAGAAACGCATACTCCCGGGCTGCTGCAGATTTTGGATTGCGGATGCGTTTCTGCCTCAATGTTAAGTATAGGAAAAACGCAAACCGCTCTGAAAAACGGCACTTCAGAGCGGTTTGCCAGGCGTTTTTTTGTTACAGTAGCTGTTCAGTAACAGCTTTACTGTAACAATACATGAAATCTACTACACCAAAAACGCTTCACAAAACCGCAAAATGCTAGCTGAAACGCTACAGAAAAATAACAAAAAGCGTTTCAAAATCTGCTAGCATTTTGCGGATCTGCTAGCGGTTTTTGGTGTGCACCAGACCTTAGAGCAGAAAGGACCTTCTGAGTTCAGGTCCACTTTAACCTCCTTGCCGGTTATCCCGAGCTCAGCTCGGGGTAACCTGCGCAGGAGGATTTCTCAGGCCCCGCTGGGCCAATTTGCATAATTTTTTTTGTTACATGCAGCTAGCACTTTGTTAGCTGCTTGTAACATCCGATCGCCGCCGCTCGCCGCTGCACTGCGCCGCCCCCCCCCCCCTCCAGACCCCTTCCCCCTCCAGACGCAGACCCCTCCAGACGCAGCCTGGCCAATCAGTGCCAGGCAGCGCTGAGGGGTGGATCGAGATTCCCTCTGACGTCCCGACGTCCATGACGTCGGTTACACCATCCCGCCCCATCGCCATGGCGACCGGGGAAGCCCTACTCTGATCGCCGAAGGCGATCGGAGTGGGTGAGGGGATGCCGCAATTAGACCGGCAAGGGGGTTAAAGCAGACCTGAGGAGAGGAAGGGGTTAAAATCTGAATACTTACCTCAGTAGTAGAAAGCCTTTGACCCATCTGAGGTCAATGAGATGCAAATAATTTCAAGTAACTGATGCAGAATTATTCACATTTGTGTATGCAGATTTATGCATCTTAAAAAAAAAATAAAAAAAAAAAATGGACCAATCCCCTTAACCTCCCTGGCGGTCTATTAAGATCGCCAGGGCGGCTGCGGGAGGGTTTTTTTTTAATTAAAAAAAAACTGTTTCATGCAGCCAACTGAAAGTTGGCTGCATGAAAGCCCACTAGAGGGCGCTCCGGAGGCGTTCTTCCGATCGCCTCCGGCGACCAGAATAAACAAGGAAAACAAAGCCAACCTCTACCCGGCTACCGAAGAACTCACCCCCTCAGACACACATGAACCGTCCCAGCTACCAAACCAGTGTAGTGAAATATATGGCGCTATTAGTCTAATATAGGGGACTCAGCAGGACACCTCACAGGGAAACTCCGATAATGTGATGGGTGTACGGCACCCTCTCAAGCTACTAGGTTTTAGACAGGTTGTACATAGTAAACTATTCCCACACTCTATTCAGCCAATCACAACGCTTTGTGCTGTAAGAGGGTGCTGCGATTGGAGGCATACATTTGGAAATCGCCGCCGGTAGACTTGGGCTCAGGATACAGCCGGTATGGCTGATCCTGCTTCTGCACAAGTCCGGGCCGTGTTAATCACTATTCCCCCTCCAGGCCGCCATGGATAGTGGGGGAATGATATAATTCCAGCGATTGCTGGAGGCCAAATTATTGTGTTTTAAAAGCAACTTCGGCTTCGGCTTCTGATGGAGCTGACGTTACTCACAGAGCGCCCCTATAGCTGTAATTCCTATCACAGTCTATGGTGGTGCCGGCTGCACCCAAATCCACAGTGTTCTCCCCAGAAATATTTTCCAGCTGGGTGGCATGAAATGGTAGCTGGGTGGCATGATAAAGTAGCCGGGTGGGGCGAGATGAGAGAATGCAGGGCCAGTGCTTCTGTGCGTAATTCTGCTTACAGCATAGGAGGAGGTGAGCCGATGACAGCCAGGTGCTTACCAAAACTAGCCGGGTGGCGCACCCGCCTAAAAGAGCCTGGGGAGAACACTGATCTACCTGAACTGAAAAGCACTGCTCCGGATTGGAGAACTGTTCCCTATGAGGTGTCCTGATGGGTCCACTATAGTCTAGCACCAAATATTTTGCAACCTATTCGATTTTGCAACTTCAGAGTAAGGTCAGAGTATTTTCCACGGACTGTTGATAAGCAGTGAAATGCCTCTCAAATGCTCACAACTGCTCACTGCTGCCCGGTAACTGCTTGCTTAGCACACAGCTCAGTAGTCCATGGAAAAGAGGCCTTATGCTGGGTACACACGTTGAGATTTCCCGCTCGATTTGCGGTTCGATTCGATTATTTCAAACATTTTCGATTGGATTTCGATCGTTTTTTCCGTCGATTTTGCATACCTATCATGAAAAAAACGATCGAAATCCAATCGAGCATGTTTGAAATAATCGAATCGATCCATTCGATCCCGGGAATCGAACAGGGAAATCTCATCGTGTGTACCCAGCATTACACTTAATCAGTTGCTCTCAGTTATAACTGAAAGAAAACTGATTTTCAAAGGCAGGGAACACACTTGTCTTTCAGTTTTCTGCGCGTGTTTTCCTGCATACTTTTACTGCACACCAAGTGTGTTTCTATGCAGGAAACCGCGCATTTTTTCACAGCAGCTGATGTAATTGATAGAGAAAACTGACAAAAAGTAAAGCCCATGTTTTCCTATGGCCTCTTTTACACTTAACACGTTTTAACTGAAATCTTCCACCCAATGCATTGATATGGAAAAAACGCATACTAATGCGTACTAACGCACACCAACTGATTAAGTGTAAACGGGGCCTTAGGCCTCGTTCACATCATTTAGCGCAGATGGCTGTGTGATCGGAACGCAACGCGTCCGATCGCACGCCATCTGCGCTACTATGCGCTGCAGATCCCATTCATTACAATGAATGGGATCTGCGCTGCGATTCCCAAAAATGCGTGCAGCACGCGATAGCGCAATCGTGCTGCCACGCAGCGCATATGATGGGAACGGTAGAAGGGCTGTCTATGCCCTTCTACCGTTCTTGCGTGTCGCACACTATACGCGCTGCCAAAATGCGCACGGCAACGCGTATAGTCTGAACGAGGCCTTAGGGGGGGGGGGGGGGGGGTTAATACAGGTGAGGCATTAGTAAAGGAAAGGTTAGGTTGTATTTTTCGATAGTAATAGATAACAATAAGTTGAGTTTTATTGTAGAAGGAGCTATAAATGTTACAAAATCAGATTAAGTTGCAAAAACTGTCACTACACCAGCATTCTTCATTCATCTTGGTTTCCTTGCAAAGTACAAAAGCTACTTGATACAGCTAGACACACATAATGGGTATCATTCATAAACAGGCTGTCGGTAGTGCGGGAAAACACCGTTCTTCTCCGCAACCGGTAATTAAGACTTCTGGGTGGCCATTCATAAAGAAGTCTGCCTGTTGCGGAAGAAGTGCGGAGGTTTTCTGGAGGAAGCTGGCGGCAGCGTGGCGGAAGACATGCGGAAACTTAAAAGCTGCCCGATTCCCTCCCTGCGCTGCTCTGTCTGATGCTGCTTGGGAGGTCCCTCCCTTTCATTTATATGTATTCCGCCCGCCTATCGCTACTGTCGAGCAAGCGGTATTTTCCTTCCGGATACCGCTTGCTCTAATCTTTATGAATGGATGTGTTTGTTACTTTTTCTAGATTAATCTAGAAAAACTCCGCACAAGGCGGAAATGTATCGCTCTGTCACTTTTTCATGCGGAAAGAGCCTTTATGAATGGGGCTTATGCTGAGTGGTCGGGAAAGTCACCGGTGTTAAGCATTTCCGCATGCGGAAATGCTTTATGAATGATACCCATAGACTAGATAGATGAGAACGCCTTACCCATAATGAGAAGCTCCCGAGAAACAGGTACAAGAGATAGGAAATCAGTAACTCCCCCGTGCTATATGGCGGCGGCCATCTTGTGGCTGGCAGGAGCCAGCCCAGGAAGTGACCGCTGTGTAAGTCACGCTGCCACAAGGCATTCTGGGAGATGTAGTTTCGCGCTGAAGAGCATCTGCAGACAGTACACTGGCGCAAGGCCTTCTGGGAGCTGTAGTTTCGCATACTGGAGCATGGCCTTCTGGGGGCTGTAGTTTCACGCTGTAGTCTAGGAGTAGGAGTATCTGCCGTGTCCTTGGATCATCCTGGCTGTGAAGCGGCTCAAGTTACTTCAGAGAGAAACATCTCCACCCATAGACAGGACAGGAGCTGAGCTGCCATGAAACTGTCATTTTACTGCTGCAGAAACTACACTGTAAATAATTAACTGGAGGTAATCTGTCTGTACCAGATGCCTGGAGATTATCCTTATCAAATTACCTCTATTATGTATAGTATTCATTATAAAACTACAAATTGTAGAGTATATTAACCGCTTCACCTCCAAGGGTTGTTCCTCCCAAACAGCAGAGCAAATTTCGGCTGTCAGCGCTCCAGAGGCGTAGCTAGGATTTTCAGCGCCCGGGGACAAAGACTATTAATGCGCCCCCCAAAGTCAAGGTTGCGCCGCGCCAAAAAGGGGCGTGGTCACATAATAAATGTGGGCGTGGTTATGGGTGGAGCCAAATGTATATGGAGGTTAGCAGGCTCACGCTCACCCACCCTCCCTCAGTATGTACCTTCCAGCATGTTCCAAGACAAATTCAGCAATCATGAGCCCCCCCCCCCCCCATCAAGACAAATTCCGCAATCATGAGGCCCCCAACATAACCAACTCAGCAATCATGAGGCCCCCAACAAGACAAATTTAGCAATCATGAGGCCCCCAACAAGACAAATTCAGCAATCATGAGGCCCCCAACAAGACAAATTCAGCGATCATGAGGCCCCCAACAAGACAAATTCAGTAACCATGAGGCCCCCAAAAAGACAAATTCAGCAGTCATGAGTCACATAAATAGACAGCATTTCACATAAATAGGTAGAATGCCCCCTTAATATGGTAGACACCTCTCACCTGGCAGCAGTTCTCCAAAATACACTCAATCTGACGTGGTTCCCCAAAAATAGGTAGCCCCAGGTCTATAGTTGTCCCCAGAATAGGTGGCCAGCAGTATAGATGTCCCCAGAATAGGTGGCCAGCGGTATAGATGTCCCCAGAACAGGTAGCCAGGGGTAGAGATGTCCACAGAACAGTTAGCCAGGGGTATATGTGCCCAGTATATGTAGGAAGGGGTATGTGTGCCCAGTATATGTAGCCAGAGGTATATGTGCCCAGTATATGTAGCCAGTGGTATATATGCCCAGTATATGTAGCCAGGAGAATAATATGTGCCCAGTATATATAGTCAGGCGTATACGTGCCCAGTATATGTAGCCAGGGGTATATATGCCCAGTATATGTAGCCAGGGGTATATATGCCCAGTATATGTAGCCAGGGGGTATATATGCCCAGTCCACGTAGCCAGGGGGTATATATGCCCAGTATATGTAGCCAGGGGTATATATGCCCAATATATGTAGGCAGGGGGTATATATGCCCAGTATATATAGGCAGGGGTATATATGCCCAGTATATGTAGCCAGGGGTATGTATGCCAAGTATATGTAGCCAGGGGTATATATGCCCAGTATATGTAGCCAGGGGTATATATGCCCAGTATATGTAGCCAGGGGGTATATATGCCCAGTCCACGTAGCCAGGGGGTATATATGCCCAGTATATGTAGCCAGGGGTATATATGCCCAGTATATGTAGCCAGGGGTATATATGCCCAGTATAAGTAGCCAGGGGGTATATATGCCCAGTCCACGTAGCCAGGGGGTATATATGCCCAGTATATGTAGCCAGGGGTATATATGCCCAGTATATGTAGCCAGGGGGTATATATGCCCAGTCCACGTAGCCAGGGGGTATAAATGCCCAGTATATGTAGCCAGGGGTATATATGCCCAGTATATGTAGCCAGGGGTATATATGCCCAGTATAAGTAGCCAGGGGGTATATATGCCCAGTCCACGTAGCCAGGGGGTATATATGCCCAGTATATGTAGCCAGGGGTATATATGCCCAGTATATGTAGCCAGGGGGTATATATGCCCAGTCCACGTAGCCAGGGGGTATATATGCCCAGTATATGTAGCCAGGGGTATATATGCCCAGTATATGTAGCCAGGGGTATATATGCCCAGTATATGTAGGCAGGGGTATATGTGCCCAGAGTAGGTAGCCAGGGGTATATGTGCCCAGAGTAGGTAGCCAGGGGTATATGCCCAGTATATGTAGTTAGGGGTATATGTGCCCATTATATGTAGGCAGGGGTATATGTGCCCAGAGTAGGTAGCCAGGGTTATATGTGGCCAGAGTAGGTAGCCAGGGGTATATGCCCAGTATATGTAGTTAGGGGTATATGTGCCCAATATATGTAGGCAGGGGTATATGTGCCCAGAGTCGGTAGCCAGGGGTATATGTGCCCAGAGTAGGTCGCCAGGGGTATATGTACCCAGAGTAGGTAGCCAGTAGCCAGGGGTATATGTGCCCAGAGTAGGTAGCCAGAGGTATAGGTGCCCAGAGTAGGTAGCCAGGTGTCCCCCTCCCCAGCAGGAGGGGAGCAGCGCAGAGAAGAGGAAGAGCTGCTCTCTCTCCCTTGCTGTCCCCTCCAATGTCTGTCCGGTGGCTGGCAGCGGCGGGCGGAACTTACCTCCGTCTCGTCGCAGCGCCGGATGAATCTGCCGCTACTCCGGTCTGGTTCAGACCAGAGCAGCGGCTGCGCACCCGAACTTCCGGCCGGCGCTGGAGCGAGACGGAGGTGAGTTCCGCCCGCCGCTGCCAGCCACCGGACAGACATTGGAGGGGACAGCGAGGGAGAGAGAGAGCACCTAAGGTGAGGGAAGGAGGGGGGAGATGGCCCCCCTACCCCACCGTCCGCACAGCTCTCTCTCTTCTCTGCGCTGCTCCCCTCAGCCCCGCAAAAAAAAAAAAAAACCCGAAGCTCAGCTGGGCGCCCTTGGGGACCCGGCGCCCCGGGGCACTTGTCCTACCCTGACCCCCCCTAGCTCCGCGCCTGCAGCGCTCCTTCCATTTATTCGCCTATAACTTTATTACTACTTATCACAATCTATATCTTGTTTTTTCCGCTACCAATTGGGGGGGGGGGGGGGGAAGGGGGGGTACTAGTTGCTAAGAATGCTAAAAGTAAGAAAAAAATGGAAAAAAATAATTATTTCTCAATTTTCATTGATTATAGTTTTAAAATAATACATGCTACCATACTTTAAACCCACACATTTTATTTGCCCATTTGTCCCGGTTATTGCAGCGTTTAAAATATTTCCCTAGTACAATGCATGGTGCCAATATTTTATTTGGAAATAAAGATGCATTTTTGCAGTTTTGCGTCCGTCACCATTTACAAGCTCATGGTTTAAAGAAAACCTGTAATGAGATAAAAACCCTCTGGGGGAATCTTACCTCGGGAGGGGGAAGCCTCTGGATCCTAACGAGGCTTCCCTCATCCTCCGGTGTCCCGGCAATCCAACAGGCATCTCCCCAAACAGCGGCGAGGTAAATATTTACCTACCGCGATCCTGCGCAGGTGCAGTAGCAGCTCTTCCTTTGGGCCTGTGCAGTGGAGCGGATACGATTGGGTTCGGTTATTTCTGCCTTACCAGGAAGAAGAGCCGCTAGTGCGCCTGCGCAGGATCGCGGTAGGTAAATATTGCCTGCCCTGTCTTGTCAGCCTTTGTCGAGGAGCTTTCAGGGGAAGCCAGCGCTGGATTCCCCCAAGCTACAAAGGAAGGGGAAGCCTCATTGGGACCCGTAAGCTTCCCCCCTCCTGAGGTAAGTATCCCCCAGAGGGATTTTTTTTTTAGTTACAGGGTCTGTTTGAAAATTAACAGTAATATAATCTCTTGACATACATATTAAAAAAGTTCAGTCCTTAAGGTCAAACACTGGCTTGATCTTCTTCTGGCACTTTATTCGGCCTGAGGAGGTGGGCTGAGACCCACAAAAAGCGTTGCCAAGAGCACATTAAAAGTACGTTACACATTATTTGAATGTGTCATCATTAAGGTAAGCCATGTCAAACTTTTTTTTTTCATTTCATTTGCTTTTAACATAGTTTATCATACCCTAGGTGCCTCTTTCTCCCCCTTTGCAGTTGCTAAGGTAACTATTTGTTTTTTTGTAATTTGTAGTTTTTTAAAAAAATGTTTTAAATACAAAAAAAATTGGTGATTTTGGGATAGTGTGGGAGGTATAGTGTTAATTTTCAATGGATTTGTGGGTCCTTTAAAAAAAGAATTGTGTGTAGGTGTAATTTTACTATTTGGCCACAAGATGTCCTCGTGCATTACTTCCTAATGCATACCCATAGTACACTAAATAGGAAGTAATGCGTGCTTGGGTGAACAAATGATTGCGGCATATCATTGATCCCTGTGGTCATTCACACGGGGACATAGATTAAAATAATAATAATAATAATAAATAAAGGATAACTGTAATGAGAGGGACATGGAGGCTGCTATATTTATTTCCTTTTAAACAATGCAGATTGCCTGGCTATCTTGCTGATCCTCTGCCTGTAATACTTTCAGCAGTAGCCCCTGAACAAGCATGCCATATTTATTTCCTGTTAAACAATACCAGTTGCCTCACAGCCCTGCTGATCTATTTGGCTGCAGTAATGTCTGAATAACACCAGAAACAAGCATGCAGCTAATCTTGTCAGTTCTGACAATAATGTCAAAAACACCTGATATGCTGCATGCTTGTTCAGGGTTTATGGCTAAAAGTATTACATGCAGAGGATCAGCAGGGCTGCCAGGCAACTGGTATTGCTTAAAAGGAAATAAATATGGCAGCCCCCATATACCTCTAAATTCGGTTGTCCTTTAAAGCAAACCTAAAGTGAGGGGGATCTGGGACCAGTGTTGCTTGCGGATTTTAGCAAAAGTCATTTTCACATTGAAAATGTGATTTTTGATTTTAAGAAAATATTTGCGAAAATATGGTGAAAATTCAAGAAAACTGTATTTTTTGCTGTAGAAAAGCGTGAAAATCACAATTGTTTATTTTTAGAGCAAAAAAAAAAAAAAATCACAAACTTAATACAAAATGATTTTTCGATGTCATTTTCCCTCGAAAATTGAATTCCTAAATAGTTAGCATCACTTTTGAGTCATCAACCATCAGAGTATTATGCTTCATACACACTTGAGATAAAAGTCTTTGGAAAATGAAAGATCACAGACCAATTTTACCCCATTCCATGTAGTATGAGAGCCATACTCTACAGTCTATTCTATGGAGCTGAACTCCCCATCAGACAGAAATCTTTGCAAGATGCTGCACACACAGATGCTGTACAGACACAAAAGATCATTATCTGCAAAAGATCACTTCCTGCAAAGTATCCATTCCTGCAAAATGCATTCATAGTCTATGATATCTGCAGATCCTCATACACACCTTGTTTAACAGACGTCATCTGCATATCTGGCAATCATCTGCAGATCTGAAAATCCATCCTGGTGGATCTGATCTGCAGATGATTGTCTGTTAAACAAGGTGTGTATGAGGATCTGCAGATATCATAGACTATAGGTCCGTACACACGCCGCACTGGAGGCAACGACAGGTCCGTCGTCACCTCCCGCTGGGTGGGCGTTCCAGCGACAGTCCGGCGTGTGTACAGTCTGTCTGCAGACTGATACGGCTGTTTCTGAGCGATCTGCCCGGCGGATCGCTCAGAAACAGCCGTATCAGTCCGCCGACAGTGCGTACACACGCCGGACTGTCGTTGGAATGCCCACCCAGCGGGAGGTGACGACGGACCCGTCGTTGCCTCCAGTCCGGCGTGTGTACGGACCTTATGAATGCATTTTGCAGGAATGGATCTTTTGCAGGAACAGATCTTTTGCAGATAATGATCTTTTGAGTGTGTACGGGCATCTTTGTGTGCAGCATCCTGCAAAGATTTTATTTGATGGGGAGTGCAGCTCCATAGAATAGACTGTGTAGGTATGGCTCTCATACTACATGGAATGGGGTAAAATTGGTCTGTGATCTTGCCTTTTCTAAAGACTTTTATCTCAAGTGTGTATGAAGCATTAGTCAAATGTTATTAAACAAACCTCCTAATGATATTTAAAAAAAATACACTGTTCCAAATTATTACACCAACAGAGATTTAAAACACTTTATAGGTTGTAAAAAACTAAAAATGGTTGCACAGGACAGCAGGAAAACATACTGCAGATAAATGCATCTCCCAACTCTGTGCAGACAGGCTCCCCTCTCCCGTCACCCCTCCTCACTGCATCCTCCAGCAGGCCATACAGTCCAGCTCAATGCAGACAGACTCATCTACAGCCATCCCTCCTGTCTGTATACAGTCCATCTCCCAGCTCTGTGCAGACTCCCATCTCCAGCCATCCCTCCTGTCTGTATACAGTCCATCTCCCAGCTCTGTGCAGACAGACTCCCATCTCCAGCCATCCCTCATCTCTCTGTATACAGTCCCTCTATCAGCTCTGTGCAGATAGACTCCCCTCTCCAGCCATCCCTCCTCACTGCATCCTCCAGCAGCCCATACAGTCCAGCTCTGTGCAGACAGGCTCCCCTCTCCAGCCATCCCTCATCTCTCTGTATACAGTCCCTCTCCCAGCTCTGTGCAGACAGGCTCTCCTCTCCAGCCATCCCTCATCTCTCTGTATACAGTCTCTCTATCAGCTCTGTGCAGACAGACTCCCCTCTCCAGCCATCCCTCCTCTCTCTGTATACAGTCCCTCTATCACCTCTGTGCAGACAGACTCCCCTCTCCAGCCATCCCTCCTCTCTGTGTACAGTCCCTCTCCCAGCTCTGTGCAGACAGACTCCCCTCTCCAGCCATCCCTCCTCTCTGTACACAGTCCCTCTCCCAGCTCTGTGCAGACAGGCTCCCCTCTCCAGCCATCCCTCCTCTCTGTGTACAGTCCCTCTCCCAGCTCTGTGCAGACAGGCTCCCCTCTCCAGCCATCCCTCCTCTCTGTATACAGTCCCTCTCCCAGCTCTGTGCAGACAGACTCCCCTCTCCAGCCATCCCTCCTCTCTGTACACAGTCCCTGTCCCAGCTCTATGCAGACAGACTCCCCTCTCCAGCCATCCCTCCTCTCTCTGTACACAGTCCCTCTCCCAGTTCTATGCAGACAGACTCCCCTCTCCAGCCATCCCTCCTCTCTCTGTACACAGTCCCTCTCCCAGTTCTATGCAGACAGACTCCCCTCTCCAGCCATCCCTCCTCTCTCTGTACACAGTCCCTCTCCCAGCTCTATGCAGACAGACTCCCCTCTCCAGCCATCCCTCCTCTCTCTGTACACAGTCCCTCTCCCATCTCTGTGCAGACAGACTCCCCTCTCCAGCCATCCCTCCTCGCTCTGTACACAGTTCCTCTCCCATCTCTGTGCAGACAGACTCCCCTCCTCTCTGTATACAGTCCATTTCCCAGCTCTGTGCAGACAGGCTTCTCCTCTCCAGCCATCCCTCCTCTCTGTACATAGTCTCTCTCCCATCTCTGTGCAGACAGACTCCCCTCTCCAGCCATCCCTCCTCTCTCTGTACACAGTCCCTCTCCCATCTCTGTGCAGACAGGCTTCTCCTCTCCCTGCATACAGTCCATCTGTCAGTCCCCAGCCGTGGTGATTGGGAGAGAGGGAGACTCCCGGCTGCAGCCATCCTCCCTCTCCTCCTCCTGTAATCTCCTCCTCCTTCTCCAGTGCTGTGCTGTCTCCTGCTGACGTGTCTGCCTCTCTCTGCTCATGCTCTCAGGCCAGGGACATGGCTGCAGCCGGATTGCACCTCCTGCTCCTCTTCCTGCATGTAGCGGCCGGTAGCAGCAGCGCGGCGCAGCGCAGGACCTTAGCGGAGTACAAGCGCTGCGCCGACGCGGAGTGCAGCAGTGAGTATGGCACTTTATTATGCTGTGATCAGCCTGGGGGGGGGGGGGGGGGAGAGGAGGGGATCGGGGGGCGGAGGGGCAGCGCGCAGGAGCCCTCCTTCCCCAAACACTCCAGTTCTTTACTTTGTTGCATGTTTGTTTATCCCCTTTTATCAGGCTGCGGTTGTGACACTTTCACTTTATTGTTGTTGATCTCACTTCTTCCACACTTAGATCATTATCTTTGGCAGGAGCTGCAACCCCCTTTACCCGCATTCCAGCCGTTATCTGCCCTTTCCGGCTGGATCATAGCTCTTCGCCGCTTTATGGCTGTTTGCTCTGATATGGGACAAAGGGAAACTTAGAAAGCCACATAAAGGCGCTAACTATCTGTCAATTTGATATTCCAGTGTTGTGCCCATCATATGGCTGATTTCTGGAGGTCACTTCTAAGGGGCGTAACTACAGAACATCCCCTCCCCTTTACCACAGCAAAACTGA
This sequence comes from Hyperolius riggenbachi, assembly GCF_040937935.1. NCBI lineage: Eukaryota > Metazoa > Chordata > Amphibia > Anura > Hyperoliidae > Hyperolius > Hyperolius riggenbachi. The sequence goes on along the minus strand of NC_090649.1, from coordinate 466,549,492 downwards.
GGGGCCCCCCAATGTATGTCCACAACTTCTTGTGACCCCCAGTCCCATTTGCCAGGGGTCTTATAATAAGTGTACTACCATGACTACTTACCCATAAGGCGAAGCAGGTTGTTATGGCGCTTGCTGATCAACGCCGAGCACCAAAACCAGGCACCCCCATAGCAGCAATGTAATGCTGTGCGGGGCACGTAGCGGTAATTTGGGGCTTAGGCGTTTGCCGGACTTTGAGTTGCGTCAACTCAGAGGGGGGATAGTATTTAACACCGCCGGGGAGTTTTGAGGCAGCAGGGAGAGGCGTCATTCGGCTCGCCCTGGGCCCAACTCACTGGTGACGCACACATACGTACGCCCACAAGGCCCCTGTACTATGGGAGGCGTCAGCTTCCCCCCCCCCCCATTCTTCGGGTGCTTACAAGTGCTCAGCATGGACACTGGAAAGGCGTGCCCCCATGGGGCTACATTTCAGCGTGACTGTGGACGGTCGCGGTTTTGCCGCAAGGTAACACTGCCGCGTCCAAAGGATGACACTTGGTGTTTCCAAAAGCTGCCATTCAGCTAAGTTGCTCGTGACTAGCACTGGGGAAGCTGAATTGCCCAACAGTCGCACAGTTCAGCTGTCTATGGAAAACATGCCTAAAGGCCGTACACACGCTGGATTGATGTAGCCGGACAGGGAGCAGGACACGAATCCTTTGGCGACATCGCCAGGCCGAGGCTGTTCACACGCAAAGTCAACTGTACAGCTGATGGCACGTTCTGTTGTTATGTGGGGAGGTGGAGGGCTGACGGAGTGATATTGACGTGACGCGGAAGGCCAAGTGAGTGGCGAGGACAAAGATATCGTCCGTCGCTTGACTGAGTTGATCCACCTGGCAAATTGCTGGCCGGGCGGTGGTTGGGGGCTGCTGTACACACGCCAGATTATTGGCTGAGGCCGTTGGAATCGGCCGCCTCAGATGCTAGAGCTTGGACGGGGCTTAAAGGACAACTGAAGTGAGAAAAATATGGAGGCTGCCCTATTTATTTCCTTTTAAACAATACCAGTTGCCTGGCAGCCCTGCTGATCTATTTTGGCGGCAGTAGTGTCTGAATAACACCAGAAACAAGCATGCAGCTAATCTGGTCAGATCTGACAATAGGATATGCAGGATAGCCAGGCAACTGGTATTGCTTAAAAGAGAATTAATATGGCAGCCTCCATATTCCTTTCTCTCCAATTTTCCTTAAAGTGTGGTCACAACGACTACCCTGAAGAGTAACCATGTATCGGGGAGGGTGAAAGGTTGGCCCCTAACAGCCATGGGTCCCCTTAGTAGTTACGATTTTGTTACTCTAATTGCTTGTTATCATCTTTGGCAGAAATCCACCATGAATACATGCATCTTTCAACACTGATGGCCTCCTCCATTGTAAGATATAGCCCCTGCAGCAGGGGCATCCCATTCCTTTTCCCCATCCCCTATCTATGGAACAGAACATGCTGCCTGGCAGAGAGCTAGCCAGTGTTTGCGTACAGCGATCATCCTAAACAGTCATAGCAAGTGTGTACAGAACTTGAGTTCATCTTCCAAAAAATGTGGAGTTGACTACAGACCAGGGCTGTACAAAAATCATCCGACTCCGAATCCTCAGTTTGGGCTGGTGCACACCAAAACCCGCTAGCAGATCCGCAAAACGCTAGCAGATTTTTAAACGCTTTTTTTTATTTTTATGAGGCGTTTTGCTAGCGTTTTGCGGATTGCTGCTGCGGTTTTCAGTATAGTAGATTTCATATATTGTTACAGTAAAGCTGTTACTGGACAGCTTCTGTAACAAAAACGCCTGCAAAACCGCTCTGAAGTGCCGTTTTTCAGAGCGGTTTGCGTTTTTCCTATACTTAACATTGAGGCAGAAACGCATCCGCAATCCAAAAAATGCCTCACCCAGGCATTTTTCGTTTCTGCAAAATGCCTGCCGCTCTGGTGTGCACCACCCCATTGAGATACATTGACCAAGCAGATCCGCAGCCGCAAGCGGATCTGAAAACGCCCAAAAAGCCGCTCGGTGTGCACCAGCCCTTTATGAAATCTCCGACTCCAACTACCCATAATTTCTCCGACTCCTCAATTCCATCTCCACAGCCCTGCTACAGACTGTCACCTGGGAACCGCATTTAAAAAAAATGAGATAGATACTTACCCAAAGAGAGGGAAGGCTCTGGGTCGTATAGAGCCTTCCGGCTCCTCTCCGGGTCCCCTCAATCCAGTGCTGGCTCGCCCGGTAGCAGTATTTGACTAAATAGTCAAATATTGCTTTACCCGGCCGAAGGAGGCTTCAGAAGTCTTCAGGGAGCCCGAGTGCTTCTGAAGAAGGGCGGCCCTGTACTGCGCCTGCGCAAGCACGCTCTCTTGCACGCTCACACCTGTGCAGTATGAAGCTGCAAGTCTTTGGGAGGACACGGCTCCCGAAGACTTCCAAATACCCTTTCGGCGGGGGATTGAAACGGGGCCAGCACAGGATAGAAGGCACCGAGAGAGGAGACGGAAGGCTCTATATGACCCAGAGCCTTCCCTCTCCTTAGGTAAGTACTTGCTTCATTTTTTTTTTAAATGCGGTTCCCATTCACTTTAACAAGATCTTGGGTTACAATGTTTCAGAGATACAAAGTTGTCTTCATGTACAGTACAAAATATACAATGCTGTTTCATTTTGTTTGTTATTACATATGTTGGTTAAATGTTACATTATTGTATAAACTGTAACAAGTAGTCCAAAACACTTTAAAAGCACATTGAAAACAACCAAATAACTAAGTTTATGCTATATTCCCAAATCTAAAGTTGTCAGAAAGTAAGTCCTTTAGGCCACTGTCACTCTGGCAATTGACAGGTGGTGAATTCACTGCCTCTCAGCTGCTCTCCTGCTCCGGCGAGGGCACTGGTTAGCGCTTGGTACCAGTACCCGACAGGTGCCCTCCCCGCTCCCCCCATAGAGTCACATCTAAGCGCTGCCGCAGCCGCGCTCAGACGTAATGTGCCGCAGCCCTCTGCTGCCAGGTAATACCACGCATGGTGTTACTACCACTGCAATTCAGCTGCATTTAAATGCGCGCAGTGCAGCCTCCCGTCTGAAAGAATTCTTATCCAGGTTTTTTGTGTACAGGTTATATGAGGAGAAGGTTTGGTTTGTGGTTATTAAGGTTAGCGCCAGGCCCTGCAGCAGTCAGAGATGGAGTAAGATGTAATGGGGTACTCCTAGGCAAGGTAGTAGATTTGGGGAACCCGTCTGGTCTTTTTGGTAAGCTGAAGAGGAGAGAGGTCAGAGCATGTGGCTGGGGGGCCCTTTGACACCTACTAGGCCCCAGGCACCTGCCTAGGTTTCCTAGTGGATGATCCTGCTCTGCCCTGTAGTGCTATTTGCTGTTGAATAGGCATGGACTTCAGAATACCTGCGAAAGGGTCCTTCCTGTGGTGTCTGGTACTGAGAGATGAGCAGCAAGTCCTTGTCCTTGTAGGACAAGGACTTGCAAGCCCCTTTCACAAGCCCCTTGTAAGCCCCTTTCACACTTAAAGAGAAACAGTGACCAATAATTGAACTTCATTTCAGTCAGCAGCTGATACCCCCTTTCCCATGAGAAATCTATTCCTTTTCACAAACGGATCATCAGGGGGCGCTGTATGACTGATATTGTGGTGAAACCCCTCCCACAGGAAACTGTGAAGACCACGGTCCTGGCAGTTTCCTGTCTGTGAACCTCGTTGCATTGTGGGAAATAGCTGTTTACAGCCGTTTCCAACTGCCAAAAAAGCAAGCAGCATATCCTTTCACTGACATCACCTGCCAGCAGTAAAAATGTCACCATGTGATAAATGTCAGAATGTAAATCAGGGAGAGGAAAGCTTTTACAATAGGCAAACACAGACTGAGTTCAGGACAACTGAAGCTAGGACTTAGTATACGGAAGCTGCCATATTTATTTCCTTTTAAACAATACCAGTTGCCTGGCAGGCCTGCTGATCTAATTTGGCTGCAGTAGTGTCTGATTAACACCAGAAACAAGCATGCGGCTAATCTTGTCGGATCTGACAATAATGTTAGAAACACCCAATCTGCTGCATACTTGTTCAGGGACTATGGCTAATAGTATTAGAGGCAGAGGATTAGCAGGGCTGCCAGGTAAGTAACCTGCATTGTTTAAAAGAAAATAAATATGGCAGCCTCCATATCCCTCTCACTTCAGTTGTCCTTTAATCAGTTGCTGTCAGTTATAACTGAAAGAAAACTGATTTTCAAAGTAATGCCCATGTTTTCCTATGGCACAGTCCCCACTATAAATCTTTTTCAAAATGCGCTACTATGGGAAAAATGTATACCAACACGTACTAACGCATACCAACGCATTAAGTGTAAAAGGGCCCTTAACGTAAACCTGAAGCAGTCCTAAAAAATAAAAAAAATTATATACCTTGGAAGAGGGTAGCCTCCGGATCCACATGACTTGGTGCTTTGGAATAGTTTTGGCCCAGCCATCTAGCCATTACAATTAACAATAACAATAATTTTATTATAGTGCTTTTCTCCCTGGGGACTCAAAGCACTGTGACCCTGCATTATGCAGTCTCAAAGGCTAGGGAAGAGAGGTGAGTTTTTAGCCTTTTTTTAAAGCTGTCCAGAGAAGGAGCCTCTCGTACTGATTGTGGAAGTGAGTTCCATAGAGTAGGGGCTGCGTAGGAAAAGGCCAGAGCACCAAATGTTAAGTGTATCCTGGGAATAACCAGCTTCATCTTGTTGGCAGAGCGGAGGGTGCGTGGAGGAGGGGCATAAAGTGACAACAGATCCGCTATGTATTTGGGTCCCATGTGGTGTAGAGCCTTGAATGTCAGCAGGCAGATCTTAAAATTGATTCTCCCTTGTCAGAGCCAATCAAATCTGTATGTGTCTTTTTTTTTTTGTTTTGTTTTTTTTTGCTTGCTTCCAAAAAATTGCCCTCAAGAACTGACTGTTCATGAATGTTATGCTCTGCGCCTCTCGGTGGTTGTATTGTTGTGACTCATCACCAGTTTAGGTGCGTCAGTGCTGAACAAGACACTATGCAAACATATTGTCCTTGCTTGTAACCATGTTCATTGCTTTGCATTTGGCAGTTTAACAGCCGGTCACCTGCAGGTGCCTCGTTCATGGGCTTCAATGATGACGAGGAGGAGACCGGCGGGGGTTTTAATAGCCCCAGCCAGCGCCAATATGATTACTATAACGTTGTTATAGCACACCTGAAGTGAGAGGGATATGGAGGCTGCCATATTTATTTTCTTTTAAACAATACCAGTTTCCTGGAAGTTGTGCTGATCTCTTTGACTGCAGTATTGTCTGAATCGCACCAGAAACTAGCATGCAGTTAGAGCACCTGTTCTGCATGCTTATTCAGTGTCTATTGCTAAAAGTAAAAGGCAGATGATCAGCAGAACAGCCAGGCAATCTGCATTGTATAACTCATTTAGTACTGCACGCTCTGTCCCCTTTAAAGGGACAAGGGACCCTGAACCCCCCCACCCGCCCCCCCTTAGGTCCCTTGGCGTCCTCTGGGCTCCCTCCGTACTTTCTTTAGCAGCTCCATTAGCTCGCAACTTGGCTGGGAGTCATGCGTAACTGCAGCGCAGAATGCTTGTAGTGCTGGGAGCATGAGTGAGAAGGGCGCATGGAAGGACTGAACATGCGTAGTTGTAAACTGCAGCGGTCCCGAACCAGTTAAAAGAAAATAAAGCCTCCATATCCTCTCACTTAAGATGTCCTTTGTGAAATCACCTGTGTGTAGCAGAACTCACGGAGAAGCATGTGATCAGGTGGTAGCTTTGTACAGCTCTGATTTGCTGTCATTACTTCCTGCTTTAGACTGCACAGGAAACAGAGGTAACACATGATCATGGCCAGCCAATCAGAGCCTCACAAATCCATCACCTGCTACTCGATGTGTTCTGCTACACAAGTAGCTCTACTCCATTGCATGTACCTGTGGTCAGAAGCAGGGGTTCACCACAGGTCCCAAATCTCCTGCTTTGGAGAACGTTAAGCCCTCTACCTATGTTCAGATATTATTAGGGTGACAGTTTAGTATGAAAGTGTATGCAGACACGCCGCTTGAGTACAGCCAATGTACATATTTGATTCTTGTTGCGCGGAACAATTGTTTTTGATCCCTGTGAGTGACAGTCTGATGTCTGTAGAGTCATTTCCTGTCCCCTACAGCAGACATAACTCAAATAGCAGTCGACAATTGGATGCTTTGAGCTGATTGCTGTTGTATTCGCCTACAGCGAGAGTCCTGCCCTTTCATTTCCTGCCTTCTCTCTTTGTGAGAAAATGTCGCACAGCTGAGCCCAGCATGCACTTGTCTCTGAAAAATTCTGTCATCCAAAGGCCTGCCCATGTCACTGTGACTGCGCCGCCTGTCACCTTCTCCCATGCACTGTCCTTGCTATCGCTTGGTACTGTCAGTGGAGTTGGGTGCATCGCATTGAGTCACAGCTGAAGATGGCCGCACCCAGCCGCAACCTGAGGCGTGCGTCAAGCACGCACCAATACTTGTGGGGTTATAAACCCCGGATCAGGTCCCATGGGTGCGGAGATCAGCAGGTGTCTAATAACTGTCTGTTTTAAAGTGAACCCGAACAAACTAAGAGCCTGCACTTACTCAACCGCGTAGTGAAGCCTGTATACTGCTAAGCAGGATTGACAGCAACAGTGAACTGGGATAGCAGAAAAATAGAAAAATGTGCCGTCACTCCACAGGCTGTGATATATAACACTTTATTGTTCCAAAAAAGACACACATGGGGGTAGCAATAAAACCAATTAAAAACACTGGAGCGCTCCTGCTACAGACATTCCACGTTCCTCACACTCAATCCACCACCCATACAGCGGTACCGGTACCTCTAACTGGTGTCTAAACTGCTGGGGGGGGGGTGTGCATCATCCTGAGCGGGATCGTGGGCAGTCCGTGGGCGTCATAACTATCAGCTGGGGACAGGTTGATTACCAAGAAACAACATTGGGTAGTGTGTAATCTTCACCCGCATGTGCGGGACTCACCACTCTTCATCCAACTTGTGTCTTGCGATGGCTGCTGTGCGCACAGCTGGGGCTGACTTGACTTCACCGGTCCTCAATCCCGAAGGGAGAGGCTCCCGGCCACAAGATTCCCAATCGGGCCAGCACCTCCAACAAAAATTCCCTGCTGAGAGACGCTCCTGAACGCTCCAGAGCAGCTGCGGGTTGTATCCCCGCCCACCTACGCGTTGCGTCCGCCCTCTGCGAACTTCAACTGGGTGTAGTGAACCCGAGGTGAGAGTGATATGGAGGCTGCCATATTTATTTCCTTTTCAACAATACCATTTGCCTGGCAGCCCTGCTGACCTAGCATGCAGCTAATCTTATCAGATCTGACAATAATGTCAGTCACCTGATGTGCTGCATGCTTGTTCAGGGTCTATGGCTTAAAGTATTCGAGGCAGAGGATCAGCAGGTGAAAGCTAGACAACTGGTATAGTTTAAAAGGTAATAAAAATGGCAGCCTCCATATCCCTCTCCCCTCGGATTCACTTTAATTACTGGTAATCAGGCGGTGGGCTGGGCAACTGATGTGGCTAGACTGGCTTTTACACAGGAAGTTATGGTTGTAGCCAATCAGCTACAATAACAGTTGTTTGGGCACAGGGTTAGGAAGTTCGTTTTAGGCACTCGTGGGGGTGGGCGGATTAGGCGTTAGGTGTGGAGTTCTTTTTAAGCGGGGGGGGGGGGGGGGGGGGTGGTCAGGCTTTGGGTGGTGGTAGTGGGGAGTTCTTCTTAGACACTAGGAGGAGGGATTAGGTTTACGCATGAGATGGGGGGATGTTGTCTTAGGTACTAGGAATGAGTGTTCAAGTGTCAATGGTTGTTGGGTACTACATAGTAAAATAGTAACCGGCGCCACCTGGGGCGGCACTGCAATAAGTAATCTACAAACCCTGTCATGGGATTTGTAGTTTGTCATTACATTTCAGTTGGAAGGCATTGGGTGGCTGGCAGATGGTAAGCTACACTGCCCAACAGGCACATATTATTATTGTTTAGTATTTATATAGTGCTGACATCTTCCGCAGCAGTGCTGTACAGAGTATATTGTCACTTAACTGTCCCTCAGGAGCTCACACTCTAATCCCTACCATAATTCTATGTATGTATTCTGCAGTGTATGTATCGGTATCTAGGGCCAATATAGGGGGAAGACTATTAATTTATCTGTATGTTTGTGGGATATGGGGGGAACCCAGAGGAAACCCACGCAGACACGGGGAGAACATACAAACTCCGTGCAGATAGTGCCCTGGATGGAATTCAAACCGGGTATCCAGCAGTTCAGCCGTCCGGGTGCGAGAGGTCTAAATGACGAGGAAGGATTGTGCAGGACTTATGCCCGGCTGTCATGCTGGGAACATACGATGCAACTTCCAAGCCAATCAACGGGAATCGGGTGATTACTTCCGACCTGTCCGATCTGTTTCTGATTGATAAAGGGATTGAGTTTGCAAAGTTATCATCGGGAAATCAATCCCGTTATTGATTGGGAGCAGTACTGGCATGCACACACAATACAACTTCCTGTCAGATTACTTGTCCATCAGATAGGAAGAAGCATCCTGTGTTCCCAGCATCACACAGCAGAGGATCTAGTGAAGCCTCATTTGCCAGGCTGCTAGCTGCTTTTCATTGTCAGTGGAGAGAGCCAGGACCTTGAGGATAGTGATGGGGGATGCGCTGAGCAGTGGGGGTAGCTGCAGGCTTCTGCATTGTTTACATACACTCTCCCAGCTGTTCCTGGTAATCACTCATGTGAATGACCTTTTTTTTTTTCCAACTTGAAATAGGAAGTCTTTTGTTTTATCTCTGTGGCACATGCTAGTATGTTAGGTATGCACAATATTAGGAAAAGCACAATATTAAAAAAAAAAAAAAAAAAAAGTATAATTTCACACACTGGCAATGCACAGAAGATGTCAGCGCTGTATAAATACATAACAATAATATGGTAGGACATTAGACTATGACTATGGTAGGGATTAGAGTGTGAGCTCCTCTGAGGACAGTCAGTGACATGACTATGTACTCTGTAATGTGCTGCAGAAGATGTCAGCGCTGTATAAATACATAACAATAATATGGTAGGACATTAGACTATGACTATGGTAGAAGCAAGAAGTTATAAATCAGGATGATACCATTTATTGGCTAACTAAAAATGAATAAAAATAAGCAAGCTTTCGGCCTTGCAGCCTTCGTCGGGCTTATATCCTGTTAGTTTGCAGGCTGGTGGTACAGACAGCTTATATATATGCAACATAGGGATTAGATTATGAGCTCCGTCAGTGACATTACTATGTACCCTGTAATGTGCTGCAGAAGATGTCAGTGCTATATATATATTATTATAGTGGGACATTAGACAATGACTATGGCAGAGACTGGGTTGTGAACGAACACCTCTGAGGACAGTCAATGACATTACTATGTACTCTATAAAGAGCTGCAGAAGATGTCAGCGCTATACTGTATAAATACATAATAATAATAATAATAATATGGTAGGACATTAGACTAGGACTATGGTAGGATTCGAGTGTGAGCTCCTCTGAGGACAGTCAGTGACATGACTATGTGCTCTGTAAAGTGCTGCGGAAGAGGTCAGTTCTGTATCAATACATAATAATACTTTTATTGATTTCCTTGAATAAATACGGTATATGTTGATTTTTTTGTGAATATTTGTGATTCTTTTCTCTTTTTGTTTCTTTTCTTTCTTAGATTTCCTAGATTTCTTTGATTCTTTTCTTTCGACAGTAATGATCTAATCTCTGTTGCTTTTCCCAGCATTGATGTACAGGGGGAAGGCCACACAAGATTTCACGGGTCCCGACTGCCGCTTCGTGAATTTTAAGAAGGATGAATCAGTCTACGTTTATCACAAGCTGTCGGGGAGGTGCGATCTCTGGGCAGGAACAGTAAGTAGATGTTTCTTATTTTCTGATGCTAAATCTGTGTGTGTCCAGCGTCTGTGCTCTCTCCTCCCGGACATGTCTGGTTCTGACAGATCGGCAGCAAGTATTCATTGCTGGACCGCCAGCTGCCTCCTAGAGGTGGTCAGTTTGATGATAACATTCTGGCTTGTCTGCTAGTTAAATGCAGATTGTATGCAGCTCAGAGCAAAGTAATGATGGGCAGGTCAACCAAGAGAAGAATCTCTCTCTGATCGAATCTGATTAGAGTGAGATCTGTCAGCTGTCCATACACTGCAGGCCGATTCCTGATTGATTTCATCGATTTCTCAGCGGTGTGACGCTTTCTCCCCAATGTCAAATGTGCCCCCTCGTTGCCCGGTGCAATATACTTTACCTTTAACCTTTTTAGGCGCTCCTAACTTACTGTCTACAGTATAAAGACACTGCTTTGTATTTGATTTGAGGAAGCGGACTGTGTTCCGCGAAACGCGTTATCATTGATAGTGTCTGATGAATAATAAAACTTTTTGTTTGAAATTGGCTTTGCCCCTTCCTTTGAGGTAAGCCATTTTTATTTTTTATGTTTTTTGCTATTTTTAGTCACATAATACAGATGTACCGCTCATCCACCACCACCTATTTTTTGGGACGCCATCTCCCTCCCAGTTAATATACCTTACCTTCCTGTGTCCACTGCTGGCATCCACATACACATGCCCCACATGGTTGCTGACGTGTACATGGGCGTGTATAACATCACACATGCGCTCATGTTACTCTGGCAACCACATGGGGCGCGTGTATGCAGAATGCAGATGGAGCCCAGAGGCATCGGCAGACACGGACGGGTAATTTATACTGCACGGGGGGCATTTTACATTGGGGAAGGGTGGGGGAACACAGCGCTGGGGATTTCAATACTTTCGTTGTTCACCGTTACCACCGTGCATCGGATTGACCATGGCGACCCAACATATTGCAGCATGTCCGATCGATACATTCAACCAATTTCGGCCCGAAATTGGTCGCATTGTTGATCGCGCATGCTCTTGGCAGCACCGATTTTCATCCAATTTGATAATATCAGATGATCGCTCGGCCACCAAGTCGCCTGATGCATGGCCACCTTAAAGTGAACCTCCAGACTAAAAATCTACTCAGCAGCACTGAAAAGTCTTGATGTTTCTTTAACAGTTTCACAGCATCAGAACTTTGTTTTTCTTACCCAAGCCTCATTTTTAGCTGCACAGAAGAAAACTGCCCAGGCATTTTTCCCCCTGATGCTGTGCAAAGCATGATGGGATTTCTGATGATGTTGTTCTCCTTCTGCTGTTTTGGAGCAAATTTTTTTTAAATAAATTTTTAATTTGAGATTTGAAGCCTAGCGGGCACAGCTGGGCGGGGTGATCAGGACACGGGACCGTTAGAACTGTGTCTCATGCTCCCTGTCACCTCCTTTCAACCAAAAAGATGGCTGCTACCATGAAAAAGATGGCTGCCCCATGAAATCACAAACATTTGCCGGTTCTTTTAAAACAGGGTGGGTAAGAGATTACCTATCTATTATAATTAACATAACTAATGTAACATAACAATATGTTTGTTTAGGCCAATCAGATGCACTTCCTTTCAGCCTGGTTCCACTGAGATTACAATATACACGATTGTTGCAAGCATTGTGGAATTATCTGTAACTCATTAAAGCTGGCCATACATCTAGCAATTTTTCAGCCTTGCCGACCATGCAAATCTCTAATAAAGATTGGTGCCGCAACAAGCATGCTCAATCAATGATTCGACTGAGTTCTGGACGAAACCAGTTAAACTTATCGATCAAGAAAGCTGGAAAACCTTGGTCCAATGCGTTTGATCTAATGCACAGAGGTAGTGGCGTGCAATATTGCGATGAACGCGACACCCCCCACCACGTTATCACCTTAACCACTTGCCGACCGCGCACTCATACCGCGCGTCGGCAAAGTGGCAGCTGCAGGACCAGCGACGCAGTTCTGCATCGCCGGCTGCAGGCTAATTAATCAGGAAGCAGCCGCTCGCGCGAGCGGCAGCTTCCTGTCAATTCACGGCGGGGGGCTCCGTGAATAGCCTGCGGGCCGCTGATCGCGGCACGCAGGCTAAATTTAAACACAAGGGAAATAATCCGCTTTGTTTACATTGTACGGCGCTGCTGCGCAGCAGCGCCGTAAGGCAGATCGGCGATCCCCGGCCAATCAGCGGCCGCAGGTCGCCGCCATGTGACAGGGGACAGCCTGTCACTGGCTGCACAGGACGGATAGCGTCCTGTGCAGCCCAGATTGCCAGGGGGGACAGGGATGAGAGGGAGGGGGGGAATTTCGCCGTGGAGGGGGGCTTTGAGGTGCCCCCCCCCGCAACACCCAGGCAGGCAGGAGCGATCAGACCCCCCCAGCACATCATCCCCCTAGTGGGGAAAAAAGGGGGGCGATCTGGTCGCTCTGCCTGCACCCTGATCTGTGCTGGGGGCTGCACAGCCCACCCAGCACAGATCAGCTAAAACAGCGCTGGTCCTTAAGGGGGGGTAAAGGGTGGGTCCTCAAGTGGTTAAGTGTAATTTGAGCTGTCAGCTCTGTCTGAACTGTGCAGAGGTGTGTGCCGATTTTTGTGCTAAGACATAAACACAGAAGGTTAACTCTTTCTGTGCTCTCATGAAATCAGGAAGATTTATTGCAGTTCTGTTAGCTGTAACAAAGAAATGTTTTTTTCTGTAAAGGTTATTATGCTGTTGTATATATTTTAGAGCAGAGAGGAAGTTCTGGGTTTAGGTTCGCTCTAAACATTTGCATCATGAGCGAGAGCAACGCTGGTGTGCGAAAGGCTCTGAAAAGGTGGAGGAAACACAGAGGTCATCCGGGTAGAGCAGGAATGCAGCGCCACTTGGGTATACTATGTATACAGTAATTATCTGTACCTCGCCCAGTTGGCAAATAAGTGGCTCCCTTCCTAATCTCACAGTAACACTGCATTACTTCACATAGAAAGAGAAAACAAAAACGTTAAGATGGACAGCAAATATGTTTTAGGAAATGGTTTGTGGCAGTGGCGTAGCTAAGGAGCTGTGGGCCCCGATGCAAGTTTTACAATGGGGCCCCCCTAGCACTCTATACATAACAATTGATACAGTGCACCAAAACCTGCCAATGGCAACTACAGTGTCAGAGGTGCAAGAAGGGGATGGGGAACAGTGTGTTAATGATTACCACTAATAAAAGTATCTATAGAAGTGATTATTATGAGCACAGGACTAATAGAGAGCTAATACTGTAATTGAGGGAGGGCCCTTCGGGGCCCCTCTGGCCCAAGGGCCCCGATGCGGCCGCTACCTCTGCACCCCCTATTGCTACGCCCCTGGTTTGTGGACTTATGGTGGCCACACACTTTACAATCTTTTAAAGAAAAATTTTGATTTGACAATTACGTTCTTTTTTTTTTTTTATTAGACTCACGACAAAAATGATCAAATAAAAGCTATAAATTAGATGTAATAATATATACATTTAAAGTTATAAATGCGTATGGAGTGCTCTGTGCCAGCCTTTCTCAACCTTTTTACCCTGGAGGAACCCTGCAAATAACTTTAGGATCGCCAGGAACACCTGCGTTTATTTAGCAGGAGGCGTGGTCTGTAAAAGTAGGTGTGGCTGTTTATGCCACTACCCCCTATTACACTGCCACTCATTATACTGTCCCCTTATCCTAGTGCTTTTTATTAATGTGCAAAAGGTGGATCAGCGCAACACCAGGCCGCCTCCGAATGGCCTCCAATCAGAGATGCGCTGAGCCCCCCCAGGACTACAAACGCCCTTGAACCCAAACAGAAGCTCTGCATATACACCAAAAGCATGGCTGTTAAGTGGGAGCAGCTGACCAAAAACGAATTAAATTAGTACATAGCAAGGAAATGAACAGCGCTACTTAAAAACAGGCAAGTGCCTACCTGCAAAAGAGTGCAAGCCCCACCCGTGGGGTCGAACACACACCGAGCATACACATGACCCGTCCACCAATGGAGGAGGATGTTGGTTTCCTGTAACAGCTTGCATGCAACCCACCAAGCACTCGTCCCTCCCACTGCGAAGAAGTCGATCCTCCATGGGAGGGGCCTAACCCAGGCTATGCATATACATAGGTTAGGATTTAGTTAGTGTTAGGCCCCTCCCATGGAGGATCGACTTCTTCGCAGTGGGAGGGACGAGTGCTTGGTGGGTTGCATGCAAGCTGTTACAGGAAACCAACATCCTCCTCCATTGGTGGACGGGTCATGTGTATGCTCGGTGTGTGTTCGACCCCACGGGTGGGGCTTGCACTCTTTTGCAGGTAGGCACTTGCCTGTTTTTAAGTAGCGCTGTTCATTTCCTTGCTATGTACCTTTTTAACTAATGTGCTCATTATTCTGACCCCCGATTTAGTGCTTCTTTTTTACCGTATCCCCTATTATAATGTGAGAAGTTTTAAATCAGGATGATACCATTTATTGGCTAACTAAAAATGAATAAAAATAAGCAAGCTTTCGGCCTTGCAGCTATTATAATGTTCTTTATTATACTTCCCCCATGAAGGAGGACAAATGCCAAGGAACCCCTGCTGAGTGCTCAACTACTTAAAGACCACCTCACGCCAACGGGCGTGAACGCGGCAGCAGCCCCAGGACCACCTAATGCCAATTGGCGTCAAGTCCTGGAGCTGCAGTTTCACAGGGAACGGCCGCGCGCATGCTCGATCATTCCCTGCCAGTTCACGGCGAAGCGGGCGGGGGGATGCCGCTGCAAAGCGGCTATCATGTAGCGAGCCCTGGGCTCGCTACATGATTTTAAAAAAAAAAAAATTGAAAAAAAGCTTCTGCGCTGCCCCCTGGCGGTTTTTAATAGACCGCCAGGAGGGTTAAGCAATACCAGTTGCCTGGCTTTCTTGCTGATCCTCTGCCTCTAATACGTTTAGCTATAGCCCCTGAACAAGCATGCAGCATGTCAGGTGTTTCTGACCTTATTGGCAGATCTGACAAGATTAGCTGCATGCTTATTTCTGGTGTGATTCAGACACCACCGCAGCCAAATAGACCAGCAGGGCTGCCAGGCAACTGATATTGTCTAGAAGGGAAGAAATATGGCTGCCTCCATATACCTCTCACTACAGTTGTCCTTTAACCCTTGTACACACGTACGAGTACATTCACCCGCACAGATTGGGACTCGCAGGGTGCTGTACAGACGCATCACTAGCCTATAGGCTAGCCATGTGTGTGTTGCAATGGAGGAGGAAGGCCCAGAAATGTGGGTGCCGCAATAGGTGCCGATGTTAGTCTCGTAAATTTCTCAGCTCTGGGCGCCGGAGGTGGTGGAGTTTGGCTTCCGTGTAGCGGAACTCCACATCGCAGGGTAGCTGGGATAGCGTCAATAGAGCTTGGCTGTTGTGTACTGAACTCCTGGCAGTAGTGACTCTGGAGTTAGGCTACCGTGTAGACGAACTCTGGGTAGTGGAGATACTTTGGTGAACCATCTTATTCTATTTACCATTCCACCCCTTCCCTGTTGTATTAGGAGCTGCTACACAAAAAATGTTTGGGCCAGAGTTACACTTAAAGAGACACTGAAGCGGAAAAAAAATTATGATATCGTGAGTTGGTTGTGTAGTAGGGGCAATTACTAGAACATTGGTAGCAAAAAAAAGATTCTCATATTTTTATTTTCAGTTATACAGCTTTTTTTTTATAACATTGCATCATTCTCTAATACTTGCAGTTTACACAACAATCAGCATTATAAAAGTTTTTGCAGAAGAGGTAGTGAACTTTTGACCTGTCCTGAACTGTTTTCTGGAAAAGAAAAACACAAAACAGCTGAGATAACCTAATCAGAAGTCAGAGCTCTCCTGAACTTTCAGGCCTCTTTTCCACAGACTGTTGATAGGCAGTGAAATGCCTCTCAAACTCTCACAACTGCTCAGCTCACTCACTGCTGCCTGGTAACTGCTTGTTGCTGCCTGGTAACTGCTTTCTGAGCACACAGCTCAACAGTCCAGAGGCCTCAAAGTTGCAGAGCTCAATGGCTATTTACATGGATAACAACTGGAGTTTCTTAACTCTTCCTGTACTGGAAACACATATTAGACTTATGTCTCTGCTCCTAATGCTTTATTTCTTAGCTGTACTACACAACCAATTCTTATCATAATTTTTTTTCGCTTCAGTGTCTCTTTAAAAGCCAAAATCGTCTGGCCAGAGAGCAGACGTGTACTTGTAACGTAATAGTGATCAGGACTTTTACCATCAGAGGTAGTTTTCCAGCTCTGTCAGCGTGTGAAGTATGCAGGTGGGTGCTGGGTGACAGCAGGAAGGTCACTGGTCGCACTGGTGCAGAACTGGTGCCGTGTGTGAGGTAATATTAGCTGCTGTTACAACCTGAATATCTGTGGCATGCAAACTCAATTTCCTGTATTTTAGGGCAGCTTTAATGTTGCACGTTGGGAAGTCTCCAGAGAGGATTATTATTAGCTGTCAGTACCCAGCCTGTGTGCCCTGACAGAATGATATAGAGGCGACTCCCTCCTCCCGCCGTGCAGATGTCTCTTCAGCTATAAGCTGACCAAACGGCGGCCATTTTGTCCCACATTCTGCATTCTACAGAGTTTCCTTACTCTCCTTCTGATAAATTTCCTTTATAACCTAAAAAAAAATAAGGCAGCAGTTTTGTACTTGTGAATACTTACAATTTAAAACTGTATCAGAACTCTGTTAAAAAAAACAAAAAAAAACCAAAACATATTAATACTTATCTTACCTCAGTAGAGGGAAACATCTGGATAGTCCAGATGCCTCTGCCTCTAATGCTTTCAGCCATAGACCCTAAACAAGCATGCAGATTAGATGCTCTGACTGGATTTGCCATATACTCAGGTGTGTGACTAATGCTGGGAATACACGTAGCGATAGTGCGTTATCAATCGAGCCGCTGATAGCTCGATTGATAATTTCTGACATGTCCGATCACCGCGCGGATCGATTCCCCGCAAGATGCCCGCGGAAGATAAGGAAGCGCCCGCGGGGACGAGCAGGAATCGATCCGGGTGGCCACGGGGACGAGCGGGGACACGGCGGGAGTCGATCCGGCGGCTAATCGAGCCGCCGGATCGCTTCGTGTATTCCCAGCATTAGACACTACTGAAGCATGAAAGATCAAATGGCATTGTTTAAAGCGGACCTGAACTCAGAACTTCCTCCCTGCTCTAAAAGCTAAGCAACAGCATAATAACCTTTAAAGCGGATCAGAGATGAAATATTAACTATAACAAGTAACTTGTGTATATATCTTATCTAAAGTTGCAGCATATCTAGCTGCAAACCGCTTCAAAAGTTTATGATTATTTATTCCTGTGATACAATGAGGGCAGCCATGTTCTGTTTGTCACAGGCTGAGGGCTGGAGATGCTATCAGCTTGCTTGTGTGTAAATTCAGTCCCCTCTCCTCCTCCCTCCTCCCCTCTGCCTCTGAAATCAATGGCTAGTAACAGGGCCGGGCCGAGGCATAGGCTGGAGAGGCTCCAGCCTCAGGGCGCAGTGTAGGAGGGGGCGCAGAATTCATTCAGCTGTCATTCCTAATTGTGTTTGAAGCAGAAAGAAATAATACAAGGGGATACATGGCAGTGACTGCAAGCCATATAACTAGATATTAAGGTGTTGGGGAGGTTGTGGGCCCTGTGGCACCTCTTAGTCTAATAGCAATCAGTGTGTGACGGCTGGGGTGGCAGGGATGGAGGGGCGCACTTTGGTGTCTCAGCCTTGGGCGCAGGAGGACCTTGTCCCGGCTCTGGCTAGTAACCTCCTCCTCCTCTTGCCCAGACTGAGCTCCCATAAGCCCTTGCTACAGTGACAAGGCACAAAAGGAGCTATGGGCGAGGCTTGTTTAGTTTATAGGGAATTAGAGTATTAAAACAAAACAAAAGAAGTATTTGGCTTGCGGAATGCCCTATAAACTATATGAAAGGAACACAATTATGCAATGAGTAAAAGTTAATCTCGGATCCACTTAAAAAGAAAAACATTTGTTACATCCAATACATAAATCCTGCAATAAATCTGCAGTGTCTACTTCATGCTTTCATGGAAGCAGACACAGGGTTAACATCCTGTTTACAAACTAGCTGATCTCCCAAGATTCCTCAGCTGACACAGATGAAAGATCAAATTACACTGGTGATTAGTCACAGATGAGGGGGAATTAGACAGGCTAAACGCTCTAAATACATACAGGGTGCATTTCTCTGTTTTCCTTCTGTCCTGTGCAAGAGTTCAGGTCTGCTTTAAAGGGAAATAGACATGGCAGCATCCATATCCCATTCACTTCAGGTGTCCTTTAATTGACAGATGAGATTGAATCTTTGGCTCTGACTCGTGTTTTGTTGCCTCTTTAGTGGCAGAATTAAGTCATGTGGTTTACGAGCCATAAATCCCTCATCAGCTATTTTCAGGTCTATCAACTCCAGCGGAGTCTGTAAAAATGACTCACTAATGGCCTGATGTATTTTAGCTATAATTACCCCTTTCAAGTTCTAATAACCTTCACTTTCAGCTGTCGTCATTCATTCCCATTACAGTTCCTTTCATTGTCCTGGAGGAAGGCTGATGTAAAATGAAATATGGTTGTATTTTCTTCTGAATACCTTCAGGCCATGATTGTTATTGAATTACTGCCATACATAGTATGCTATGGCTGGATGGACCGCCTGTTAACCTGCAGTCCCATCTGAATGATCAGAGATAGTGCTGACTATTTCAGCCCTGCCCTGCAATCCATTGGAAAACACAACCACTGGTGCACATGACAGGCGGGGGCCCCCGAGCTCTGCCACTGACTAGGACCCCCAAACCCGCATGCAACACCTAGAGGGGGAGCGCAGGTGAGCCCCGGTACTTCTACCACCTAGGGATTCACCCACACTGCCTCTATCTAAATGCTGAATGCAAAACACACAGCAAGCATAAGCTCACTCCCAGCCAGCAATATGCCTTGTTATGTAGTCTACAGACAGCCTGTTAGCCAATCAAGTGTAATAGTATACACCCGTGTCTGTAGTATCAAATCTAGCAGGAGTTGTATAGATTCAGCAAAAACCAGGTGAGAGCTTTGGTCGGACATAATCGTAGACTGTTACCAGCTGGGATGTCAAAACAATGTATACCTCAGCGCAAACACAAATGACACGCACTACCGCTGAAAGTAATATAGACAGCAGTGTCGTGAGGATATCACAAATGCTCTATACGCAAACTCATGCCAAAGTTCCTACTTCAAAGCCTGGCAAAGTAACCGGAGCAATACAGTACCTCCTCCTGTAGTGGTGAATACCTAACGTCTTCCAGAGGGGGTTTGCACAAATCTTGAAGTAATCCCGACAGCTGTCTATATTACTTTCAGCGGTAGTGCTGTCATTTGTATTTGCGCTGAGGTATACATTGTTTTGACATTCCTATCACTTGAGGTTTGGAACCTGCCTCCTACCTCTGAGCAGCAACTTATATATTGCGCTACTCCCAATTGTATTTCACTGTTACCAGCAGGGGGCGCCATGTGCAGGTATACCTCTCATATACCCCCCTCCCTAACCACTAATCTGCATCTGCGTACCGGATGCTTCAAAAAAGAAAGTAAACACAAACACTGGTGCACGACAGAAGGGGGCCCCGGGCTCTACCACTGCCCAGGACCCCCAAACCCGCATGCGACACCTGATTGGCTGACAAGGCTGTCTGTAGACTAATATGGCAGATTGCTGTCTGGGAGTGAGCCTTTGCTTCTCTTGTGTGTTTTGCACTGTTTTCCATTGGATAGTATTGTGTGTGGTATCTCCTGCCCCACCTCCATTCCTGCCAGGTATCCGCCCCCTCTCTGTGCTAGGACCAGGGTGCCATAATCTGGACAGGTGAGATATATACCATACTGTGAATTGAGGTGGAAAGGTAGGATAGGCTGGGGCCACTGGCTTCACTACAAATGGGACAGTGTCATGGAGACTACAACAATAGGGGGCAGTATACACCAATTAGCCTAAACATTGTCTTTATTTAGTTGTTACTGATGGTGAGAATTAGAATAATACAGTAAATACATTTTCTGTTGTCTCCCTACAGGTCGGCACCTTCTTTGGATATTTCCCAAAGCATTTAATAGACATACAACAAAAATACGTAGAAGAAGAGCTGGAGGTGCAGTTTCCCACCGACGTAAGTGTTCTTCTCCGCCCGATGGAATGAGGCAAAAAGCAGCAAGAAAACCCACACCCGCTGCATCAGAACTAACGAGAATCCACTTCCTGCTGAATTCTTCGATAGACTGATGGAAGCTGAAGTCTGACTGGTTAAGGCCATGGGTAGCACTTGTTTTTTTTTTGCCCTCATGCCTTTTTAAATAAAGCTTGATGGCTGACATATTGAAACATTACAACTTTATGAGTCGGGACCTCAGTTTACATGCTTAGCCAAAATGGTCCTCTGTTTCAGGTGTATTGGGTGCTGCTTGCTGTCTTTTTGAGTTGGAAGGTTCACCAAGTAGGCAAAATCCTGCTTAACAAGAAACTGAAGTGACAGTGGCCCAACCAAAATTTAGGAGCTGCCCTTCAATTAACTAGCAGATGACAAACGTGCAGTGGGACCAGTTAATTGATTGTGAGTTTGCGTCAGCTCCTGAATATGCAGGCACTTGCGTATATTTTGAATTTTATGCTCCGTAGTAATTTTGAGATGTTGATCTTTCTTAGGCTCTGTTCCCACTTGAGCTGAGGACGGACATTTTTTTGTCCATTCTCCGCTCATTGCTAAATGGACAGTAAACTGCTCCCATTTTATAAATGGAAGACATTCACAATTGTCACTCTGCAACGGGACTGTGGAATAAGTTGAAGTAAACTGACCACAGTTCTGTGTAGTCCGTGGTAATCCTGGGCAGGCGAATGCATTCCCCCATACAGCCTATGGGGGGTAACACATCTGCCCTGGGCTACAGCCGGACCATCGGAGCGGACATTACACTGTCCACTCCCACTGATCCGGCACAAGTGGGAACCGAGCCTCACTCTTCCCCTTCCTATGCTTCTCCCTTCCCCTCCTTCAGGTTTCTATGTTCTCCTCTGTTTTCTTCCAACTCTCCCTTTAACTTTTCCGTAGCTTCACTGCATTTCTCCTCATCTCCCCTCTTCTCCATTTATCACATCCTTTCCCCTTCCCTTTGCTTCTTTCATTCTTCCCTTCTCTTCCTTCTTTTCTCCGCCTTCCTCCTGTTCTTCCCCTTTTGACTTTTCTCTCTTTTGCTCCTCACCACTTTTCCTTCCCTCTCCTTTTCCTTCCCTCTTTTACTCCTTCCAACTCCCCTCTTCCTCCATCCTTCCCTTTCGTTTTGTCTGCTCCCCCACCCCCCAAATTAGAAAATGAATACCGTAAAACTTTCAAGAAGTTTCACTGGTTATAAATCTTTGTCAAGTAACCAAATGGCTGAATTTGTCATATGTTTTATATCTTTTTTTTTCTTCTTCTTCTTTATAGGAAACAGATTTTGTGTGCTTTGAAGATGGGCAGGATACATTTGATAGTTATAACTGTGAAGAACTTTTAAGCAAGAGCATCACAGGCAGACAAAGACCATCAGAAACAGTATCTCCTTCAGAGTCTGAATCCTCACCAACAGAGAAGTCTGCTTCAGAACCTAAAGTAACTTCAGAAGGTACATCTCCTTCAGAATCTGAAGAAACACCAGGGGAGAAAAATGGAAATCCCACAATGGAGGCATCCTCTCCAGAAATTAGGAAATCGCCAAAGGAACCAGCACCTTCAGAAACTAAAGAACCTCCAGAAAAAACACTGTCCTCAGAAGATAGTGATCCAGTGGAAAAACTGTTGCCTTCAAAACAGGAGGAGCAGCCTCCTTCAGATTCTAGTACAACACAAGATAGACCCTCTTCTTTAGATTTGACACCAGCAGAACCATCTTCTACAGAGTCTACATTGTCTTCTTCTGGCTCTCAAGTACCTTCTGAAGAAAAACCTGTTGCAGATTCCGGAAATAAGAAGGATGATCCAGCTGAACCTGATTCTTTAAAATCAGGACAGTCCGATTCTGTAAAGCCATCAATAGATGTCAGCGAAGAAAAAAAAGATGAAAGTAATCAGATAAAGGATGAAAACAAAATAAGTGAAGACACTCTTTCTTCAAAAGATGTACATACCCCCAGTGTAAATAGTCATCCCAAAGATTCTCAGGAAGAAAGTGTTCTTCGTCAAGCAGTTAAGGAACATGAATCACAAGTGCCACAAAGTGAAGAAGCCAAAAATGGCAGCCTTACTCAGGTAGAAACTAATATATCTAAAGATAAAGACAAAGATATAGACTCTTATACGCTACTAGACAATGATAGGATTACAAGGTTGAAGACCGAAATTGGTTCAACAGGGGATGCTGTAGTGTCCGATGATGAAGAGACCAAGCAGGTTACGGTTAAAGCTAAATTCTTGGTTGAAGAGGAGGGCATAGTAGATGAACCTTTTGAACCACAAGAAGAAAATGATTTTGATGAATCATCTGAACCACCATTGTTATCTTATGAAGAATCAGATATGAATGTATTGGATCAGTCAGCCTTTGACAATGATTCTGCCTCTAGCCCTCCTTCTGAGACAAAAGCTTCCCCACCTGAAGAGGAGGTCTCTGTTGACATGGGCCATGCTTCACCAGTGAAGCAAGAAAATAATATTCTTACGACGTTGGGAGATACGTTCTTTGCAATTGTCAGTGGAGGGGACATCACAAAAGATGTTACTGATCTAGACAGAACTGATTCAGAAGAACAAGAGGAGGAGGAGGAGGATTTCGTTGAACAGTCAAAAGACGATGAGAACTTGTATTTACTTGGTATGGAGGAAGGCCATAAACCACACAATCAACATTTAGATGATCTGTTTTTTCCAGAAGACCCTCTAAAAGAAACAACCTCAGCTGCTGAAGGAGATAAATCTGGAGAAAATGAACCAAAGAGTAATAGCACTACGACCAGCTTATCTGAAAACAAAGCCAACACGTCTTCAACTGAAGAAATGCCTAGAATTATAAACACAGAAGAAGTGTCAAAGTCAGAACCTGAGCCAGTAGATCCTGAAGATGATGTAAAAGAAAGACAGATACCAAAGGATGATAGAGCAACAACAGAGGGACTGATAAAAACTTTGGAAGGTTCTGACATTAAGCCAACTGAGACAAACCCAAGTGGAGAAATAGAAGGAAAGGCTACAGGTAACGAAAAGCCTAAATTAGAAGATCTCAAAGAAAACAAAGAAATTAAATCAGAGTTTGATAAAGACCAAGAATCTATAAAACGGGAGGATTCTGTAAATGAAAATGTGCCAAAAGATTCTAAATTAGAAATGAATCAAGAAGAGTCTGAAGACGTACGATTAGACAAAGGTGAAATCGAGTCATTGCCTGAAGAGGTTCCAGAAGAAATTAAATCTGTTACTTCTGAACTGCCGAAAGAGGCAGAAAATACACAGCAATCTTCAGACACAGATAATAAAGAAATTACGCCTCCAGAGTCAGACACATCCAGAGATAGTGGAGATGAAGCAGATGATGGTAAACCTGTAGATAATGAGGAATTACAAAAATTGCCAACTGTGAAGGATGTTTTACTACAAAATGGCAATGCTGTAAATGAAACTCTTGAGGAAAATTACACCAACCAAAAAACAGACCAGGAACTGGTCATATCAAGTGAAAACAAAGACAAACAAGACTCCAAAGATGATATTGAAGATAGTTTGAAGGGGGCCAGTTTGACCAGTCAGGATCTTGAAGGAACAACTGCTTCAGATATTAAGGAATCCACATCTGTCGACAAAGTAGAGATAGAAGATGAAAACGTGGACAATTTATTGGAGGACGAAAATGCTGCAAGTGCCAGGCTATCACGAGAACTGGCAGAAAGCCAACCTGAATCTGAGATCCTGGAAGAAGCTGATTTAAACATTGCAGAGAATGAGGAAAAGGAACCTGAACAAGAACTGAAAAATTCTGAGCTAGAAAGTAAAAACGACAAAATAGAGGAACCAGAGGATTCGTCTCAAGTTAACATTGAGTATAAAAAAGATGACGCGACTGAAGCAAAAGAGGAGGATCCTAAAGAAGAGAAGGATGAAGAAACAGTTGATGATGCTGAATCCCTAAATGAGAAAAAGAGTAATCCTGATGGGTCAGATAGCAAAGAAGAGGAACAAGAGGCAGAAAATGAGAAAGCCACTCTTGAGATTGATGATAAAGCTGAAACAACTGAGGAGGATGTTAGGGAGGACATCCCTGACCAGAGTAATGACAAAATAGGCGACAAGGAAGATGGCGAAACATTAGCTGAAGGGCTTGGTGAGGAAGACCTGCCTCTGCTGGATGAAACCTCAGATGAGGAGTCTTATGTTGATACCATCAAATCGTTGAGTATTATAAGAGAATACCTGGATGAAGAACGTATTACACAGTTCAAAGAATACCTCAGTCCCGACAACGTTCTGAGGCTGGAAGCCATGTTCCAGGACATGGACAGTGAACTAAAGCTTGCACGGAGGGACAATGTGCGTCTTGATTATATCGATAAAGCTCTGGATCAGATTCTGGAAGCCTCGGAGTCAAACATTCTTGAATTTGTGGAGAGTGTTTTGGATTCTCGAAATGTAAACAATGAGGAGCTGTTGGCTGGAGATAAGGACATTTATGAAATAGAAGCAGCTTTGTTGGATGATATACAGGAGATCTCCTACAAGCTCAGAGAGAAGCATTCCACGCTGACAGACAGTTCTCAGCTCGCACGAGGAGAAGGGGAAGAAGAAGGTAAGACTATCATCTTGTATTTGTTTAGGCTTCTTTGTTTTGGAACACTCTTGCATACCAGCAGTCAAAATTGAATAATATGTGGGCCTCCACAAACACTTAAAGTGGCCACACACCATACAATTTTTTTTTTATTTGATTCGAGCATTCCGATCCAATTTTTCAATTTCCGCAATTTTGGGATAAAATCGAGAGAAAACGTTTGTTTCGATAAACACGTAACGCAGGACTGAAATTTATGCTTTAACGTGATATTCCTGCGTTGTTGCTTCCATTGTTAAGCAACATGCTTATATATATATTATTCACTCACCTAAAGGATTATTAGGAACACCATACTAATACGGTGTTTGACCTCCTTTCGCCTTCAGAACTGCCTTAATTCTACATGGCATTGATTCAACAAGGTGCTGAAAGCATTCTTTAGAAATGTTGGCCCATATTGATAGGATAGCATCTTGCAGTTGATGGAGATTTGTGGGATGCACATCCAGGGCACGAAGCTCCCGTTCCATCACATCCCAAAGATGCTCTTTTGGGTTGAGATCTGGTGACTGTGGGGGCCATTTTAGTACAGTGAACTCCTCCTTGTCATGTTCAAGAAACCAATTTGAAATGCTTCGAGGTTTGTGACATGGTGCATTATCCTGCTGGAAGTAGCCATCAGAGGATGGGTACATGGTGGTCATGAAGGGATGGACATGGTCAGAAACAATGCACAGGTAGCCTGTGGCATTTAAACGATGCTCAATTGGCACTAAGGGGCCTAAAGTGTGCCAAGAAAACATCCCCTGCCATGAGAAATTGAACAGGTGTTTCTAATAATCCTTTAGGTGAGGGTATCTTTCATCATTCCATCCTTTTTGTTGTTTATACAAGCAATGATTAAGTTTGTTATGTACGGAATAGTTACATTACATTTATTCTTCTTGAATACAATTTTACAATCCATCACACACCATACAATTCTTGATAAAATTGGTCTGAATTTTCCAATATCTCCAACCCCCCCCCCCCCCCCCCCCCCCCAAAAAAAAAACCCCAGGAAATTTGATTGAATTTCTCAATCGAAAACAAAAAACTTTAGATTTTTCTGGACAACTGATTGTATTTATCGAATCGAAGTAAAATTGTATGGTGTGTGTGGCCACCTTAAGGCAGGGTTCACACTTTTTTCCATGGGAAAAACACACATTTTTCCATATGCACTTTTTCAGACTCTATTTGATTTCATATGTGTTTTTTCACATGCATTTTTTCGCTAATGTCAATGAGAATTTGCATGCAATGTGTGATTGTATGCTGCAAGATGTATATTTTTCTTCACGCATCGAAAAGGCAAACACAATTTCACAATTTTTACGCTTAAACTGGGAGTGATATGGAGGCTGCCATATTTATTAACTTTTAAGCAATCCCATTTGCCTGGCTATCCTGCTGATCCTCTGCCTCTAATACTTTTAGCCATAGATCCTGATCAAGCATGCAGCAGATCAGGTGTTTCTGACTGAAGTCTGACTGGATTAGCTGCATGCTTGTTTCAGGTGTGCGATTCAGACACTACACCAGCGAAATCCTTCAGCAGAGCTGCCAGGTAACTTTTATTGTTAAAGAAAACCTGTAACTACAAAAACCTCCCCTGGGGGGTACTCGCCTCAATAGAGGGAAGCCTCCGGATCCTATCGAGGTTTCCCCGTCCTCCTGTGTCCCATGGCGGTCTCGCTGTGCGCCTCCGAACAGCGGGCATGTAAATATTTACCTCCCTGGCTCCAGCGCAGGTGCAGTATTGGCTCTCTGCTCGGAGATAGGCGAAAATACCCGATCGCTGTCGGGCCGCTCTACTGCGCAGGCACAAGTCTCCTGCGCCTGCGTAGTAGAGCGAACCCGACAGAGATCGGGTATTTCTGCCTATCTCCGTACGTTTTGCCACAACTGCGCCCCTGCTGGAGCCAGGAAAGGTAAATAAATCAGCGCTTATCAGCGCTTCTCAGGCTTGTCGAGCCAGGATTGCGGGACGCTTCAGGGGAGCCAGCGCTGGACTGCCTGCAGCTACAGCGGAGGGGGAAGCCTTATTGGGACCCTGAGGCTTCCCCCTACCGATGTGAGTACCCCCCAGGGGAACTTTTTTTTGTTACAGAGTCTCTTTAAAAAAGGAACAAATATGGCTGTCTCCATATCCTTTTCATCTCGTGTTCACTTTAGGTGAAAAGTTAGGTGCGTCACCTCACAATAGTTGCTGCTCAGGCTACTGCACATTTACTGAACTTTTATAAATTGCCTCCTAAAGAAAGCAGTACTTGCATGACCTTATTAGGTATTAGTCATAGTACTTGTGTGTAGTAACTGAAATTCTTATTTCTCTTAACAGACAAACCATTCGCCGAGGGAATAAATACAGAAGAGGAAAAAACCGAAGCGGAAGAAGAGTCCATCACAACTCAACCTGCTGAGGAGGATACAGTGGAGCAACCAGCTGACACACAGGAGGTGGGGCCAGAATCTGTCACTCCCACGAGGAACCCACTGGATCCAGCCACACCTAAGCCAGATGAAGCTAACTCTCAGGAGGTCGGTGAAACCACTCCTTCGCAGAAAGAGGAAGATGCCAACATTGTTATTCAAGAGGAGAAGGAGGATGTCACCCTCTCGAGGACGCAGGGTGATGGCAGTGAAGATTCGCAGGAGGAGGATGATTCTAGCATAGTTTCACAAAAGGAAGAGGAGGTGGTTACCACCACTGCTTCACAGATAGAGGACGATGCCAACGAAATGGCACAGAAGGAAAATTCCAACACCGTTCTGGAGGAGGATGCAGTTATTGCTGGGCAGAATGAGGACAGTGCCAGCTCTGCTTCTAAGGATGAAGAGGATTCCCACACAGGTGAGGGTATATCTTAAAGGTACAGGTGATATGAGTTGCAGCTTGCAGTCTATTAACAGGTGAGCCTGCCAGGGCAGTGCTGTACAGACAGCACTAGCCTCACTAGTGCTGTTTGTACAGCACTGCCCTGGCAGAATTAACTGCTAATATACAGCACCCATTCACAACTCCGGGCCCCCGTTCACATCTCCTGCCGGCTGCGTCCTCGAGTCTCATTGGAAATACTTGGGTCTCTGAGTACTTCCTAATACGAGCGGCGCACACGTGCTCAGTATGGAGCCGCTCATGTTCGGAAGTTTTCGTAGACGCAAGGACTTCCGTGGCCTTCCCAGGAGAGCTGAAGGATTCTTTAACGTTAAAGTCAGAGGCAGGAACGGGGACCCCGGTAGTGAAAGGAGGGGATGCAGAATGGAGTGGGAAGGGT
The DNA here is from genome assembly GCF_040937935.1 of Hyperolius riggenbachi. Taxonomy (NCBI): domain Eukaryota; kingdom Metazoa; phylum Chordata; class Amphibia; order Anura; family Hyperoliidae; genus Hyperolius; species Hyperolius riggenbachi. The sequence goes on along the minus strand of NC_090649.1, from coordinate 466,521,289 downwards.
TTAAAGGATCCAGAGACATACCCCATCTTATTTAAGTATCCAACATTTGTATAGGATGTTACAGTTGTCCTTTAGGCCTTTTTTACACCTGCAGGGTAAACCTGCGCAGGTGCAGTAGTGGCTCTTCATTCGGGCTAAGGCAGAAATCGCCAAACCCGATCGTATCCAGTCTACTGTGCAGGTGCGAGTCCTTTGCGCAGTAGAGCTGATAGGATCGGGCTATTTCTTTACCTGCGCAGGATTGTGGTAGGTAAATATTGGCCGCGCAGGTGCACCACTTGTCAGGCTTTGTCAAGGAGGTTTTGAGGGAGCTAGCGCTGGATTTCCCCAAGCTACAGAGGATGGGGAAGCCTCATTGGGACCCTGAGGCTTCCCCCCTCCCGAGGTAAGTATCCCGAGGGTTTTTTTTTTGTTACAGGTTCTCTTTAAAGTGGGATGAAACTTAAATTTCATCTATGGTCTAAAGCATTAAAGAGAAACTCCAACCTAGAATTGACCTTTATCCCAATCGGTAGCTGATACCCCCTTTTACATGAGAAATATATTGCTTTTCACAAACAGACCATCAGGGGGCACTGTATGACTGATTTTGTGCTGAAACCCCTCCCACAAGAAGCTCTGGGTACCGCGGTACTCTGGGCAAACTGACACAATGTAACAATGTTCACAGACAGGAAATGGCTGTTTACAGCTGTCTCTAACAGGCAAAACAGCTAGGAGCAGCTACATAACCTGCCCACAGTAAAAATGTCACAATGTAATAAATGTCAGAATGTAAATCGGGGAGAGGAAAGATTTTACAATGAGCAAACACTGACTAAATCATTTATATATAATTATGGTAAAAAATGAAGCACTTTTTTTACTACATTATTTTCACTGGAGTTCCTCTTTAAAGGGACTCTGAGATGAACAACATAAAAGTTTTATACATATCTGGGGCTTCCTCCAGCCCCCTCCGCAGCGATTGCTCCCTCGCTGTCGTCCTCCTCCTTCTCCCATTACAGATTAGACTTCCTCCTCCTTCTCCCGTCTAAGATTAGCCAGTCGGGGCGCACTGCGCATGCACGGCCTGTGTGCGCACGCCCTGCCTTGCTCCCGTGGCTGAGAGTGCTCTGCGCCTGTGCGGCCAAGTCGGGGCCAGTCGGCGCATGTGCAGTACGGCCTGGTGCGCACCCCATCTCACTCCCAGCCGCTGGAGGAGGTGGAGGAAGACGCGTGGAAGCGATCACTGCGAAGGGGGCTGGAGGAAGCCCCAGGTATGTACAAAACTTAGAAGGCCTGTTCACACTAGGGGAGTTTTTTCAAGCGCAGGCGATTTTTAAAATCGCCCACAAAACGCTTGTGCAATGATTCCCTATGAGAGAGTTCCCAGCTGAGTGGTTCGTTTCCGATCCGCTCAGCAAAGCGATGCCTGGACCATTTTTGAGGTGTTTTTGCTATAATGGAAGGTATAGGGAAAGTGCAAAACACTCACAAAATCGATTTGTGCAGCAATTGCGTGTTTTTAAGAATAAATACATTGTATTTATTATTTTCCGGGTTAAAGAGTTCACTTCCTGACTTCAAGGAGTGAATTACAAAACCGCTCTGAAAAAGCGCCTCAAAGTGCTTTTTACAAAAACGCAGCGCGCAGTGGAGAGCCAGGAGGGGGAAAAAAGCGCATAGAAACGTAAAACGCTTGCGTTTACGTTTTTAGGAGTGAATGATTCCTTATAGTTGTTCATCTCTGGTACACTTTAAACTCAGCATTAAACTAAAAGGAAACAAAATGTAAATCGTTTTGAAGCTATTGTATTGGTAAAGGCTCGGTTCCCACTTGCACCGGATCACATGCGGCCGGCGTGAGTAGACAGCGTAGTGTCCGCTGTGGTCTGTCTGTACCCCAGGGCAGATGCGTTGCCACCAAAGGCTATATGGGGGGAACTCATCCGCCTGCCAGGGATTATTGCAGACTGCACAGAAGTTGCAGAGTGACAAGTGTGACCAAGTCCTGTTTATAAAATAGGAGCCGTTAAGTCAGTTTTGCAATGAGCGGAGAATGAGAGCAGAGCTTATGCTAAAGCTGTGTAATCTACTTTGTTTACTCAGTAATTACTTGATTACATAATCTGATAATTTGTCCTGCAATTTAGCAATTAGCGGCAGTGGAGTGTAAAGCTGGCCATACACTGGCCTGATTTCCCGCCGATCGACAGCAGATTCGATCACTGGGATCGAATCTGCTGTCAAATAGTTCGCGCTAAACGCACCTGACCAATTGATTTCCTCCTGATATAAATCGGTCCGTCGATCGCGCCGTGCGGGAAATTACCGTCGATCGCTGGCGGGTAGGGAGCGCGTCGCTTGCGGTGTACGATTCGGGGCCTTTCGACGCAGGTATACATTACCTTAGGCTGGCTCCCGGGCATCCCGTCCGTCACTGCTCCCGTCATGGCACCTCGGGCATCCTCGTATAACTTCCGCTGGAAGTACAAATAGAGGGCGCTCTATTTGAACTTCCGCTGTCACTGGTGTAATAGCGTAAGTTATATGCGGATGCCGGAGCCGGAGGTGCCACATGACGGGGACATCACGCCCAGGTACCAGCCTCAGGTAATGTATGCCGGGGGGGGGGTTCAGCTCAGCAGATGGTGAATCGGTTTCATAGTGAAATCGATTCACAATCTGTTTGCAGTAAAGGCAGCCAATACGATCCCTCTCTGATCAGATTCGATCAGAGAGGGATCTGTCTGTTGGTCGATTTGATGGCAAATCGACCAGTGTATGGCTACCTTTAAGGTGGCCATACATCTGTAGACTTGGCGACTGATCGACCATCATATTTAATCATTTTTAGCGGATCTGATGAAAATCGGTGCTGCCAAGAGCATGCCCTTTCGACAATTCGACCTATTTCGGGCAGAAATCGGTCGCCTGTATTGATCGGACATGCAAGTAAATTTCGGGCCAACATGTTCGATCGGGTTCGTGGCGGTAACTGCATGCGATAATCTCGAATGACGAATGCCACAGAAATCCCGGCTGCATCTCCACAAATGTGGCCCTCCCTGTGCATTAATACTTTACCTGTCCAGTGTCCACCTCTGTCTCCGCACTCTAACTCATTTGCGCCCCGCGGGGTTGGTCGATTGGCCGCCAAATTCACTTGATGCATGGGCACCTTACAGGCCCGTACACATGCCAGATTAAACTCGACCGAGGTGGCTAAAAATGACCGCCTCTGCCGAGAATCCAGTGTATTTGAATACAGCAGCCCCTGATGCGCCCCGGCTGGTCGGCCAGCAGTCTGTCCTGGCGGATCACATCAGGCGAACGATGGCCAGAGGCATTTTTTCTTCCATCTTAAAGGTACTCACCTCGGTAGGGGGAAGCCTCTGGACCCTATTGAGGCTTCCCCCTTCCTCCTGTGTCCCACGATGATCTTGCTGCAGCCCACGGAATGCATGACAATTTGTCAGGCTGTGCAATATTTACCTTTTCTGGCTCCAGCGGGGGCGCTGTTGCGGCTCTCCGCTCGGAGATAGGCAGAAATAGCCGATTTCTGTTGGGTCTGCTCTACTGCGCAGGCGCAGGAGACTTGCGCCTGCACAGTAGAGCAGACCGACAGAGATCGGCTATTTCCACTTATTTCCGAGCGGAGAGCCGATACTGCGCCTGCGCTGGAGCCGGGAAGGTAAATATTTACATCCCCGCTCTTCGGGGAGCTTTATCGCTGCTGCTGTAGGACACAGGAAGCCTCGATAGCATCTGGAGGCTTCCCTCACCCGAGGTGAGTACCTCAGGGGTAACTTTTTTTAGTTACAGATTTTCTTTAAGCCCCCCACCATACAGCATCGTTCCCGGGCCGCTCCTCTGCATAGAACAGCGAGCAACGCATCGGCACAGCCCCAGCCATACATATGTTGCACAACGTATTTCTTCCCGATCCCCATCAAGCGACATTGATTGAGCGTGTGTTTACAGGTCTTAAAGTGAACCTGAGGTGAGAGTGATATGGAGGCTGCCATATTTACAGTGTCGGACTGGGAGGTGGAAAAGCTGAGGAAATCCACTTGCTGGCCAAGTAGCAGTAATCAGGTGATGCTGCTCACAGTGAAGACTTCCTGCAGGTTTCTATTTTTTCTATTGGGAGTGATAACACAGGGTTACTGTTGCTTGGCCAGCAGGTGGATTCCCTCAGTATTTCCACCTCCCAGTCCGACACTGGATATTTATTTCCTTTTAAGCAATACCAGTTGCCTGGCTGTCCGTCTGCCTCTAATAATTTCAGCCATAGCCCCTGAACAAGCATGCAACAGATCAGGTGTTTCTGACAATATTGTCAAATCTGACAAGATTAGCTGCATGTTTGTTTCTGGTGTTATACGGTCACTGCTGCAGCCAAATAGATCAGCAGGGCTGCCAGGCGCGTACGAGTGAAATCACCGCCGGGAGACTTGGGCGCAGGATACGGCTTAGCCTGCTGCTGCACAAGTCCCAGTGGCATCAATTACTATTCCCCCTCCAGGTCCGTGTGGATAGTGGGGAATGATGCTTCTAGCTATTGCTGGAGGCCGAATTAGTGTTTTGAAAGTAACTTCAGCTCCGTCTTCTGACGGCGCCAAAGTTACTCACTGTGTGCCACTATAGGCATAATTCCTATTACAGTCTATGGTGGCGCCGGCTGCGCCCAAATCTCCTGCTCTGGATTTGACGTGATCGCTCCCAGGCAACTGGTATTGTTTAAAAGGAAATAAATATGGCAGCCTCCGTATCCCTCTCATTACAGTTGCCCTTTAAGAATGCCCGTGCATTCTTCAATTTTCAATCATAACGATCAAATCTTGCAAATATTGATGCTGCGACATGGCCACCTGATCGATTTCTTGCCGAAAATGGTCGAAAAGCATTGTCCGACAATCATCTAGAATGTGTACAAGGCTTAAAGAGACACTGAAGCGAAAAAAAATTGTTATAATGAATTGTTTGTGTAGTACGGATAATTACTAGATCATTAGTAGCAAAGAAAATATTCTCATATTTTTATTTTCAGATATAAAGTTTTTTTTTATAACATTGCATCATTCTCTAATATTTGCAGTTCACACATTACACTCAGTATTCTAAATTATTTCACAGAGCAGGCTAGTGAACTTTTGAACTGTCCTCAGCAGGAAAAAAAACAATACAGTGCCAGACATTTGAGATAATAAGCTCTCTGCGACTTTGAAAGTCGTGGAGCTCAGCGGCACTTTTGCATAGATAACTGGAGTTTAACTCTTCCTGTACTGGAAACAATATTAGACTCATATCTCTGCTACTAATGTTTTATTTCTTAGCTGTACTACACATACAAATCATATCATTTTTTTTTCACTTTAGTGTCTCTTTACTTTACAGTGTTTTTAACAACTTATTGTTTGGAGCAGAGGGGAAATTTTACTATTGTTCCCCTTTAAAATGTTTGTTGTGGTTGAACTGATGTGACATTTGATAGCATTGATAAGATTCCTCCTGAGAGGTACTGGAGAACTGGATGAAAGACATATAACAGAATGTTTCCTCTCTTTAGTCCCAGTGCTGGAAGAAGAAGCAGAAGAGACAAGTGACTCGTCACAGTCCAGGCAGATATCAGCACCTCGCATCTTCTCCGGTGTAGCTGCTGCTCTCATTGCCGCTAAGAAGTCTCTGGCTCCTGTAGCTAGCCTGGTGAGTACACAATGGGGCTTATTACATGAGCTGTTTTGGAAATGCGTCAGTGAGGCCTATTATTAAAAAATGTGATTGCCACTTTTATAAACGGACAGTGAGATTGCGCACCCTGGCCCATGGCTTGATCGCTGTATTCTATGGTGCCCAGACATTACTCTATTGTCAGCATCGACATCTGGACGATTCAATCAAAATGAACCTGACAGATATCGATGCCGCAGTATGGCTACCCAGTTGATCATTTCGATTGATTTCCGGCCAGGCTCAGGATGCAGACTACATAATAAACACAGAGCAGTGAGTAAATGGAATTTGATTTTATGGCTGCCAACCCCACTTTAAAGTAAAAAAAAAAAAAGTTTACTTACCAGGGGCTTCTTGCAGCCCCTCTGGAGTCGTCCTGTTGCCATGACGTCCTGATTCCCTCCGGCCAGCACCAGCGACCCCCGCAAAGCTTGCCTGTTGCCGACTACTGCATGTGCAGTACGTGAAAAGGTCCGCATGGCTCAGGCCATGTATGCGTAGTAGCCAGCTACGGGCCAGCTTTGTGGGGGTCGCCGCTGCTGGCCGGAGGGAATCAGGAGGATGTCGTTGGCCCAAGACAACTCCAGGGGGCTGCGAGAAGCCCCAGGTAAGTTAAAATCATTTTTTTCCCACTTAAAGTGTACCAGAGCTGATATAAAGAATTATACAAAGAATATTATACAGTGGGTTGCAAAAGTATTCGGCCCCCTTGAAGTTTTCCACATTTTGTCACATTACTGCTACAAACATGAATTAATGTTATTGGAATTTCACGTGAAAGACCAAAACAAAGTGATGTACACATGAGAAGTGGAACGAAAATCATACATGATTCCAAACATTTTTTACAAATAACTGCAAAGTGGTGTGTGCGTAATTATTCGGCCCCCTTTAATCTGAGTGCAGTCAGTTGCCCATAGACATTGCCTGATGAGTGCTAATGACTAAATAGATTACACCTGTGTGTAATCTAATGTCAGTACAAATGCAGCTGCTCTGTGAGGGCCTCAGAGGTTGTCAAAGAGAATCTTGGGAGCAACAACACCATGAAGTCCAAAGAACACACCAGATAGGTCAGGGATCAAGTTATTGAGAAATTTAAAGCAGGCTTAGGCTACAAAAAGATTTCCAAAGCCTTGAACATCCCACAGAGCACTGTTCAAGTGATCATTCAGAAATGGAAGGAGTATGGCACAACTGTAAACCTACCAAGACAAGGCCATCCACCTAAACTCACAGGCCGAACAAGGAGAGAGCTGATCAGAAATGCAGTCAAGAGGCCCATGGTGACTCTGGATGAGCTGCAGAGATCTACTGCTCAGGTGGGAGACTCTGTCCATAGGACAACTATTAGTCATGCACTGTACAAAGTTGGCCTTTATGGAAGAGTGGCAAGAAGAAAGGCATTGTTAACAGAAAGCATAAGAAGTCCCGTTTGCAGTTTGCCACAAGCCATGTGGGGGACACAGCAACCATGTGGAAGAAGGTGCTCTGGTCAGAAGAGACCAAAATGGAACTTTTTGGCCAAAATGCAAAACGCTAACTAACACTGCACATCACTCTGAACACACCATCCCCACTGTCAAATATGGTGGTGGCAGCATCATGCTCGGGGGGTGCATCTCTTCAGCAGCGAAGCTGGTCAGAGTTGATGGGAAGATGGATGGAGCCAAATTCAGGGCAAACTTGGAAGAAAACCTCTTGGAGACTGCAAAAGACTTGAGACTGGGGCGGAGGTTCACCTTCCAGCAGGACAATGACGCTAAACATAAAGCCAGGGCAACAATGGAATGGTTTAAAACAAAACATATCTATGTGTTAGAATGGCCCAGTCAAAGTCCAGATCTAAATCCAATCAAGAATCTGTGGCAAGATCTGAAAACTGCTGTTCACAAACGCTGTCCATCTAATCTGACTGAGCTGGAGCTGTTTTGCAAAGAAGAATGGGCAAGGATTTTAGTCTCTAGATGTGCAAAGCTGGTAGAGACATACCCTAAAAGACTGGCAGCTGTAATTGCAGCAAAAGGTGGTTCTACAAAGTATTGACTCAGGGGGCCGAATAATTACGCACACCCCACTTTGCAGTTATTGATTTGTAAAAAATGTTTGGAATGATGTATGATTTTCAATCCACTTCTCACATGTACACCACTTTGTATTGGTCTTTCATGTGGAATTCCAATAAAATTGATGCATGTTTGTGGCAGTAATATGACAAAATGTGGAAAACTTCACGGGGGCCGAATACTTTTGCAACCCACTGTACATACCTGGGGCTTCCTCCTGCCCCATCCGCTCTGATCTCTCCCACGCCGCCATCTTCAGCCCCCTCGGCACGGATCGCTCCCACGCCGCCGTCTTCCGCTGCTCGCAACTTCGGGAACCGGGTCTCGTCACTTCTGTCCGTCGGAGCCAGTCTAGCATAAGAGAAGTGTGCAGCAGTCGCTGGAGAGATACATAGAGGGCGCACGTCTCCTGCGTTGACTGGCTGAAGTGACGGGACACGGTACCGGAGTTGCTAGCATCGGAAGACGGCGGCGTGGGAGCGATCCGTGCAGATGGGGCTGGAGGAAGCCCCAGGTATGTATGAAACGTTTTCTTTATATCAGCTCTGGTTTCCTTTAAAGGAGAACTGTAGTGCGAGGTATATGGAGGCTGCCATATTGATTTCCTTTTAAGCCATACCAGTTACCTGGCAGCCCTGCTGAGCTATCTGCCTGCAGAATCACACCAGAAACAAGCATGCTGCTAATCTTGTCAGATCTGACAAAAATGTCAGAAACACCTGATCTGCTGCATGCTTGTTCAGGGTCTACGGCAAAAAGTATTAGAGGCAGAGGATCAGCAGGACAGCCAGGCAACTGCTATCAGTGGTGCTCAAATACCCCTTTTAAAAATTCGAATTTGGTCGAATTCGAATAGTAAATTATTCGAGGTCAGTCGAATATTCGAGTCGAATATTTTTTACTATTCGATTCGACCTCGGACTTCGAGCTCACTATTCGAGTCGGTATTCGAGCTCACTATTCGAGCTGACTATTCGAATTGGCCCAAAATAGCTTCCAACACTTGTTTTGAGGGTGAATGATGCAAGAAACATCTTTTTTTCCAAGTAACAACAGCAAGTGATTATGTGGGGATGTTCCTTTAAAAAAAAATGTGGAAAGAGAAGTTGTGTCCTTAATTTGGTTCAGTAGTGTAGTGTTACTGTATATACTTGTTCTTCTTCTTCTTTATCTTTCTTAATCTTCTTCTAGATCTTCTTCTTCTTCTTCTTCTTCTTCTTCATCATCTTCTTCTTCTTCTTCATCTTCATCTTCTTCATCTTCTTCTTCATCTTCTTCTTCTTCTTCTTCATCTTCTTCTTCTTCTTCATCTTCTTCATCTTCTTCATCTTCATCTTCTTCATCTTCATCTTCTTCATCTTCATCTTCTTCTTCATCTTCTTCATCTTCTTCATCTTCTTCATCTTCTTCTTCTTCTTCTTCATCTTCTTCTTCTTCTTCTTCATCTTCTTCATCTTCTTCTTCTTCTTCTTCATCTTCTTCATCATCTTCTTCTTCTTCTTCATCTTCATCTTCTTCATCTTCTTCTTCATCTTCTTCATCTTCTTCTTCATCTTCTTCTTCTTCATCTTCTTCTTCTTCATCTTCTTCTTCTTCTTCTTCATCTTCTTCATCATCTTCTTCTTCTTCTTCATCTTCATCTTCTTCATCTTCTTCTTCATCTTCTTCTTCTTCATCTTCTTCTTCTTCTTCATCTTCATCTTCTTCATCTTCATCTTCATCTTCTTCTTCATCTTCTTCTTCATCTTCTCCTTCTCCTTCTTTTTCAATATCGTCTTCTTCTTCTTCTTCACGTATTTCTCTTTTCAAATTTTTTTTTAAAGAAATGCAGCTATTTTTGAGCGTAACAAATAGCTGGTGGGCGCACGCATGTTGGAAGCGCCATTGTATGTGCTCCCTGGCAGTGGAAACACAAAGACAGCAGGAGGTAAATTCAGCAGCAGGAGGAGGAGGATGAGTGTGTGGCAGCAGGCAGTCAATGAGGCAGGCAGCTCGCCGTGACATAATAGCCCTGGTACCTAGCGGTGATACCAGGGCTGTAAATAAACACAACAGGAGGTCCCAGACAGCGGTCGTGCAGCCCACATTGTGTCCAATACACAACTGGGACAACACAGTTTTCAACCCGGGCACCTCAGAAAAATTAAACCTTTTTTTTTTTTTATTGGTTTTTTTTGGTTTTGGTTTTACAACCAATATAGCTATTGTTTTGACGTAATAGCTGGTGGCAGAGTGGCAGCAGAAGGTAATTCTGTGTACCCTGGCAGTGGGAAACACAGACAGACAGCAGCAGCAGGAGGAATGGAGGAGCAGTGTGAGCAGCTATTGTTGTGACGTAATAGCTGGTGGCAGAGTGGCAGCAGACGGTAATTCTGTGTACCCTGGCAGTGGGAAACACAGACAGACAGCAGCAGCAGGAGGAATGGAGGAGCAGTGTGAGTGTGGCAGCAGGTAGGCAGCGTGACATAATAGCCCTGGTACCTAGCGGTGATACCAGGGCTGTAAATAAACACAACAGGAGGTCCCAGACAGCGGTCGTGCAGCCCACATTGTGTCCAATACACAACTGGGACAACACAGTTTTCAACCCGGGCACCTCAGAAAAATTAAACCTTTTTTTTTTTTTATTGGTTTTTTTTGGTTTTGGTTTTACAACCAATATAGCTATTGTTTTGACGTAATAGCTGGTGGCAGAGTGGCAGCAGAAGGTAATTCTGTGTACCCTGGCAGTGGGAAACACAGACAGACAGCAGCAGCAGGAGGAATGGAGGAGCAGTGTGAGCAGCTATTGTTGTGACGTAATAGCTGGTGGCAGAGTGGCAGCAGACGGTAATTCTGTGTACCCTGGCAGTGGGAAACACAGACAGACAGCAGCAGCAGGAGGAATGGAGGAGCAGTGTGAGTGTGGCAGCAGGTAGGCAGCGTGACATAATAGCCCTGGTACCTAGCGGTGATACCAGGGCTGTAAATAAACACAACAGGAGGTCCCAGACAGCGGTCGTGCAGCCCACATTGTGTCCAATACACAACTGGGACAACACAGTTTTCAACCCGGGCACCTCAGAAAAATTAAACCTTTTTTTTTTTTTATTGGTTTTTTTTGGTTTTGGTTTTACAACCAATATAGCTATTGTTTTGACGTAATAGCTGGTGGCAGAGTGGCAGCAGAAGGTAATTCTGTGTACCCTGGCAGTGGGAAACACAGACAGACAGCAGCAGCAGGAGGAATGGAGGAGCAGTGTGAGCAGCTATTGTTGTGACGTAATAGCTGGTGGCAGAGTGGCAGCAGACGGTAATTCTGTGTACCCTGGCAGTGGGAAACACAGACAGACAGCAGCAGCAGGAGGAATGGAGGAGCAGTGTGAGTGTGGCAGCAGGTAGGCAGCGTGACATAATAGCCCTGGTACCTAGCGGTGATACCAGGGCTGTAAATAAACACAACAGGAGGTCCCAGACAGCGGTCGTGCAGCCCACATTGTGTCCAATACACAACTGGGACAACACAGTTTTCAACCCGGGCACCTCAGAAAAATTAAACCTTTTTTTTTTTTTATTGGTTTTTTTTGGTTTTGGTTTTACAACCAATATAGCTATTGTTTTGACGTAATAGCTGGTGGCAGAGTGGCAGCAGAAGGTAATTCTGTGTACCCTGGCAGTGGGAAACACAGACAGACAGCAGCAGCAGGAGGAATGGAGGAGCAGTGTGAGCAGCTATTGTTGTGACGTAATAGCTGGTGGCAGAGTGGCAGCAGACGGTAATTCTGTGTACCCTGGCAGTGGGAAACACAGACAGACAGCAGAAGGGCAGTACACAGCAGCAGCCCACTGTAGGTGTGAAATGTGTGGCTGCAGGCGACGTAATAGTCAAAGTGAACCAGGCTGGCTTAGTGAGCAGGAGCCAGGAGGTGGTAAAGGGTGGTAAGGCACATTAACGATGGTACTAAGTTCCGGCAGCCAGTTCATGTCCCCCTCTCGCCGACAACAGGGGCCAGGAACTCGCCTTCCACCCACGCCTGGTTCATCTTGAGAAACGTCAGTCTGTCCACAGACTTGTGAGACAGACGTGAGCGTTTCTCGGTGACCACGCCACCAGCTGCACTGAAGCAGCGCTCGGACAGCACGCTGGAAGGGGGGCAGGACAGCACTTCCAGGGCGTACTGCGCCAGCTCGCTCCAGATCTCCATGCGCTTGACCCAATACTCCATGGGATCAACAGGGGCATCGCTGTCAAGCCCGCTGTAGGACCCCATGTAGTCAGCCACCATGCGGGTCAGGCGCTGGCTGTGACCGGAGGAGGATGCTGCTGCATGCATCTCCTCTCTAGTCACTGCTGCCGGAGCCTCTACAGTCCTGTAGAGCTCGTGGCTGAGAGACAGCAGGTCTGTGGGGCGCTTGCTGCTGCTGGATGCAGGCACCTGCTGCTGCCTCTGTGCTGGCTGCTGGACAGTGGGGGTGGAAGGCTGGGGGAAGGCTTCCTCCAAGCGCTCAACAAGGGCCTGCTGCAAGCTCCTTATTTGTTGCGCTGGGTCTCCTCCTGCAGGCGGCAGGAACTGGCTCAACTTCCCCTTGAGGCGTGGGTCCAACATCATGCTGATCCAGATGTCCTCCCTCTGCTTCATCTGGATCACCCTGGGGTCCCTGCGCAGGCACGTCAGCATGTGCGCTGCCATTGGGAAGAGGCGGGCCACGTCTGCTGGCACATCGACGTCAGTGCTGTCCTCCTCATCCTCCTCCTCTGCTGCCTCATCCTCTCTCCACCCCCGCACCAACTCAGCTGCACTGCGCTGATCCCCCTCATCAGCAGCCAGGTCAGGGACCTCCACCAAGTCCTCCTCCTCCTCCCCCTCAGAGGTGGACTGTGCAGCTGCTTGCCGCTCCTGCTGGTCCAAGGCTGCCGCTCCCTGTGCCAGCAAAGCATCGAGTGCCCTGTTCAGCAGAGAAACCAGGGGCACCCACTCGCAGACCATAGCATGGTCCCTGCTCACCATGTTTGTGGCCTGCAGGAAGGGAGCCAGCACTAAGCACACCTGCTGCATGTGCCTCCAGTCATCATCGGGGACGATGGACGGGATGTTGCTGGTCTTGTCCCTTCTCTGAGCTGCGGAAACAGTGGCCAGGGCAAGGTAGTGGTTGACAGCGTGCTTCTGTTCAACCAGACGCTCCAACATCGCCAGGGTGGAGTTCCAGCGAGTCGGAACGTCAATGATCAGCCGATGGCGTGGCAGATCCAGCTCCTTTTGCACGTCTTCCAGGCTCGCACAGGCTGCAGCCGAGCGCCGGAAGTGACGCACAACGTTCCTTGCCGTTTCCAGCAGCTCGTCCATCCCCTGGTAGGTGCGCAGGAACTTCTGCACCACCAGGTTCAGCACGTGGGCAAGACAGGGGATGTGGGTCAGGTTTCCCCTGTCTATGGCAGCAACCAGATTGGCCCCATTGTCGGACACCACCTCTCCGACTCTGAGGCCTCTGGGGGTCAGCCAAATCCGCTCCTGCTCCTGGAGTTTGGCCAACACGTGGGCTGCCGTCAGCTTGGTCTTGCCAAGGCTGACCAAGTGCAGCAGCGCTTGGCAGTGGCGGGCCTTCACACTGCTGCTGAGGCGGGGGGTTTGGCCAGGTGTGGCGGAGGATGGCAGAGGATCGGAGGAACCCGCTGCAGTTCCCCTGACCCTGCGGGGTGGCACCACCCACTGTGTTGCTGCTGCTGCTGTGCCCGCTGCTGCTCTCCCATCCTCACCCCCTTCCACCAAGCTGACCCAGTGGACAGTGAAGGACAGGTAGCGGCCTGTCCCGAAGCGGCTGCTCCAGGAGTCCATGGTGACGTGGACCCTTTCACCAACCGCGTGCTCCAGCCCTCGCTCCACATTGGCCATCACAAAGCGGTGCAGTGCAGGAATGGCCTTGCGGGCGAAGAAGTGTCTGCTGGGGAGCTGCCAGTCTGGGGCTGCACAAGCAAGCAGCGCCCGCATGTCGCTCCCCTCCTGCACGAGCGTGTACGGCAGGAGTTGGGAGCACATGGCCCGTGCCAGCAAGCCGTTCAGCTGCCGCACGCGACGGCTGCTGGGAGGCAGAGCCCTAACCACCCCCTGGAAGGACTCGCTCAAAAGGCTCTGGCGTGCCTTTTTGCTGGCACGGGAATCAGCAGACGGAGCAGAGGAGGCCACTGAGGACTGGCTGCCAGAACAGGCCTCAGTGTCGGCGGCAGGAGTTGCAGAGGGGGGAGGAGCAGGGCGTTTCCGCACTCCTGCTGGTGCTGCTGGAGGAGCAGGAGGGCGGGTGGCTGCTGTTGCTGCTGCTGCTGCTGAAGGCTGTGCAGTGATGGGATTGGTGCCACTGCCAGCACCAGATGCCTTCAGCCTCTGGAACTCCTCATGCTGGTGGAAGTGTTTCGCAGAAAGGTGGTTGATCAGCGAGCTGGTGCTGAACTTCAAGGGGTCTGCACCTCTGCTCAACTTCCGCTGACAGTGGTTGCAAGTGGCGTACTTGCTGTACACTGTGGGCATGGTGAAAAACCGCCAGATTGGTGACAAAAACATCCCCCTACGGCATGGAAGCGCTGCTGCCTGTTTCCCTGTGGTGGTTGGGGGGGGGGGGGGGTCTTGGGTGCGGCTGGTGGTGGTACTGGCTGATGCTGCTGCTGCTGCTGCTGAGCCTGAGACACCAGCAGGCTGTGGGACGCTGCCAATGCTTGCAATGATGCGCCTCCTTGCAAGGCCCACAACCGCATCCTCCTCCTCCTCCTCAGAGCTGCTGAGGACGACATCCTCTGGATGTGTTGGCACCCAGTCTCTGTCTGTCACCGGGTCATCATCATCATGCCCCTCCTGAAACATGTCCTGCTCTGATGATGACCCCCCAAACTCCTCTGCTGATGCATGGATGGGACGCTTGACTGTCGCCACAGTCTTGCTGTCCAATCCCTCCTCCCCCAAAGTGCCCATCAGCATCTCCTCCTCCAAATCGCCAACAACAGCATTCAATTGACTCATCATGCCTGGGGTCAAAAGAGTGCTGAATGAGAGGTCGGCGACTGACGGTGAACTGGCCTCCTCCCCAGACCCTGCTGGGCGGCTGCTGCGAACAGGGGTGGTGGTGGTGGTGGTGGTGAGGGTGGAGGCCTCGGATGCAGAGCTGATGGCGGGCTGCTCATCCTCCGTCATGAGTTGCACCACAGTGTCTGCATCCTTTTCCTCAATGGGACGTTTCCGACCCGGCTGGAGGAAAATGGGAGCAGGTGCTACACGCTGCTGCTGCTGTGTCTCTGCAGCGTGAGTTGCAGATGCTCCTCCTGGGCGGCGCCCAAGGCGTCCACGGCCAGTGGCTATGGGAGGAATGTTAGCCACTGACGCTGCTGCTGCTGCTGCGGAACTGTGCATGGTGGCGCGCCCGCGGCCGCGGCTTGCCACAATGCTGCTCCCTCTCTTCCTGATTCCCTTGCTGCCCTTCCCCTTGCCCAAACCGCGCTGGCTGCCACTTCCAGACATCTTCAATGTTTTGGGCGTATAGACAAAAGTTTTGTAAAAGGGCGGGTGAAAAGTGGGGTACTTTAATGGAGTGGGTTGGTTGGTGAGGTGACTGAGTGAGTGTCCCCTAGTACAGTAAGTAAGTATTAACAGTCAGGAAGTACAACTAGCAGTTACAATAATCAGTAGTAGTAATCACAAGTAAATTTAGTGTGTGTACACTCAGACAGTGAGTGCACGCACGCAGGAGCTAGTAGCCTATGGACACAGTGACTGAGTGTCCTAGACTCCTAGTACGGTAAGAGTAAGTAAGTAGTAACAGTAAGTAGAACTAACTAATAACAATAATCAATCAGCGATCAGAAGGAAATGGAGTGTGGGTGGTGTGTGTGTACACTCAGACAGTGAGTGCACGCACGCAGGAGCTAGTAGCCTATGGACACAGTGACTGAGTGTCCTAGACTCCTAGTACAGTAAGAGTAAGTAAGTAGTAACAGTAAGTAGAACTAACTAATAACAATAATCAATCAGCGATCAGAAGGAAATGGAGTGTGGGTGGTGTGTGTACACTCAGACAGTGAGTGCACGCACGCAGGAGCTAGTAGCCTATGGACACAGTGACTGGGTGTCCTAGACTCCTAGTACAGTAAGAGTAAGTAAGTAGTAACAGTAAGTAGTAGAACTAACTAATAACAATAATCAATCAGCGATCAGAAGGAAATGGAGTGTGGGTGGTGTGTGTACACTCAGACAGTGAGTGCACGCACGCAGGAGCTAGTAGCCTATGGACACAGTGACTGAGTGTCCTAGACTCCTAGTACAGTAAGTAGTAACAGTAAGTAGTAGAACTAACTAATAACAATAATCAATCAGCGATCAGAAGGAAATGGAGTGTGGGTGGTGTGTGTACACTCAGACAGTGAGTGCACGCACGCAGGAGCTAGTAGCCTATGGACACAGTGACTGAGTGTCCTAGACTCCTAGTACAGTAAGAGTAAGTAAGTAGTAACAGTAAGTAGAACTAACTAATAACAATAATCAATCAGCGATCAGAAGGAAATGGAGTGTGGGTGGTGTGTGTACACTCAGACAGTGAGTGCACGCACGCAGGAGCTAGTAGCCTATGGACACAGTGACTGGGTGTCCTAGACTCCTAGTACAGTAAGAGTAAGTAAGTAGTAACAGTAAGTAGTAGAACTAACTAATAACAATAATCAATCAGCGATCAGAAGGAAATGGAGTGTGGGTGGTGTGTGTACACTCAGACAGTGAGTGCACGCACGCAGGAGCTAGTAGCCTATGGACACAGTGACTGAGTGTCCTAGACTCCTAGTACAGTAAGTAGTAACAGTAAGTAGTAGAACTAACTAATAACAATAATCAATCAGCGATCAGAAGGAAATGGAGTGTGGGTGGTGTGTGTACACTCAGACAGTGAGTGCACGCACGCAGGAGCTAGTAGCCTATGGACACAGTGACTGAGTGTCCTAGACTCCTAGTACAGTAAGAGTAAGTAAGTAGTAACAGTAAGTAGAACTAACTAATAACAATAATCAATCAGCGATCAGAAGGAAATGGAGTGTGGGTGGTGTGTGTACACTCAGACAGTGAGTGCACGCACGCAGGAGCTAGTAGCCTATGGACACAGTGACTGGGTGTCCTAGACTCCTAGTACAGTAAGAGTAAGTAAGTAGTAACAGTAAGTAGTAGAACTAACTAATAACAATAATCAATCAGCGATCAGAAGGAAATGGAGTGTGGGTGGTGTGTGTACACTCAGACAGTGAGTGCACGCACGCAGGAGCTAGTAGCCTATGGACACAGTGACTGAGTGTCCTAGACTCCTAGTACAGTAAGTAGTAACAGTAAGTAGTAGAACTAACTAATAACAATAATCAATCAGCGATCAGAAGGAAATGGAGTGTGGGTGGTGTGTGTACACTCAGACAGTGAGTGCACGCACGCAGGAGCTAGTAGCCTATGGACACAGTGACTGAGTGTCCTAGACTCCTAGTACAGTAAGAGTAAGTAAGTAGTAACAGTAAGTAGAACTAACTAATAACAATAATCAATCAGCGATCAGAAGGAAATGGAGTGTGGGTGGTGTGTGTACACTCAGACAGTGAGTGCACGCACGCAGGAGCTAGTAGCCTATGGACACAGTGACTGGGTGTCCTAGACTCCTAGTACAGTAAGAGTAAGTAAGTAGTAACAGTAAGTAGTAGAACTAACTAATAACAATAATCAATCAGCGATCAGAAGGAAATGGAGTGTGGGTGGTGTGTGTACACTCAGACAGTGAGTGCACGCACGCAGGAGCTAGTAGCCTATGGACACAGTGACTGAGTGTCCTAGACTCCTAGTACAGTAAGTAGTAACAGTAAGTAGTAGAACTAACTAATAACAATAATCAATCAGCGATCAGAAGGAAATGGAGTGTGGGTGGTGTGTGTACACTCAGACAGTGAGTGCACGCACGCAGGAGCTAGTAGCCTATGGACACAGTGACTGAGTGTCCTAGACTCCTAGTACAGTAAGAGTAAGTAAGTAGTAACAGTAAGTAGAACTAACTAATAACAATAATCAATCAGCGATCAGAAGGAAATGGAGTGTGGGTGTGTGTACACTCAGACAGTGAGTGCACGCACGCAGGAGCTAGTAGCCTATGAACACAGTGACTGAGTGTCCTAGACTCCTAGTACAGTAAGAGTAAGTAGTAACAGTAAGTAGAACTAACTAATTACAATAATCAATCAGCGATCAGAAGGAAATAGAGTGTGTGTTGTGTGTGTACACTCAGACAGTGAGTGCGCACACGCAGGAGCTAGTAGCCTATATGAACAGTGACAGTGAGTGTCCCTACGGGTACAGTAAGAGTAAGTAGTAAGTAAGTACAACTAACAATAATCAATCAGTAATCAGAAGGAAATAGAGTGTGTGTACACACAGACAGTGAGTGAGTGCACACACGCAGGAGCTAGCTAGTAGCCTATAAACAGTGACAGTCAGTGAGTGTCCTACTCCTAGTACAGTATAACTACAATACTATTAGTAAAGGACAGCAGAAATACTGGTATAGATGATGAGAGAAATAAACAGAGGACAGCTGCCCACAGAGGCAAGGCCCCCCTGAGGCCTAAACCTGTAAGCTTGCAGCAGCTGCCTGTCTCTAATGTAACACACAAGCTACTAACTAAAATACAATGTCTATCTAAATAACAACAATACAGGTGTATATGGCAGGTGTAGGTGAGCAAAAACGCTAGGTAAATGAACACAATAGAGCACTTGCTAAGCCAAAGCACAAAGGAGCAGATCTCTCTCTGTACAAGTCTCAGGCAAGCATGGAAAACCCGAACATGGCGGCCGCTATTTATAGGGTAGGGGCTGGCCAGGGTCCCCCTCTGTGATTGGCTGCCGTCAGAGGGCCTGGGAGCCCTCTGATTGGCTCTAAGCACATCAATCTGGGCTATGACGCTATTCGAGCTCGGTACCGAGCTCGAATAGCGCCGGTTTGCTCGAATAGCTCGAATAGTGAATGGGCTATTCGAGTGTTCTCGAATAGCCCATTCGAATAGCTACAGCTATTCGGAGCTCGAATACCGAGCTCGAATAGCTGAAAAAGAGCTCGAATATTCGAGCTACTCGAATATTCGAGCTCTGCTGAGCACCACTAACTGCTATTGCTTAAAAGGAAATCAATATGGCAGCCTCCATATACCTCTCACTACAGTTCTCCTTTAAGTATTCCTTTAAGTATGAAACGTCTATCTCATATTAATAAGGTGGGGGTCACTTCTTTATTATGTAATGATAGCATCTCCGTACACTGAATGTAGATTCTCTGTATATCATTATTTCCCAGCAGGGGGCAGAATCACCACAGAAATGGATTATGTATTTTGTATAGTAGGAGAATCATTATATTATTTTTGTTGTTATTTGAAGCACGGGATCTAGAGGCTGCCATATTTAGACCTCTTTCACACGGAACGATGAACTGTGCTCGTGTCAGGCAGTTCAGCCTGTCGCCCTCAAGCACCATTCGGGTGCAATTCAAATGCAGCCAAATGGCAGCAGTTGTAACGCCACACTTTTCAGAGCCACCCAGTGGTAGAGAACTGCTACATGTCACCTCTGAGGACGGCTGCACGTTAATGTTAATGTGAATGTGGCTGTGTCAACTCAGTAATCTTCTCTGCCACGGCAGAGCAGCTAATTTGTAAACAGGCTATCTGCTTCCTAGAAAGCAGGAAGTAGACACACTGCAGATTTATTGCAGGATTTGTATCAGCTGTAGCAATGTTTTTTCTTTAAATGTTATTATGCTGTTGCTTATCTTTTAGAGCAGAGAGGAAGTTCTGAGTTCAGGTCCACTTTAATGACCTTAGTTGTCTGTGAGCGTTAGGGTGATGTTGATCCAGGGATTTTATCTGATTGCCATCTGGAGTCAGGAAGGAATTTTTCCCTTTAGGGGCTAATTGGACCATGCCTTGTAAGGGTTTTTTCGCCTTCCTCTGGATCAACAGGGGTATGTGGGGGACGGGCTGGAGTTGTACTTTATACTGGTTGAACTCGATGGACGTATGTCTTTTATCAACCAAAATAACTATGTAACTATGTTGATATGCTACATTGCAAGTCACTGTTTCTTGAGTAGAAGACTGTCGATGGCGTGCTAATAATTCTAACACAGCTTGAAATTGGGCCAATCAGATTCAGCAGGAAGTTCATTTGCCCCAAAGCCAAGCAGAATACTATTTGTATGAAATAAGCATGCAAGCTTGAATTGTTGTTTTCATTGACCATCTTACCATTAAGGGTGCTTCAAGTATTGTGTATTGTTTGGCTACTGTAGAAAAACACAAGTGATAGGAGTACATATGAAATCGCCACCAGGAGACTTGGGCGCAGGATACAGCCGATATACGGCTCACCCTGCTCCTGCACAAGTCTAAGCTGCGTTAACCTCCCTGGTGGTCAATTGTTCTGCGGCTGCGCGGCAACGGGAGGTTTTTTAAGCCTAATGTTTTTTTATCATGTAGCTAGCCTAGCGCTAGCTACATGATTCCCCCTCCCTGGGGTATCCCTCCCACCCCTCTGATCGCCGTCGGCATTCAAGCCCATCCGGGATTTCCTTCAGGGCTTCCCCCGTCGCCATGGCGGCGAACGGAGTGACGTCACAGGGAGTCCTGATCCACCCCATAGCAAGGGGTATGCGGGGGGGGGGGGAGGCCCTGTATCGTGGCGGCGATCGACCCGAACACACAGCAAGCAAAGTACTTGCTGCGTGTTCTAAAAAAAAAAAAAAAAAAAAATCGTCCCAGCAGGGCCTGAGAAATCCTCCGGCGGCTTACCCCGAGCTCATCTCGGGGTTACCGCCAAGGTTAATTACTATTCCCCCTTCAGGTCCACATGGATGGTGGGGAATGATGTAATTTGGCTTCCAGTTATTGCTGAGGGACGAATTACAGTGTTTTAAAAGTAACTTCAGCTTCGTCTTCTGATGGCGCCGACGTTACTCACTGAGCGCGCTATAGCTGTAATTCCTATCACAGTCTATGGTGGTGCCGGCTGTGCCCAAATCTCCTGTGCTGGATACGGTGTGTTTGAGTGATATAGCCTTGGTTAGGGTTGTCATTAGGGCATACAGAGTGATGTGGAAAGCCACAGTACGGGCCAGCTCTGAGGCTGAGAGGACAGCACGCTTGCCTTGCACTGCTAGAGTACTGAGTTTGATTCTTTGTTTGAACACCACAGGTGTCTTCAATTGGCACTTGGTGGGGTTACCCGGAGGCAAAAAAAAGAAGGCTGTGCTCAAAGGTAGCTTCGGCGTGGGGGTCCTCCTCACCACCCATACCGAGTGCTAGCCGGTGCATGGGAGTATCTGATGGTATATTCATTGCATTCCGCCTCCTGTGTGAAAGAGGCCTGTGTTGCAAATGGTTCCGTGTTATATTATGCATGTGTGAAAATTCAGCAGAAGTTGTCGGCATTCTATAAATTCATAATCGTAGTATTGTTGTGTGTGTGGTCCGCTGTTAGGGCTGGAGTACACCAAGAGCTTTTGAGTGTTTTTAAAAATGCTAGTGCTTTGAAAAAGCACTTATCTAATGTATTTGAATGGGATGGCGCACACCAGAGCGATGGGATGTTCTCCTCAACGCAAATGCGGGTCCTGCAGCATTTTTGCGGATTTCTGAGGCGATTCTGCCTCAGTGTTAAGTACAGAAAAAAGGGGAAAAATGCTCTGAAAAACGCAAGATCAGGGCGATTTTCCAAGCGTTTTTGTTACAAAAGCTGTTTAGTCACAGCTCTACTGTAACAAAACAAAAAAAGAGCTATACCAAATGAAAAAACCAAAAAATAAAACAAAACAAAAAACCGCCAGGCACGCCTTAAACTCACGAAGTGCCTGAGCCCACTAACACAGGTGTACGCATTTGTGTCCGCTTTTCAGCATCTGTGACATTGATGTGTTGCTGAAAAGTGGACACAACTGCGCACAACTGCGTTAATGGGCTCAGGCCTTAAGTGTTTGCTTTTACACTAGCGCTTTTTGGTGTGCACTGGTCCTCAGTCATTGAGAGAATCCAAAGACATAACAACACAAGTTGTTTAAGTGATACCTTTAATGATTAACTGTACAAGAGTTCTTTGCAAACTTTCAAAACTTTAAGTTACTGCTTCAGGCATGATATATTATCAATATTTATTGAACAGTCTCAAACTAAGTGGCATAACTACAGCGAGTACTCCCCCTTCTGCAGAGTAGTGCAGTGGAGCAGTTTAGTATTTATCTGCCCCAGTTCTCTGATCTTCCTGACTGCCACAGCCTCTACTCATCATACCTCTGGCTCCTGAGGCATGTCACGTGATTGCGAGGAGTTATGGAAGGACAGAGCATGTGACTGCCAGGAAGAACAGAAAAGACAACGTATCGCTGGAGCAGGTCAATGTTACACTGCTCCGCTGAGCTACTCTGCTACGTGGGGAGATGGTGTCAGGGGCAAGGTGTGTGTATGATTTACCAGTTACCAGTCAAGGGGTTGGATACAACGAGGGGGCCTCATGCTAATTTATTTAAAAGGTGTTGCGTGGGTAATTGCTGCACCCGGGCTCAAGCTGACTATCAGAAACTGCACGGGGCAGATTTATCAAGAGTGTCAGACAAAATATTAGTAGGTTTTTAGAAATCTATGCAGAACTGTTTCAGACATCCTAAGAAATCACTAAATAGTGCAGATTCCTTCTTACACTGTTAGAAAAAGGAGTAAAGGTGGGTACACACGTCAGATAAGTCTTTGGAAAATGAAAGATCACAGACCAATCTTACCACCCTTCATGTAGTATGAAAGCCACACGCTACACAGTCTATTCTATGAAGCTGAACTCCCCATCAGCTAAAAACTCTTTGCAAGATGCTGCACACACAGATGCTGTACACATGCAACAGATCAGTATCTGCAAAAGATCTGTTCCTGCAAAAGATCTATTCCTGCAAAATGCATTCATAGTCTGATATCTGCAGATCTCATACACACCTTGTTTAACGGACATTCATCTGCAGATCAGACAATTATCTGCCGATCTGAAGATCCAACCTGGTGGATCTGATCTACAGATAATTGTCCGTTAAATAAGGTGTGCAGATCTGCAGATATCAGACTATGAATGCATTTTGCAGGAACAGATCTTTTGCAGATACTGATCTGTTGCATGTGTACAGCATCTTTGTGTGCAGCATCTAGCAAAGATTTCTGTCTGATGTGGAGTTCAGCTCCATAGAATAGACTGTGTAGAGTATGGCTCTCATACTACACGGAAGGGGGTAACATTGGTCTGTGATCTTTCATTTTCCAAAGACTTTTATCTGACGTGTGTACCCACCTTTAGGAAGGTCTTTCAGACAGTTCAATGTGGGAGGGAAATTGCTGTTGCTGAGGTAACCAATACACCTGCGGTATTGCATCAATGGAAGGGTTAAGCACAGAACATCTTCACAGGACACCTGGCAGCAGGGGCGAGGGGAGTATTTAACAACTTATGCCTAGCTTGCACTACCTGAAGAACTGCTATTAAGCTTTTTTTTTTTAATCTGCTGCAGTTTAGGGATGGATTTTCACTTTTCTTAACTGTAGTGCAGCTCTAGAAATCCACAGTAAACTGCCGCTATTATGTAGGATTTGAGAAGTTTCATATCATGCAGAACTGTTCCTCTGCTGATTAGAACAGTTTAAGAAGAAAAAACTTCAGTCAGTAAATTTTTTGATAAATCTGGCCCACTGTC
This sequence comes from Hyperolius riggenbachi, assembly GCF_040937935.1. Lineage (NCBI taxonomy): Eukaryota > Metazoa > Chordata > Amphibia > Anura > Hyperoliidae > Hyperolius > Hyperolius riggenbachi. The sequence goes on along the minus strand of NC_090649.1, from coordinate 466,497,755 downwards.
ACTGGTGTGCCAGGAAGGCAGTATGCTCACTTTCCTTTGCTAATTATAAGTATTCACATTGGAAGCTCTTGAGGGCTACATAAAATGGCAGGCAGGGCCGCGTTCAGCCTTTAGTTTGATACCTGTGGCATAGGGTTTTTTTTTTGTTTGCTGCACGCAAAAAAATGTATTACTTGATAAAGACCTATTTTCTGTGGATTGTTGAGCTGATTGTTTGCGAAGCAGTTCAGCTGCCTGCCTCCTGGCCACAAGCGCCATTCGGCTGCAATTACATGCCATTGAATGGCAGCGTTTGGTAACACCTCACCCCATGGCAAAAGTTGTATCTTGTCATGTCTGAGGACGGCAACCACTTATGCTCAGATGCAACGCCATATGGGGGGGGGGGGGAGGTTAGGAGGAGGCTGTGGTGAGCGCTAGTTAGAGACCGGCCAGTAGACAAGAGCAGCTCACAAGCAGTAAATTCACAGTCAGCTGCTAATGGAAAAGAGGCCTAATATGATTCATCCAATGTAAACCATGATTGTGTGTGGGAAAAAAACGTGAAAACAAAATGTATGTAGTGTAAATGAACCCTTCCCCAGAAGCAGAGGATATGTCAGGCACTTATTGTGAAAAATAGTTCCAGAAACATGCTAGTTATCAGCTTGCTGTAGATAATACTGTTAATGACCCACTGCAGATAATGCTTTGCAAGCTTTGGAAACATTACAGTCCTCTTTTCATCCACAGCTGGTTCTTTTCCCCCTCATCAGCAGAGGAGCCAATTAAAGCACCAGTGGGTGAACAGATGTGCAAAACAAACATCAAAACAGTCCATTTCCTAGGGAACTCTCCATTGTCAAAATATTGATTTCTATAGGTCATAGATCTATATAAGGCAGAGTTTACACTGCATTTAACTTGTTTTTGTGTAAAATTTTAGATCCAATTTTTCTGGATTTTAAAACATAGGAAAACCATTACTATTGAAACAAAAACAAAAAAACACATGCAAATTTGAAGTTAATTATTTACTATGTCATGTAAAGTAACGTCAGTGCTATGCACCAACTCCCCCGTTTTGCGTCACGGGAAGGGTTTTTAACCACTTTACCCCCGCCCCTACGAATTTCTCCGTCCCTTTTTCCATCCTTTAACCCCCAGGGATGGAGAAGTCCGTACTTTCCGCGCCCGCTTGTAAACACGCCGCCCACCGCTAGTAAACACGCCGCCGCCCGTTCGGAGATCAATGAACGGGAAAATCCATTCCCGTTCGTTGATCTAAGCCCCGCAATGATCCGCTGCTCTCCGATGGGCAGCGCGATCATTGTGAAAAAAAAACAAACACTCACAGCCTCCTACTACTTCCTGCGAGCGTCTGCTCGCAGGTCGCAATAAACAAAAAGTTACTGTTGTCATCTTGTGGCCAAATAGTAAAACTACACCCTAAGCATTTTTTACATAGAAATAAATTACTGTTACACAAAAAATTAACTCATTACCTCCCACACTCCCCATTTTATTTTTTTTTGTAATTAAAAAAAATTTAAATTTACAATTAAAAAAATACATAAATTAGTGACCTTAGTGACTGAACTTTTTAAATATTTATGTCAAGAGGGTATAACACTGTTACTTTATAAACTATGGGCTTGTAATTAGGGATGGACGCAAAACTGAAAAAAATGCACCTTTATTTCCAAATAAAATATTGGCGCCAAACATTGTGATAGGGACATAATTTAAATGGTTTTATAACCGGGACAAAAGGGCAAATAAATGTCATGGGTTTTAATTACAGTAGCATGCATTATTTAAAAACTATAATGGCCGAAAACTGAAAAATACTTTTTCCCACATTTTTCCTATTTTCCCATTAAAACACATTTAGAATAAAATAATTCTTGGCATAATGTCCCACCTAAAGAAAGCCTAATTGGTGGCGGAAAAAACAAGATATAGTTCATTTCATTGCGATAAGTAATGATAAAGTTATAGACGAATGAATGGAAGGAGCGCTGAAAGGTGAAAATTGCTCTGGTGCTCAGGGGGTAAAACCCCTCAGTGGTGAAGTGGTTAAACCCTCTAACTTCGCTCACCACCGTAGTGGGTAAAATGAATTGCAGCAAAACACGAGGAAAGGTTCAATAGTAATATTTGAGCTACAATCCTGTTATAATAATTATCTAGGCTTGCAGAATCATAGTTACATTGTATTTGAGTAATTAGTGAGCACCAATATTCTTACCAAGTATTGTAACTTTTGTAACATCACCCAAAGAAGATCGGGCGACCTCAGCGACCTCGGAGGGGAAATGCCTGGCGACGGCATGTCTGCTAGTCCCAACTCTAATGCATTTTCCCTCCTTTATATAGATAGAATTCAATATCTGCGCAGGCGCAGAACATGTTTCATCCATGCACCTGTGCAGATAAGGGTGCGTGATCACCATGTGCTTGTATCAGTGCGCCTTTGCAGATAAGACACATTACTATGTGATCACAACGTGCTTTAGAAGCGTCACAGAACACGTCTGACTATTTTTACTAAGGGCTCGTTCCCACTGTTGCGACACGATTTCGGCCGCATTCCGACGCTTGTAAAAACGCATGCGGATGCGTTTCCACATGCGTTTTTACCCGCGATTTCGCCTGCGATTTCGCATGGCAGGGTGCCATGCGAAATTAACCATGACACTGCCAGGGCTAAATAAAATTGAAAAAGGTGCGAAATCGCACGCGAAATCGCGGGTAAAAACGCATGTAACAAACGCATGCGTTTTTACTATTAAATACATTAGCGGCGATTCGCACGGATTCCCGACGCAGGCGAAATCGTTGGCTCTTTTGTGCGTTTTTTTCACGCTGAAAAAAACGCACCTCAACAACGCTACAGTGGAAACAGGCCCATCCACTTGTATTACATGTGCGGATCTGCATGCGTTGGACGCATGCAGATTCGCGATAGTGGAAACGAGCCCTTATCCTTCTTGGCGGTAACGCCGTACTACACACGGGGCAGCTGCAAAGGAGGATCACATGGCCCCAGGACTTTGTTTTTTTAATTGTGCAATACGCTTTAGCTAGCGGCTCGCTAGCTAAGCGTATGCACAAAGTTGCTCCGGTCCCCCGCGATCGCCCGCAATAGCTCCCATTATACGTACCCCCCAGCATTCTCACACCGGCGCAGCTGCCTAATCAGCTTCACGATGACGGTGATCGGGATTGCGGATGATGTCATCTCAGATCGTCGCCATAGCAACGCCGTAAGCCGATCGGGAAACAGCGCTTTTCATGGGATCGTGGCGAGGTACGTATAGCCGGCGATCTCCGATCAGGAAATCCCGTTCAAAGAACGGGATCTCCTGGAGGGCTTACCCCATCGCCATGGCGACGGGCGGCATGACGTCATTCGGAGTCCCGATTTACCCCTCAGCGCTTCCTGGCACTGATTGGCCAGGCAGCGCACGAGGTTGGGGGGGGGGGTTTGGCTTCGCAGCAAGTGGCGGCGGCTAATCGGCGCGGAGCTGCGGCGATCAGAGTGCACACGCAGCTAGCAAAGTGCTAGCTGCGTGTTGCAAAAAAAGTGTGCAAATCGGCCCAGCAGGGCCTGAGAAATCCACCTGCGTGGCATAGCCCGAGCTCAGCTCGGGCTTACCGCCAGGGAGGTTAATAAAACCATATAGCGTGGGATATCTTCGGAAGCTAATAATATATTGTGTAAACGCGTGAGATTGAAGTCCCAATTAGGCTCCTCAGGCATAATTGGTGACCAGAATTTGGTAACTGAGGTCTCCCTATCCCCCTGCAAAATGAAAGTTTCATTATGCCAAAATTAAAGAAGAAACATTAGAAAGACAACCTGAAAAGGGAGTCTGCATACGTGGAATCACTTCTGTATTTGTGACCAAACACACCATTTACATACATCAGCCTCGATTCATAAAAGTGTGGTCTGGAAAGTAAATCCCTGCGGGAAAACACCGCTTTCGGTATTTCAGACTTCTGGGTGGTCATTCATGAAAATGTTGCCAGCTGCGATCGCAGTGCGGAGATTTCCCGCTGTAGGCTGTCGGAAACACAGAAGCTGGCCGAGTCACTCCGTGCGCTACTCTCCCTGCTGCTGCTTGGGAGGTCTGTCCCATTCAGTTAATGTAATCCGCATGCTTATCGCTACATCCGAACAAGCGGTATTTCCCGTCCGCATGCCGCTTGCTCTAATCTTTATGAATGGACATTGTTACATTTGTTAAGATAATCAACGCACAAGGTGGTGATTTATCGCTCTGCTCGGGAATGTCTGCTTTTCATGCAGAAACAGCCTTTATGAATACGCATTTTGCTAAGTGGTCGGTAAAGTCAGCTGTTTTCAGCATTTCCGCATGCTGGAATGCTTTATGAATTGAGGCCATTGACCGTATTCTGCAGAAGACAAGGTTCATAGACTGCCGACTGCAACTTACAAATTTTACCTTCCAGAGTAGAATCGCAGAAGGAAAGGTCATGAGTTTGATTAAAGATGTCAATATATTAACCATTAAATTCTGGGTACCAGAAATGCCGAGACCCAGGAACACCCATAATCAAAGGCATGACTACAAACTTGCACATTGCAACAGTCTTGGTCACATTATACAGGGTGATTACACCAAAACAGGATGTATCACTGAACACCATTTTCTCAGCTTCCAAGTGTATCCACCAGTCTTGTGGAATTGAAGAATTAAACACTGTTCTCCAGACTTGCTCATTGCCAGTCATAAGAGCCAGTTGCATAGCAGATTTTTGTTGAAACTGATGCATAATTTGCAATGTACACACTGTGCAATTAACAAACTTAGTCAATTTAACATCAAATTGATTATTAAAATATAATGAAGCATTAATCAAAGAGTTAGTCATAGTATCTACACCTGCAGATGTTTAGCAGGATGATATATAGTTGGCATCCATTTAGCCTGCAAAGTCAAAGCATCATTAATTTTACTTCCAGCATTATGCAATCTATTAGCAAGAGTCTCTATATCAAAACTATTTAGAGTTCCAGTAAGAGAACCGTAACCACCAAGCTCGTTTGGCACGGCCCCCTGGGGCAAGTCTTGAAGGAGGAAAAGTTATCTGTGTATGTAGAACAGTCCTTTTGGCAAGTTGTCCCACCTTTTCACAGGTGGAAGGGAGTCTCTCTCGTGTCCAGAGTCAATTTTAGACATTAATGTTCATGAATCCTTGTAGTTGAATGGACACTAGGGCTGCACGATTTTGGGTAAAAATCGAACTTGCAATTTTTCTCTCAAATTTTGATTTATTCACAATTTTTTTTTCAAAACAAGCTTTAGTGGGGGCGGGGTCAGTGTCTGTCACTGTCAGGTTGATGGCAGGGGGCTGAACGACAATGTGCGGTGTACGGGACTACGCGTATTAGCTGAGCAGCTAGGGGTGGATCCACTGGCAGAAGCAGTGCATATTTATGATTGCTAATGAGCCGGGCAGCGGTTCATGTTAAGACGATCTGGTGATCATCACTATCTGCAGTTTTCATAGTGCCCGGCCCGCTGTCTGTACGCTTGTCTGGCCCGCCTACTGCTGTGCGCGTATTGGCCAGAAGCAGTGAATATGTTAATGAGCGGGAGGCGGATCCACTCGAGTGAGCGCCCGGGTACACACGGCTTTACCAATCGCTTGATAGCGATGGAATGATTGCAGCGGTAGGCGGAGCTGTACAGAGCGTACAGCTGCCGCCATTACATCGCTATCCAGCGATTGGTAAAGCCGTGTGTACCCGGCCGCTTGCTCAACAGTGTTCTCCCCAGGCTCTTTTAGCTGGGTGCTCCACCCGGCTAGATTTGGTGACCACCCGGCTGTCATCGGCTCACCTCCTCCTATGCTGTAAGCAGAGTTGCCCTGCATTTTCATCTCACCCCACCCGGCTGCTTTTTCATGCCACCCGGCTGGAAAAAAATTCTGGGGAGAACACTGCTCAAGTGGATCCGCCCCCTGCTCATTAACACTAATACATATTCACTGCTTCTGGCCAATCCGCGCACAGCGGGAGGCGGGCCAGACAAGCGTACAGACAGCGGACTGGGCACTATGAAAAACCGAGGATACTGACGATCACTAGATCTTCACACAAACCGCGGTTTCGGGTTTAAACCGAAAAACCGTGCAGCCCTAATGGACATTAAAAATATCAGTAGCATTCTTAAACATGTTTAACCCCCACTCAAGCTGAGGTTCCAACTAGTGACACAGGTAGATATTAAGATACCCTCATCTCGATGCAGTGCAAAGAATGTTCCTACATCTCAATCAAACATGGGTAATGTGGTCTTTTAGCAGGTCTAGGCGCCTGCCACGCAGTTCCGGGAAGAAATAAATTAGCAACGGTACAGCAGCCTCCAGCTCGGCACTCCCGATTGGACTGGTCTTTGTGCTGTTTATCATCATCCATTGGGAAGCAGTTGAATTTATAGGCACTAGCTTAGTGCCCGGAGTTCAGGCTCCAACCCCTAAAGTGACCAAAAACACGATACCAAGGAGTCCAAGCATATGACATGTATGACATTGATCTAAAAGTACAAATCAATCACCAATCTCTCTGCTTCACTCCTACAAATCCCAGCCATGGCAGCACTACAACCCCCACCAATCCCCCTGCTTCACTCCTACAAATCCCAACCATGGCAGCACTACAACCCCCACCAATCCCCCTGCTTCACATCCCAGCCATGGCAGCACTACAACCCCCACCAATCCTCCTGCTTCACTCCTACACATCCCAGCCATGGCACTACAACCACCACCATTCCCCCTGCTTCACTCCTACTAATCCCAGCCATGGCAGCACTATAACCCCCACCAATCCCCCTGCTTCACTCCTACACATCCCAGCCATGGCACTACAACCACCACCATTCCCCCTGCTTCACTCCTACAAATCCCAGCCATGGCAGCACTACAACCCCCACCAATCCTCCTGCTTCACTCCTACACATCCCAGCCATGGCACTACAACCACCACCATTCCCCCTGCTTCACTCCTACTAATCCCAGCCATGGCAGCACTATAACCCCCACCAATCCCCCTGCTTCACTCCTACACATCCCAGCCATGGCACTACAACCACCACCATTCCCCCTGCTTCACTCCTACAAATCCCAGCCATGGCAGCACTACAACCCCCACCAATCCCCCTGCTTCACTCCTACACAACCCAGCCATGGCACTACAACCACCACCATTCCCCCTGCTTCACTCCTACTAATCCCAGCCATGGCAGCACTACAACCCCCACCAATCCCCTTGCTTCACTCCTACAAATCCCAGCCATGGCAGTACTACAACCCCCTCTGCTTCACTCCTACAAATCCCAGCCATGGCAGCACTACAACCCCCATCATTTCCCTGCTTCAGCCGTACAGGTATCATCCACAGAAGGACAACCACAAACATACACTCTGTGCAGTCATGGCAATATCCCCATGCAGCAGAACTACAACTCTCAGCAGATGCTGCATTTGCCAAATCACCACATTCCCCGTGTCCCAGTATAACAACGCTTAGCATAGCTTCTGAAGCCACTACAACCCCCAGTGTTTCCCCTCGGCAGGACCACTATTCCCAGCTTCCGGTGTGCAGGTACGGTGTTGTGTCTTATTGCGCTGTTTGTTGTTTTCCGCCAACCCCCGCACTGCGCTGATGCTATTTGTTCCCAACGGAGAAGGGTCATGTGGCCGGGGCAGACGTCATCTTTGTTGCCGCGCACAGTGGGCTGGGCCTGTAGCGGAGGGCTGACAGACAGCTGTCACTTTGTGCGCCTCACTTCCGCGTGTCGCCTGCTGCTGACGTCGGCGCATCCGGGTGGTGTCGACCCGGGTCACACAGTGGTGACGTGTTGTTATGACAGGAGGCGAAGTGCAAAGAGGCTGACAGAGCGGCCAGGACGTGGGTGAGGGGAGAGACTTGTGTTTTGTGTGTGTGCCTCCAGCCTTGCACTGAGTGCTTTGCTGTGTCTCTGCCACTGTGTACCTTTAGCTTGGCAGTGTCTCTCTCTCTCTCTCTGTCTGTCAGTGTGTACCTCTAGCCTAGCACTGTGTGTCAGTGTGCTCCTCTAGCCTAGCACTGTGTGTCAGTGTGTACCTCTAGCCTAGCACTGTGTGTGTGTGTCTCTCTCTCTCTGTCTGTCTGTCAGTGTGTACCCTAGCGTGTGTGTGTGTGTGTGTGTGTGTGTGTGTGTGTGTGTGTGTGTGTGTGTGTGTGTGTGTGTGTGTGTGTGTGTGTGTGTGTGTGTGTGTGTGTGTGTCGGTCTGTCAGTGTGTACCTCTAGCCTAGCACTGTGTGTGTCAGTCAGTCAGTCAGTGTCAGTGTGTACCTATAGCCTACTACTGTGTGTCAGTGTGTACCTCTAGCCTACTACTGTGTGTCAGTGTGTACCTCTAGCCTACTACTGTGTGTCAGTGTGTATCTTTAGCCTAGCACTGTGTGTGTCTGTCAGTCAGTGTCACTGTCAGTGTGTACCTGTAGCCTTGCACTATGTGCTCCATGCCTGGTGTGTGTGTCACTGTGTACCTCTAGCCCGGCACTGAGTGCCGTGCAGTGTCTGTCTGTCTGTGTGTGTGTGTGTGTGTGTGTGTGTGTGTGTGTGTGTGTGTGTGTGTGTGTGTGTGTGTGTGTGTCAGTCTCCGCAACTGTGTGCCTCCTAGCTTTGCACTGTGTGCTCCTTGCCTGGTGTGTGTCACTGTGTGACTATAGCCTGACACTTCATGCTTCTTGTATGGTGTGTGTCACTGTGTGCATCTAGTCTGCGTATCAGAACAAAAGTTTGCCTTTTTAAAACAGAAGGAATTTGTGATTATTCAGGTTGGAGTGAGCATATGATGTCTCCCACAATACATCACTGCTGAATATATGAAAATTATTCTTTAGTCGGTATATGTCACTGTGTTTGTCTGTATGCCTCTAGTCTGGCACGGTTTGCTCCTTGCCTGTTGTGTGACTGTAGCTTGGCATCATGCCTGTCACTGTATGTCCCTAGCCTGTCACTGTGTGCTTCTATCCTGACACTGTAAGTCACTGTGTGCCTCTAGTCTGGCATTGTTTGTGTCACTATGTGCCTTCAAACTGGCATTGTGTCTGTCACTATATGTCCCTAGCTTGTCACTGTATGCTCCTAGCCTGGCAGTGTGTGTGATTCTAGCATCGGACCTTGTGAGCCACTGTGTGCCTCTAGAGTGGCACTGTACCACTGTGTTCCTTTAGCAATGTAGTGTGTGTGTGTGTGTCGCTGAATGCTCCTAGCTCGTCACTGTGTGCTCCTAGCCTAGTACTGTGTGTCACTGTGTGCTCCTAGCTCCACACTGTTTGTATGCCACGGTTTTTTTTAAAAATGAAAGCTGATTTATGTGCAGTGAATGTAACACCTTTCTGTGTTTAGTAAAATATGTTTTTTATAGTTGATCTATCTTAGCTTAACAACAGTCTCTATTTGCAGTGCAGAAAACAGCTGCCACAATAGGGGGGTAGGGAAGATAGAATAGTCTTGATCTGTGAGAGAATCTCCAGTAAGAATACCGCAAGTGATCCCTCTGGACTGCTGTTATAATTGTACCTATGTTGTCAGATCATAATATGAGGGTTGGTGAAAGGTGTGTGCACCTTAGTAAATATAAACCATTATTTCCTGTCCATTGCTGGATCGACTGTGGATAGCTGGTCGCGTTGTAGAATCTTATTTTGTCAACTTCATGTGAACTAAGCTATTATTTTAACTGAATCTTATGTAAGCCATTTTCATGCTTCATATGGTATATCAAAGCCGAGTGCCTCTCATACTTAGAAGAATCCTGTAAGGAGTCAATTAAAATTACTAGTTTGTGTTAGGTGTAGGTAGGGGGACCCTAGTGTTAGGCATAGGTAGTGGAGGGATAGAGAGATAAGTTAAGGTAGTCGATAGCAGAATATCAGTAATGATATTCTACTATTGGCATCACCTGTCACCCAAATTCTCTGACGCCTTTTCTCTCATGCCTTTTTTATGACATAAACTATATTTTAGGGCTAGGTTTCCCCTTGTGCGATTTTTACAATTAATTTTCGCAATGAAAATTTGCATTTGAATGAAAACCAATGATTGTGAATGGACTATTTTCCATTTGGTGCAAATCTTTGCATGAAATTGTATGTGTGGAACCAGAACTGACAGCCTTTTTTCGAATGCCGTGTATATTTCATATGTAATGTAAAAAATCGTATAATACGATTTTTTGCCTCCTTTTTCTTACCAGAAAAAGTAACTTGTCCTGCTTTTACTAAGCAGAACATATAAATTAAGACCATTGTGAAAATTTGCATAAAAACGTATGTCAAATACCATTCTTTTTTATTTTCAGTAAACTCGCATATGAGTTTCTTGACATGAAAAAGCAGTGCTACAGTGAAAATGTAGCCTTAATTTTTTTTAGTCTGGCTTGGTGAAGCTGTAGAGATGTTGTGCAGCTGACGTTCTTCTGCGTTGGAAGTTAATACGCTGCACGGAAGAGTTGGCCTTTGTCAGGTGTTCACAAGCGTGCACAGAAAAGTCAATATTTGTTCAGGAGATAATGGTAATACGTGGCATGCACAGGAAATTGTGGGAAAATGATTAGTAACGTTGATGTGGCTTGTGATAAACAATAGGCTTATTGAAGTAATCTGATACAAAAATGGCAAAGCTTTGTTTGCATGGATAGCTGCATTGTACAGATCTCCAAAACCCATACTGTGTTTATCAGTGGGCCTCTGCCCCAGGGAGTGTGGGTAAAGAACACTGCTTGCAGTATGTGGAATGTCACTGCTGCTCTTGGCTGAGTATATGTGTACAGGCAGAGGATTGCTTCAGTTCTTCATTGTGAACTATGCAGTGAAAGGCCCCATTGCACAACGGAGCAAATATTAGAGAGTGTATTGTCAGAACAGGGCAAGGAGGAGTATAAAGAAGGAAGTCTAGTTCTCCACTTGGCAATGCCATACCCTGAGCATGATGCTTGACTGGAGCCAGTTTCATTCTATAACAGGACACTGACCCAAAGCACAGCTGCAGATTGTGCAATAACTAGGAGAAGAAGCAGTCAGCTGGTATGATGAGACACTCGCTGTATCTAAACCCAACCTAGCTGCTGTGGGAGCAGCTTGACTGAATGGCACACAAGTCGTGCCCATCAGACCGACCACTAGAACGCCTGCAGAATTCTGCAAGGCTGTCATTGCTGCAAGTTTCATGGGAGCCAAGTTTGAAGGACACAATTATTAGTTCAATTAAAATGATCTCTAACGTTCACAGTGAATATACAGTATTTCCTATTCATTTTGTCTTATTTCCTATTTAAATTCATTCATTTTTTTTATCATGGAAAACAGCAAAACTTCTATGTGATCCCAAACTTTGAAAAGAGACATTTTCATCTGAAATGATCATAAACTATAGTTTCTGGGAATGAAGATATAAGGGGTGTACATTACTGTATTCTTGTCTTCCCCTTACCTTTCTGTATCTCTGCCTCTGTATCTGTGTGTTTTCACTCTCACCCCTTGCTTTGCCTCTCCCTGTGTCCCCCCCCCCCCCCCCCATTGTTTTATTTTCCTGACTCCCCCCTACCAAGGTCATAACTAAAAATCACTGGGCTCCCCTGCAAAACTTTGGATGAAGCCCCCTCCTGCCACCCCCGTACACCTTCTTGCTTTCTGCACAGATAAACAGAGAACCAATGTTAATCAATTGGCTAGTGCACACTCGACTGTGTTTTCCCCATGCAGATAAAAACAAACGGCAGTGAAGCACGGTATTTTCTCTATCAATTACATTAGCTTCTGTGATTAAACGTGTATGTTGATAAGCCTCAGCTTATTACACTCACTCTGTCCATCTCTAATGGAGCAGAACAACTCTGCAGCCTCCACTCCCAAGCACTTGGGGAGGGGTAGAGAGGTTGGGTGCTGGGCACTGTACAGAAGAGCCTGCTGCACACTGACTACTGTCTACAAAACTTTGTATGATTCCCTATCAGTGGCTGAGCAGATGCAGTCATTAAAGAGAGCAGAAAGCTTTTTCTCTCTGTGCCCTTAGTTGTCAGTCTCTTGGGAGAGGCCCCCCTGTGGCTTCTGGGCTCCCATGCAGCTGCATCCCTTGCAGGGTCTATTTTTATGCCCCTGTCCCTTACCTCTCTTCTAATTTTCTGTCGACCTTTCTCTCCTCTCCCTCTATTTCTGTCCATCTCTTTTGTCCCTTGCTTGCTCATTATCACCCCTCCTTTTCCATCTCTTCTCTTTTTCTTACTCTCAACCTCTCTTCCTGCACTCTACCTTTCTCCCCTCTCTCTCCCTTTTATTTTAATCTCCATTGCTGCTGCTGCTAGAGCTCTGGTTTTCACATAGTGGCATGCTGGGCTCCATTTAGATGGCGGTTAGTGCTTGATTTTGTAGCAGTCACCAGTATAAGTAGAGAAGCAGAAAGATCTCAGTGGAAATGTGATGGGGAGAGTTTAGTGCTGAGTGCTTTGCTGGTGCTGAGTATCATTAGGTTGTTCCTCATACAGACCAGAGTGGTCTGACTTTCTGTGTTTGGTTTCAAACTTGCAAAATCAAACCTGTGAGCGGACATTTGAAGATAGGATGTGTGTGTGTGTTTTTTGTCAAATATTGTGAGGTGTGTGTGTGTCTGTTCTTCTGCTTCATGTCATATAGTGAGTGTGCGGTGTGACAGAGCTGTGTGTGTGAGTGTGTGTGCACATGTCTGTTTTGTCATATGGGGCCCAATCCAAAACCATTAGGAAAGTATAGGGAACTAAAAGAGGGCGAAAATCCTTCCTATTAAAAAGCCAATGCTCAGTGTAGTTTGCCTTCCTAAAACAGAAGGTATTTGCAATAGCTCAGCCTTAAGTGAACAACTGTGGTTGCCCACAATGCATCATTACTGAATATGCAAATGATCTCTTTATGCCCCTGAAGCCAGGCTTGCATCCAGAACCGCTGGTGTCTAGCAAGCCTATAGCTTATACATTTTACAGAGCCACATCAACCCAACATGCAAACAGCCTGTTTCGGACTGTTGGTTCTCATAAGTGCATGGCAGGGATTTATATGGCTTTCTGGGATAGGGCTTGGACAATTAACAGAGTAACCAAGCAGCTCGGGTGACCCAAAACCACAAGGAAGACTAAAAGAGACCAAAAAGCCCTCTTGACTTATGGGCTAGTTCACACTGGGCGCGGTCGCAGCGATTTGATGATCGCCGGCGATCAGCAAAGTGCTGCTGCTAATCCCTATGGATACAATCTCACTGCGGCATTTGCGATTTGAATCTATCTCAAACACACTGTATGCAGAACTTTGGGGACAATAGCGTTGTGATCCTCGTTCTATTGAATGGGAATCACAAGCGCAAATTGCGATAAAAATGCGATTCGTTTTAGCGCTCCAAATGTGGACTGGCCCTTACTAAGAAGCAACGCTCAGTGCAGTTTGCCTTCTTAAAACAGAAGGTATTTGTGATAATTCAGCTTTAACTGAGCGACTGTGGTTTCCCACAATGCATCACAACTGAAACAGGCTGTCTGCATGTTGGGTTGCTGTGACTCTGCGCTGAGGCTTGCTATACACCAGTAGCTCTGGAAGTAAGCCTGGCTTCTGGGGCATAAAGAGATATTGCATACTCAGTAGTTCAGCTTCACTTTATTATGATTTATTGTATTTATAAAGCACCAACACTGCTCGACTATAAATACATAGCATGGATGACAGACATAACAAGGTTATACAACATAGGACAAAGCCATACAAGATACATGATCATGTGGTTTGGGCTGGTTAGCTAGGCCCAGTAATACAAGGTCCTAGGAAAGGAGCACATGACATGTAGACTACACTAGTAAAGCGAGGACCCTGCCAATGGCTTACAATCTAAGGGGGGGGGATATAAAGAGATAATTATGGTTGTAGTGATCCATTAATCTAATGCATATTTGTACTAGTGTCTAGAAGGCCGCCTGATTTCAGCCACCTCTTCTCATGGGCCTCCAGCGTTTGTGTGGTGGTGTTGTATTTCTGTGCGTTGCTTTTGTTGCGTTTCTGTGTGGTGCTTTTGTTGCGTTTCTGTGTGGTGCTTTTGTTGCGTTTCTGTGTGGTGCTTTTGATGCGTTTCTGTGTGGTGCTTTTGTTGCGTTTCTGTGTGGTGCTTTTGATGCGTTTCTGTGCGGTGCTTTTGTTGTGTTTCTGTGCGGTGCTTTTGTTGTGTTTCTGTGCGGTGCTTTTGTTGTGTTTCTGTGTGGTGCTTTTGTTGTGTTTCTGTGTGGTGCTTTTGTTGTGTTTCTGTGTGGTGCTTTTGTTGCGTATCTGTGCGGTGCTCTTGTTGCATTTGTGTGAGATTGCATTTGTATGGTCTGCTTTTGTTGCATTTATATGTGGGTGAATAATTACAATGAAGCTCACTGCATTGGTTTCTGGGGTCACCATCACTTGTCCAGGTGCTGATGGATGACATGGAGCCGGATGACCCCTTGTCCTCGTCCTCCGCCCCGTCTCTGGGGGTGGGAGCAGACGCCGCCGTTCTGGGGACGCTCCCCACCTTATACAGCCTTTTGGCCTCCAGATTGATCCAGGTCAGTATTGCCACGCTCTTATGTAGAGTATTTACCAGTCGATTTTTAGCCAGTCGAGGTCTTGTGCCGGGCTGTTCCGTCTGTAAGGCCAGTAAGGGATGATTAGACATACACTGCCTCTATTATAACCAGTCATTGTGACTGCAGCTTATGGCTATAATTGCTGTACTGTGCACTACATTTAGCTATGTCAGCTGATGTCAGCAGGTTCTTACAGCTCAATCTGTGTCATTTGGATGTGTGTTAAGTACCTGCAAAGCTCTATGGAGTTCAGAAAGGAGCTTGCCGAAAAGGAAGACGTAGTTTTATAAAATGTGAAATACTTTTCAGTTAGGGGGTTCAGTGTTTATTATGGAGGTTGCCCATGAACACAGAAGTCCCACTTTGTCTTCATCAGTGCTCTTTTATAGCTTAAATAATACTTTTTTTGAGGTTGCAACATTGCGCTGTGGACCTTTTGCTGCTTCATATCAGATGTACTGGTGCGGTATTTGCAGCCCCCACTTCACAACTTAAAGAGGAACTGAAGTAAGAGGTATACGGAGGCTGCCATATTTATTTTCCTTTAAACAATACCAGTTGCCTGACAGTCCTGCTAATCTATTTGGCTGCAGTAGTGTCTGAATCACACCAGAAGCAAGCATGCAGCTAATTTTGTCAAATATAACAATAATGTCAAACACCTGATCTGCTGCATGCTTGTTCAGGGGCTATGGCTGAAAGTATTATGCTGGGAATACACGGCTCGATTTTGAGCCATTTAGATGGCTCGATAGATAATTTCCAACATGTCCAATCTCCCACCTGATCGATTCCGCGCTAGATTATGCATAGGGAGCAATGGGAAAAGATAAGAAAAACGCCCGCATAATCGAGTGCAAAAACGATATTCCCAGCATTAGAGGCAGAGGATCAGCAGGACTGCCAGGCAACTGGTATTGTTTAAAAGGAAATCAATATAGCAGCCCTCATATCACTTGCGCTCTCAGTTGTCCTTTAAAGTGGACCTGAAGTCTTGCACAGGACAGAAGGAAAACTGCACCCTGTATGTATTTAGAGTTTAGCCTGTTTTATCCCCCCTCATTTGTGTCTTAATACAAGTTGTAATTTGATCTCTCCCCTGTGTCACGTGACTGCCATAGCAGAGATGGCAGATAAGCTCATTTAAAAGCACAGGCTGTTAACAATATGTCTGCTTCCATGAATCAGGAAGTAGAAACAAAACCTGTATTTTAGGATTTGTATCAGCTGTAACAAAGAATGTTTTTTTGTTTTAACGTTCATTATGCTGTTGTGTATCTTTTAGAGCAGAGCGGACGTTCTGAGTTCAGGTCCTCTTTCAAAAAGGACAGTTAGTCAAAATTACTTAATAAATAAAATTGGTTCACTCTGGGGGTGATTGCGCTGCTGAAATTGCTAGTGCATTGTCTCCCTGGAGCATTAACACTGCAGTGGTGCAATTTATTTAAAATCACAACACTAGAGCGGTTTTAGACACGCTTTTGAATCTCTGGCAATTGCCTGTGATTCCAAAAGCGCTAGGCTAAGGAAAGTCGATGGTGGTGATCCCAGAGGAGCGATTGCAAAGGATGAGAACGCTGCAGAATCGCTTTTCAATCACTGTATAAAAGCATTTTTGCAGCAGTCTTACTACCCGAACCACAAACAACGCTAATCACAATCTATTTACAGATCACTAGCAGCACAATAAAGCACTGGAAATCACAGTAGAAAAGGCAAGAGAAAACCCTGAGCAGTTGCAACAGCGATTAGTGATCTGTAGCGGCCTTGCAATGCGATTCTCGTTCCCCTAATGACTGCGCAAAGTGCAATCATCGGAAAATGGCGTTTCAAAATTGCTACACGATTCTGATTGGGTTTTGCGATTCCAAGTGAACTGCAGATGGCATTCCTCCCGCTGACCCGCACTTTCTCAGTGTTGAAGCATTAGTTATTTGTGTACGAGCCCATGGAGTTGTAGCAGCAGTGACTGGGCACACGGAAGTGGCCATTTCTCACATTGTTTTATTGTCTGTGCTCTCTTGGTTCAGCAAGCTAAGCAGCCATACTTTACTTCCACTTTAGCAAGTAGAAAGATCGCTGAGTCATCAGAAGAAAGGAGAGTGCAGTGATTGGGTAATGACAGCAGTTACAGGAACACGGAGCTCTCCTCTTCCTGTGATCTGCAGTCTTCATTCTCCCTCCACTACTGCTGGAATACTCGTAGTTAAAGTGGACCTGAACTCTTGCACAGGACAGAAGGAAACCATAGAGAAATGCACCCTGTATGTATTTGAAGAGTTTAGCCTGTCTAATTCCCCTCATTTGTGTCTATTCACAAGTGGAATTTGAACTCTCAGCTGGCTGCCTCAGCAAAGCAGCTAATTTCTAAACACAGGATGTTGAAGAACACCTGAACTGAAAATTAAAAGTCAAAATAAACATACACAGGTCATACTTACCTCCTGCATAGTTGACTCATCAATCTTTCTCCTTTCCCACCTCCTGTTTGTCCACTGTGATCATTGGAATTCTCCATCCTCCATTTTGAAAATGGCCATTACCCCATAACAGCTTCCTGGTCAGCACACTGGTAAACTGTAACATTGCCCACTTGAGCCATAAGGAAACATGGACATTACCTGGCACATCAGTTGTCCTCTCAGCTATAACTGACAGCAACTGATATATTTCAGACAAAATGCTGTCAGAACTGGAAAGGATTGTTGTCAGAAGAAAATGGTGAGCTCCTGAGAGAAACTAATGGCGAGGTAACTATGTAATGTTCATTTGAAGTTCCCTCATGCGTTCATTTTAAATAATCTTACTCAGTTCAGGTTCCCTTTAAAAAGAACCAGAGATGTTGGGGGGTAAAGCTTTTATACATACCTGGGGCTTCCTCCAGCCCCATAAGCCTGGATCGCTCCCACGCCGCCGTCCTCTGCTACCTCTATTCGCCAGTACCGGGTCCCGTAATTTCGGCCAGTCGGCGGAAGCACGCGGCTAATTGTCCGCATCACAGGTGCTCCCTCCATATCCTTACGCGTGCGGCTCCATAGTATGCAGCCGCATGTGTAAGGGTATGGAGGGAGCCCCTGTGTATGTTGAAAAATGGCCGCGTCCGCCGGAAGTGACGGGACCCGGTACCGGCGATAGAGGAAGCGGAGGATGGCGGCGTGGGAGCGATCCAGGCTTATGGGGCTGGAGGAAACCCCAGATATGTATAAAAGCTTTTTCATTTTTTGTACTCTGTTCGTCTCTGGTTCCCTTTAACCCTATGTCTGCTTCCATGAAAACAGGAAGTAGACACACATTATTGCAGGAGCTGTAACAAATATTTTTCTTTAAAGGTTATTATGCTGTTACTTTGTACGCTTTGTGATTTGAAAAGCTCTTGCTAATGTAATGCGATTAGAAAAGGCTGCTAGTGGGTTTGAGCCCTTGGACCAGAATCCTTTTATCTAAAAATATAACCGGATCGATTTTGTGAACCAGTGATCGCACAATTGAGCCCTCTATCGATTGGGAGCCATTTGATATGTACACACGATACAGCTTCCCATCAGATTACCCATCAATCGGACAGGAAGTTGTATCATTTGTACCCAGCATAAAGGAGAGGAAACTGCTGAGCAAACAGCAGCTGCAAGTAAAGTTTTTTTTTTTTTTTTCATCCATCCTCCTCCGTTGTAGTTAATTTACACGTGCCTCTATGTAAGCAATAAAAGTTTGGAAGGGAAGCTTTTTTTCTTTAAACCTTTTCTGATTTGTTTTGTTCAGCCTTTCACGTTGCTGTCTTGCTGTTTCAGCTCATGTCAGCTCTGCCTGAGGACCTCCAGCCTGGCCCGGATTTCCATGGGGTGCAATGGGAAGCGGTCATCATCACCCTCTTGGTGGGAATCCTCTCCATCATGATCTTCTTCTGGAGGACCTGTCTCTCGGTAAGGTTCTGTTCCTTACTGTGCAGAGACGTTCCTGCGTTTCACCGCAGTGCTGCCAGCGCAGAGATCAGCCGTCTCCCCAGCAGAGTCACGTAGCATTGTGACCGAGGAGCTTTTCTTAGCAATCTGTTAATCTTATTTGCTGAGTGTTGCGTTTCACTGCCTGGCCTCTGTACAGAGCCTGACCTTTGTATGCAGTCCCTGTAGACACACGAAAAGCTTCTCATTGGGACATGTGTTTGGTTATTTAGTGTTGTCTGATACACGCTTCTCTTCTCTTCTCTTGTAGGTGAAGAGCAGACTTTATCAAGGTAATTTCAACCGTTCCTTAACCAATTTAAATCCATGGTAAACTTTTGTCTTTTGTAAAAGTTTAGGTGAGAGTTAAAGGACAGCTGACGTGAGAGGAATATGGAGGCTGCCATATTTGTTTCCTTTTTTACAATACCAGTTGCCTGGCAGCCCTTCTGAGCTATTTGGCTGCAGTGGTGTCTGAAGCACACCAGACACAAGCATGCAGCTAATCTTGTCAGAACTGACAATAATGTCAAACGCCTGATCTGCTGCATGCTTGTTCGGGGTCTGTGGCTAAAAGAATTAGACAGAGGATCAGCAGGATAGCTAGGCAACTGGTGTTGTTTAAAAGGAAATACAGTGGCTTGCAAAAGTATTCGGCCCCCTTGAAGTTTTCCACATTTTGTCACATTACTGCCACGAACATGTATCAATTTTATTGGAATTCCACATGAAAGACCAATACAAAGTGTTGTACACATGAAAAGTGGAGCGTAAATCATACGTCATTCCAAACATTGTTTACAAATCAATAACTGCAAAGTGGGGTGTGCATAATTATTCAGCCCCCTTTGGTCTGAGTGCAGTCAGTTGCCTATAGACATTGCCTGATAAGTGCTAATGACTAAATAGAGTGCACCTATGTGTAATCTAATGTCAGTACAAATACAGATGCTCTGTGATGACCTCAGAGGTTGTCTAAGAGAATATTGGGAGCAACAACACCATGAACTCCAAAGAACACACCAGACAGGTCAGGGATAAAGTTATTGAGATATTTAAAGCAGACTTAGGCTACAAAAAGATTTCCAAAGCCTTGAACAACCCACGGAGCACTGTTCAAGCGCTCATTCAGAAATGGAAGGAGTATGGCACAACTGTAAACCAAGACAAGGCCATCCACCTAAACTCACAGGCCGAACAAGGAGAGCGCTGATCAGAAATGCAGTCAAGAGGCCCATGGTGACTTCTGACGAGCTGCAGAGATCTACAGCTCAGGTGGGAGACTCTGTCCATAGGACAACTATTAGTCATGCACTGTACAAAATTGGCCTTTATGGAAGAGTGGCAAGAAAAAAAACATTAACAGAAAGCATAAGAAGCCCCGTTTGCAGTTTGCCACGTGGGGGACACAGTAAACATGTGGAAGAAGGTGCTCTGGTCAGATGAGACCAAAACTGAACGTTTTGGCCAAAATGCAAAACGGTATGTGTGGCGGAAAACCAACACTGCACATCACTCTGAACACACCATCCCCACTGTCAAATAGGGTGGTGGCAGTATCCTGTTCTGGGGGTGCTTCTCTTCAGCAGGGACAGGGAAGCTGGTCAGAGTTGATGGGAAGATGGATGGAGCCAAATACAGGGCAATCTTGGAAGAAAACCTCTTTGAGTCTGCAAAAGACTTGAGACTGGGGCGGAGGTTAACCTTCCAGCAGGACAACGACCCTAAACATAAAGCCAGGGCAACAATGGAATGGTTTAAAACACAACATATCTATGTGTTAGAATGGCCCAGTCAAAGTCCAGATCTAAATCCAATCGAAAATCTGTGGCAAGATCTGAAAACTGCTGTTCACAAACGCTGTCCATCTAATCTGACTGAGCTGGAGCTGTTTTGCAAAGAAGAATGGGCAAGGATTTCAGTCTCTAGATGTGCAAAGCTGGTAGAGACATACCCTAAAAGACTGGCAGCTGTAATTGCAGCAAAAGGTGGTTCTACAAAGTATTGACTCAGGGGGCTGAATAATTACGCACACCCCACTTTGCAGTTATTTATTTGTAAAAAATGTTTGGAATCATGTATGATTTCCGTTCCACTTCTCACATGTACACCACTTTGTATTGGTCTTTCACGTGGAATTCCAATAAAATTGATTCATGTTTGTGGCAGTAATGTGACAAAATGTGGAAAACTTCAAGGGGGCCGAATACTTTTGCAAACCACTGTAACTATGCAGTATCTTGCTGCAGTTGCCCTTTTAAGTTTATCCGATATTGAGAGTGAAGCTGTCCAGTAAGGGTTCGTTCACACTAAAGATGCCCATTCAATTCAGACAGTCTCCCTACTTACAAACAACTTGAGTTGCAATGTTTCAGATATACAAAGTTGTCTCCTTGTACAAAATATACAATACTGTTTTTTCTATTACATAATACTTACCTTGGGTGGAGTCGCATCTCTGGATCCTTTGAGGCTTCTGTCCTTGTACATCAGCTAGTGCCAGCGTTGAGACCCCAGAATAGTGGCCTGCATGCGCACTAGTGCTGCCCCGCTCGGGAAATAGCAGAACCAGAAGGGAAACATTTATCCATGTTTATCATGTTTACAAACTCTCCTTCACTCCCCACATCCAAACCACTGCTAGGCCCTGCAATCTCCATTTATGCAACATCTTCCAAGAACCGCCCCTACCTGACTCACACAAACTCCCCATCCATGCCCTCATCATCACCCTCCTGGACTACTGCAATACCTTCCTGTCAGGCCTCTCTCTGAACTGCATGCCCCCCCCCCCCCCCCAATCCATCATGAATGCAGCAGTCATACTAATCAACTCCTTCCACCATGACTTCCCTATGCAGATCCGTCTACTATCTCCCGATGTGCTTCAAAATTCGCTGCAAGATCCTTCAAATCTATATACAAATCCTGCCCGACCTACAGCTCTGACCTGTTCAGCAGATACACACCTGGCCCACCCACTCCAGTCCTCCAACGTTGTTGTCCTAACCACCCCACACATCTCGCACTCCCATGCACGACTACAGGACTTCACTAGAGCCACACATACCTGTGGAACTCTCTCCCACTGCCCATTAGGCTTGCCTCCTCAGTCAACACCTTCAAAAAAGCCCTCAAAACTCTTAACTTTTCAACAGGGCTCTCCCTCTTTGTGTATCGTGTTTGATCGTGCACTCTGTCCACAGAGGGGTGTGAACTAGTATTATTGGGACTAAAGGTCCGTACACATATTCAACTTTTTTGAAGAACTTGTTTGAACGACTTGTAGTTTAGCTACTATGTACACACTGAACAACAAGTCATTTAATATGCTAATTTACATGTCATTTAAAGCGGTATTGTCACCATAACAGCAACTGGTCTGAGTGTATTAAGTAATAAAGATGCTAATCCTGCATTCAAAACTTGCAAAACGTTTTCTGCTGTTATGGTTTGTAGTTATCACATACTTTATGAGCACTGGCCCTAGTGCCAAACAGTGCCAAAGAGTTGAATGCTGGGAGTTATTTTATCTATAATATATTCCTCCTCTTCAATTTATTTCCCTGGCTGCTTATCAGAAACACTGTCTGATTACTTGTGTTTACAAGCAAGGCTGAGGTGACTCAGTGATTGGATGTGTAAATAAAAATAAAATAAAAGACAGTGTAGTTCCTAGTATACACCTCAGTGGGAGTGTCTGAAGACTCTGGGAGGAGGGCAGCTAATGAATACACAATGAGCAAGAGAAGGGAGGGGGGAAAACAAGAGTCAGGGAGGATATGATGTCAGCATTAGCTTGGCAAGATGGCCACTGCCTAGAATAGGATTTTCTGCTTTTCCTTTATAAAATTCACAGGAATCGTTACGTAGGTAGCACAATACATCTGTTATGTAAGTAGAAGTAGTATTTATCTACTTATATATGTGTTTTTTATGTCTAGGTTAGCATGGGTGTCGCTTGTTCTTTAACCAATTTGGTAATGGACAATGGACTGGATAGAACAATGAACCAGAATAAATGGCTGATCAAAGGACTTGTTGTTTGAAAGTCTTTCAGTGTCAAACTAATAGACTTTCAAACAACAAGTCGTTTGTACACATGTAAGGACCTAATTTTCATTTGAATGACAGTTAGTCCACGGATCCGCCTAGCGGATCAGTCATAACTGCTACTATCAGTCTAACGAACGTTCATACACACGCCAAACTGTCGTTCAAACGACCGGTTTGAACGACAAGGCATTCAGAAATATCAGGCATGTGTATGTACCTTATTACTCCAGCTGGCATTGTGTGTCTTACTGCTTATTACCTGTGTTGTGTTGACAGTGCAGCGAAGGGCATGCAAACGGGACTAATGTTAAAAATAGCTTGTGCTTCCAGTTGCTATTTTTAGTGGATCCAGTTGCTGTGCTGCAGTAAACACAACGCAAAGTCCACTACCTGCTGCATTTATCCGGGTAGCGGATGCATTTCCCATAGACACCTATGGTGGAACCGCATTTGCTCTGTATGCAAACCGGACGATTGGAGTGGACACTGAACTGCCTGATCTGAACAAGCTGCTTTCAGCCATCACAGTATATAACTACTGTTCTGTTCCTGCCTTTCTGTACATAGCAAGAATGATGTCACATCTGTGAAGGTAAAATATACGCTGTGCTGTGCATGACGAACTCCCTCCATATCAGATACTGTGTAACCGTTAACGTTAGTGTGGGATACTGACTTCCTCATTGCGGCATGTGGGTAACCGCGAGAGCTGCCACCTGCGCTGTTATCAGATGAGCTCTTACCCATCTCCTTGTTTCGGGTAATGGTGTAAATTTAGCCCAGCCCCATGAGCTGTGCGGAAATACAAAGCTGAAGTTGCGCTGTGATGTCTTTAGTGCATGACTTTGCACTGGCTGCCTGGGGGATTCAGAGGCTGTAAATAATACTGTCTAGTCCACATACCGAACAAACAAACAAACAGAACATTTATATTGCGCTTTTCTCCTAGCGGGCTCAAAGCGCCAGAGCTGCAGCCACTAGGACGCACTCTATATACGTAAGCGCACAGTATTCACAATACTACACATGCCTGAATATTCTGCACAAAGGTACCTATTCTCTTTCTGTTTTCAAACAAGCTAGTTTGGAGGTGCTCTGAAGTCCCTCTAAAATGAGGTTTTTATTTTAAAAACCTCATTAACATTATAGTCTCTCTTAAAACGCCGCAGAACCGCGGCTGAAAATCCCCTCGATCACCCCAAACTCAACTGGATTTTTGCTGCCGCCTCTATGCGCGTCAATCAACGCATATCTCTGCCTCTCCCCCGCCCCTCTCACAGCAGGGCCGGATTTGTACTTTTTACCGCCCAAGGCCAACTATATCGTCTGTATGGTTGTTATCTCTGTGTGCCCCAATGAGAATTCGCCTTACTTTTCAACATTGGTGTCACAGACAATAGCTATTTTAGTAATAGCTAGTAATAGCTAGATTAGAAGTTATGTTTTGAAATTTTATGTTATGCTTGGCATCTCATTAATGATGGACCCATTGTGTCACTATGAGAGTTAGGCTGATGTATACCTGCAGGATAGAGCTTACAGGTCTTGCAGTGACGGCACAAGTACAGGACAGAGAGTTCAAAGGTTAAAGCTGTTCTTGTAGATAGGGATGGCTGCATAGAACAGCTTTCCTGCCCCTCACTGAGCCGCCCCTAAACTTCTGGTGCCCTAGGCCATGGCCTATGTGGCCTTGCCAGAAATCCGGCCCTGCCTCTCAGTGAAGGAAGACAGAGAGGGGCGGGGGAGAGGCGGCGATCCGCGCTGCTTGACGCGCATAGAGGCAGAGCCGCGCTGCCTCTATGCAGAAGTGAATTTGGGGTGATCGGGGGGTTTTCAGCCGCGGTTCTGCAGCGTTTTAGGTGGGACAATAATGGTAATGAGTTTTTTAAACTAAAAACTTTAGGGAGACTTCAGAGTCTCTTTAAAAGGAAATAAATGTGGAGACCTCGCTTTAGGTTTCCTTTATAGGACTACCGGGGAGACTTGGAGAGGAAGATTTCTTCTAAGTGATATTTTCACACCTGATCAACAAAATCCCTTTTAAGTCACCAGTAAGCAAATAAATACTGGTGATTTTTACTGTACTATTTGAACTGCTTTTGAGTAAGTTTTCAATTGCAGAGTGCTAAAAAGTTATTCTAAACAGAAATTAAAAACTGATCTTCTAGGCGGCTGGGAGGCCTCATCCTGACAGTAATAACATGGATATCATTTTCTAGGTGTAGCTCTAGAACAAATACCGGTCATTGTTTTTCCATGCACTGTTCACTGATAGGGAGCTCTGAGTTCGGCATATACTTTGTCATCATGTGGTCAGTTTATATAGTCCAGTTTTATTCAGGGTCCCTTTTTTTCTGTTAAATTACCGTAAGTTTTCTTCATCTACTTTTAGAACTTGTTTAAAAAAACAAATGATTTAGGTAACCTCCACGTAAAAATATAGAACATTTTAGAGGAATCAGTCATTTAAAGTGTAACTGTCGGGCATAAAATCAAAAATCAATTCTTTATTTTTATCTGGTATACAAGTAATAAGGATGCTAACCAGGCAATCTAAAAGTTAAAATCTCTATTACTTTTTTTCATTCCCCAGTTTACCTGACTTTTATTTGGTACGTTGCCGCAAAAAGGAAGTTGCAGGGCATGCTGGGTTGTCTTTTTTTAGTCTTAAGTCTGAGAGCAAAGTAAAGAAGCAAAAAAAAAGACAACCCAGCATGCCCTGCAACTTCCTTTGTGCGGCAACGTACCAAATAAGAGTCAGGTAAACTGGGGAATGATCATTTATAAACAAGAAAAGTAATAGAGAATTTAACTTTTGGATTGCCTGGTTAGCATCCTTATTACTTGTTTACCAGATAAAAATAGAGAATTGATTTTTGATTTTATGCCCGACAGTTACACTTTAAACTCCAGATACATATTTATGTCAATAAACAAAAAGTGTAATCAGGAGGGTTTGACCAACTTGTTTTATTAGTTCATTATATGTAAGTTTTAACTTTTTTTTTTTTTTTTGTAATAAAGCTATGTATTTGTACCACGACCCTGTTTTTGTCTTTAGTCTTTATCATTTTTGCCCTGTTAGAGATGTGCTGTCATTGTTGGTTTTCATTGGGTAGGGCTATTTTTGCCTTATGTATGATGTAATTTCCTTGCAGTCAGTGAGAAGCAGCTGGCAGAGAAGATTGCGGCTCTTGTGAAGGAGAAGAGTGACGCTCTAGAGAAGATCTCTGAGCTGGAGACCAAGGTAACGGGTTACACAGAGAGATGTATGAAGGGGAAGGGTTGCTTCATAACGGACTCTCATATCTCTGTCACTCACAGATAAAGGAAGCTAAGGAGAGCGAGGGTACGACGCAAGAGAAGAGCACACACCTGCAGGAAGAGGCGGCAGCTCTCAAGGTATCGCAATGCCGCTCTGATAACCGGGTATCTCCTCTTCCTGTGTGACTCGGCTGAGGAGCTGGTCTATAGTCAAGGGCTTATGGTGTATTTTGATGATGGTATGATAGATTTGTGCATATACTGAGCACACTTCTTAAAGAGGAACTTCAGCCTAAACAAACATACTGTCATTAAGTTACATTAGTTATGTTAATTAGAATAACAAACACAGAACATTTATATCGCGCTTTTCTCCTGGCGG
Source organism: Hyperolius riggenbachi (assembly GCF_040937935.1). Classification (NCBI taxonomy): domain Eukaryota; kingdom Metazoa; phylum Chordata; class Amphibia; order Anura; family Hyperoliidae; genus Hyperolius; species Hyperolius riggenbachi. The sequence continues at coordinate 466,471,481 of NC_090649.1, read as the reverse complement.
ACTCAAAGCACCAGAGCTGCAGCCACTAGGACGTGCTCTATAGACAGTAGCAGTGTTAGGGAGACTTGCCCAAGGTCTCCTACTGAATAGGTGCTGGCTTACTGAACAGCTAGAGCCGAGATTCGAACTCAGGTCTCCTGTGTCAGAGGCAGAGCCCTCAACCATTACACTATCCAGCCAGAATAGATAGGTAATATAATCTCTTACCCACCCTGTTTTAAAAGAACAGGCAAATGTTTGATTTCATGATGGCAGACATCTTTTTGGTTGAAAGGAGGTGACAGGGAGCATGAGACACAGTTCCAACTGTCCTGTGTGCTGATCACCCCTCCCAGTTGCTAGGCAACGTGAATAACAACATAGGAAATCCCATCATGCTTTGCACAGCATCAGGGGAAAAAAGCCCGGGCAGTTTTCTTTGATGGGGTGGCGCTTAAGCTTTTGTGCAGCTAAAAATAAGGCTTATGTAAGAAAAACAAAGTTCTGATGCTGTGAAACTGTTAAAGAAACACAAAGCCTTTTCAGTTCTGCTGAGTAGATTTTTAGTCTGGAGGTTCACTTTAAGCACTTACAGAAATCTGTAAGGAAAAAAGGGCACCCATGGGCTTCTTGCCTTGCGGGGAGGAAGCCTCTGGATCCTAATGAGGCTTCTCTAGCCTCTTCAGACTGGTGGATGCTTGATCCTAGATTTAGTCTAGGGACAAAGCGTCCCACAGTGGGAATAAGGCCTCTCTTACACCAGCAAGGTAAACCTACATTGCGTTATTCTATCTTGCCGCATGTGGCTGCAAAAGCAATGAAAGTCTATGGAGGCCTTCACACTTATTGCGGTCTCTTGTGGTGCGCCAGAGGTATCAAAGCTGATGCAAGGGCAGAAGCGTGTTACCGCAAGCACCGCGCTTGAGGCACGCTGCTTTGGCTAATGAAAGTCTGTGGACGACGCACGCAGTGTAAACAGAGCGTGGTGCAACGCGGGCCGAGGGGAATCTCCGGAACATACTATCTGCCCAGCAAGGAGTGCACACTGAGCGGAGGACGGTGCTATGCATATTACCCTGTCGGTGCACTCTGCCATTTGTAGTTTGTTTTTTTTGTTGCTGTGGTGTGTAGCAGGAACATCTCTTCCCCACCGCAGTGCAAAAAACGTGTAAAACTGGCCTCAAGAATATTTTTAAACTGGACCCACCTCCTTTATGAACATAATCAAGTGAGATAACTGGTTGATCAGGAGTAAACCTTTTCAGACTGACCACTTTTCTAGCCATAAACAGAGGTTTCCCTCAGAAAAATTCGATAATAGTGCCGGCCATTTATCTCATCCGTTTACCAAATATTGAGCTCATAAGGTGATTGTGATGTGGAAATAACACATTTTTTAAGAACCTCAGACACCCGATATTTGCACAGCCAAATTCTAAGATATTAGGCTAATGATGGTCATGCCTAGGAGAACTCATGAAGCAGCATGTGATTGGTTGATCAGCTGATAGATTTGCAAAGCGCTGATTTGCGCTGAACACATCCTGCTTTAGCACATGATTAGGACTAGCAAATCAGAGGCTTACATATCCATCACCTGACTAAACTGATCACATGCTTCTCCATGAGTTCTCCCAGACATGGGATATGCCCCCACACTTCAAGTGTTAGGGTGCAAAGCCAGAAACTTATCAGCACCCTCTTATAAACACATACTTATTAAAAGTACATTTCTTCCAGAGTAAAATGCACTCCAAATTACTTTTCTCCTATGTTGCTGTCAGTAGAAATCTGACAAAACTGACAGGCTTTGGACCAGTTCATCTCCTCATTGGAGATTTTCAGTATTACATTTATTCTTTATAAAAACACTTCCTGGAAAAGCTCTGTACAAAGGTGGCTCCAAGAGTAGAGTGGGCACACAGGATTCGAGGGTGCTTGATGAAGTGGTATATAGGCGGTACCACTGGTCGATTGCAGATAGGAAGTACGGGTAGTCCCTGGTTAACGAACGAGATAGGGACTGTAGGTTCGTTCTTAACCTGAATCTGTTCTTAAGTCGGAACATAGTGCCATCTCTGTCCCCTGTGCCTCTAGTGTCCCCCTCTGTGTCACCTCTGCCCTCTGTACCTGTTTATACAAGTTTAAAAGCCATTCTTTGATTTTTATTTTTTTTAAATCGATTTTTTTTCAAAAACTGCAAGTCCAATTTAAATTTTTTTTTTAAATTTACTTGCTCCCATGGAAACACAGAATCCATGGCGTTTGTATCGGCGGGTTGTTCGTAAGTCGGGGACTACCTGCATTATCAGCACACCAATTTGCAGTTTACAGCACACTCTTTATCATGTCTGTATCCACAGAAAGTCCAAGAATTGTTTTGGGGGCCACACAGGGTCCCCCTTTAAGGTGTGTGGGTTAAACCACACGCCTTGACAAAGGGGGACCTTGTGAGGCCCCTGAAACAATTGTTGGACTTTCTGTGGATACTGACATGATAAAGTGTGCTGTAAACTGCAGATTGGTGTGCTAATAATACTTGCTATCTGCTATTTTAACAGTTTGACTGAGCAACTACCATTCAGTAAGTGCTTTTGTAAATAAAGAACAAGGGGAAAGAGGCACCCAATAGGTATAAAATGCTCTAAAATCAGTTAAAATAAGAAAGCTTGAGGTGGCTTAGGCCCCATTCACACTTGCGTTTTGCCTTGCAAACGGACCAGATCCTGATCGGATCAGGACCTGATCCTGATCGGAACCGTACGGTTCCGATCAGGATCCGATCAGGATCCGGTCCGTTTGCATCAGGCATGCATCAGGCTGCCATCCGGATCCGTAGGCAAAAAATAGCGAAATTAAATAAAAAAATGTTGGGGTCAGCAGAAGGTGCACCTGGTGCACCTGTAGAATCAGGTTCCTCCGCTGTAGGCCTCACCTCCACCTCCGACATTCTGCCAAAACAGCTCCAGCACGTCTGTCACTGCTGCTCCACTCCAGACATGCTTGGCCCATGTGTCCCCATCCGAAATGGCCGCTTGGATACGCATAGGAAGTGGGGTAGAACGTCAGGTTTTTGTAGGCAGTGTGTTCTGTGCCTTCCGTTTCCCATTGGTTTCTGTGTTCCTGATGGTGATGTCAGGCTCAGGTCAGGTTCCGGTCAGGATGCGTGGGCCGGAGATCCGGACCCAAAAAATAGCGCATTTCTGATCAGCGCTCTCCTTGTTCGGCCTGTGAGTTTAGGTGGATGGCCTTGTCTTGGTAGGTTTACAGTTGTGCCATACTCCTTCCATTTCTGAATGATCACTTGAACAGTGCTCCGTGGGATGTTCAAGGCTTTGGAAATCTTTTTGTAGCCTAAGCCTGCTTTAAATTTCTCAATAACTTGATCCCTGACCTGTCTTGTGTGTTCTTTGGACTTCACGGTGTTGTTGCTCCCAATATTCTCTTAGACAACCTCTGAGGCCCTCACAGAGCAGCTGTATTTGTACTGACATTAGATTACACACAGGTGCACTCTATTTAGTCATTAGCACTCATCAGGCAACTGACTGCACTCAGATCAAAGGGGGCCGAATAATTATGCACACACCACTTTGCAGTTATTTATTTGTAAAAAATGTTTGGAATCATGTATGATTTTCGTTCCACTTCTCATGTGTACACCACTTTGTGTTGGTCTTGCATGTGGAATTCCAATAAAATGTGGAAAACTTCAAGGGGGCCCAATACTTTTGCAACCCACTGTATATAGCACAGGCAACGCGTTTCGTGGGGCTCTGCCCTCTTCCTCGGGCCAAATCAAGTGCCAATACTACTATGTGAATTACTCGTAAGGAGAATTGCGGTTAATTGGGAAATACAGAAGAAATTTTAATTGTAAAATAAAAATGACTTTTCATGCACCCTGCCAACAATGAATAATAGAAAACCACAAAAAAGCGAGTTGGCTCTTGGGTGCATGAAAACCATTAAATACCTTTTTATTAATAAATCAACTAGAAAAAAACCCACATCTTAATCAATACAAAAACCCCACAATACATAAAATATTAAAATATTTTTAGCTCCAACAAAGCATGCCATCAGGACTCTAAATGCTAAGGGGCTGCAGTCCCCCGAATAGGTAACTGTCAAGCTGAGACACAATCTCACTAGATGATTTTTACTGGCAAAAATGCATGGAATCCATTGCAAAAAATCCAAATTCTTTTGCAATGGATTCCCCTTAGCAGCCCCTTAGCATTAGTAGTGATTTAGAGTCCTGATGGCATGCTTTGTTGGAGCTAAAAATATTTTAATATTTTATGTATTATGGGGTTTTTGTATTGATTAAGATGTGCGTTTTTTTTTCTAGTTGATTTATTAATAAAGGTATTTATTGGTTTTCATGCACCCAAGAGCCAACTCGCTTTTTTTTTTTTTTTCTCAAAATAAGTAGCATCTTATTGATCTTCCCTAGTCTGCAATACCGGAGGTTTTTTTTCCCCTTTTGAAAGAAGAACTTTATTTGAATGTTTGAACTGCTCACACTATGCAGAAAACCTTACTGTCATGTGACCCGTGCATCTCTCTCCTGATAGGTGACACTGAAGGAGATGAAGAACAGCAATAAGCAATTCGATGCCAGAATGAGGAGCTTGCTACAGGAACTGGAAACCCAGAAGGAGCAGAACAAGAGGAAGCAGGAAATGGTAAGTCACGCCCCTCGACACATCTTAAAGGGGAACTGAAGTAAGAGGTATACGGAGTCTGCCATATTTATTTCCTTTTAATCAATACCAGTTGCCTGGCAGCCCTGCTGAGCTATTTCTCTGCAGTAGTATCTGAATAACACCAGAAACAAGCATGCAGCTCATCTTGTCAGATCTGACTTTAAAGTCTGAAACACCTGATCTGCTGCATGCTTGTTCAGGGGCTATGGCTAATAGTATTAGAGGCAGAGGATCAGCAGGGCTGCCAGGCAACTGGTATTGCTTAAAAGGAAATAAACATGGCAGCCTCCATATAACTCTCTCTTCAGTTCCCCTTTAAAGGGAACCAACCACCACTTTTTGTCCTGGTTTCTAAAAGCTATAGGAGCTGCCATGTTTCTCTCTCTCTCTCTCTCCCCCTCTCTCTCTCTCTCTCTTCCCCCCCCCCCCCCTTCCTCTTCGAGCTGCTCATTAAATATGCAGGGGAAGGTGTGGATATAGCATCTGTGACTTCTGTAAATTCTTTAAAGAGAGCCTGAGGTGGACTCATAAAATGTAAAAAAAACTTAGGCTACCTGGTCCAGGGAGCTGAGCGGATCAGGTAGCCACAAAAAACGCCGCTCCTGTGGGCCGCAATGGCTCACTTTCGTGACCTCTGGGCCACGACGCTGGAATGAGAGATTATCTCTCATCATTCACAGTGTGCAGGAAGGCGGGGGAGCGGCAGGGGGTGCGGCCAGGGAGAGAGAGCTGCCCAATAGCAGCTCTGGAAACCCTACAGGAACGCCCCTGGCGGGCATTTTTAACAGGGAATCCCTCTCCCCTATGTTTACCTCCAAGATAGCGACAAATCTTGTCTCTAATCTTGGGGTTGTATAGCATGGGCGAGGGGGGGGGGGGGCGGGGGCAGAGAGCAGCTGTGGGGGGAGGGATACAGAGGCATGTCATAAGGCAGAGTACATGCCTCTCTGTCCCATCTGCCCCCCATGGAACCGCCACTGGTTCTCCTTAAAGCACAGTGTCCAATCTACCAATGTATACATTCTCATCTTCTCTTTAGCATCTTCTTGCTGCCCCGTAACTCTCATTCAAACTAAAGCCACACCTCCCTTCTAGAAGCTGACAGCCATGAAAGGCCATCAGTCAGCAGGGAGGCGTGGTGTCGGCTGAGAGAGCAAACATTTTGGCATTATTCATGTGAAATGAATGCAGAATCTTCAAACTGCGAAGCCTGTCTTTGTAAATATTATAGGATTTGGTGTTTTTGCTGAGAACTATCAGTTTAGGGTGGGATTTTTTTAGTTACCTTTAGAGACAATTTTCAGGGCCTCGTAGTTGATGCTCATTGTCACCTTGTGATTATGAAAGCTGCCAATGCAGATCTGGTTTTAGTATAGCACCTTATAGGGATTGAGGATGTGGCATAAGTGCAGTGCATTCTATATGTACTCAGCTACACTGATCAGCATTAAAGGAATACTGTAGGGGGGGTCGGGGGAAAAGAGTTGAACTTACCTGGGGCTTCTAATGGTCCCCTGCAGAAATCCTGTGCCCACACAGCCACTCACCGCTGCCGGTTCACTTCTGGAATTTGCGACTCTGAAGTTGCAAACCCACCACGCCTGCGCGGCCACATCCTTTATACCGCTGATGTCACCGGGAACGTACTGCGCCGATCGCACTTGCTTCAGAGGGAGCAAGAAAAGCGGCCGCGCAGGCGCAGTGGGTTAGCGACTTTAGAGTCACAAATTCCGAAAGTGAACCGGAGGTATAACACTTAAAATGAATGTGCAACAAACTGTGTGCCAAAGTGTGAATGTGGTGATGGTGATTTGGGCATGTGATAAAATGGACCGAGTGCTGAAGACAACGAAAGGGTAGTATCATTTGGGGTTAGGCGTTATTGCTGCATACATGTAAAACAATTAGCCTGGAAAAAAAAAGACGCAGGGGATTGCCGCTAGTAGAATATCGCTAAGATTAGTGATATTCTACTACTGAATTCCGATAGTTAAATATTGCTAATCTTTACTGATATTTTACTGTGGCTAAACCTAACCCTACTCTCACATAGAACCCTTCCTTTACCCCCCCCCCCCCCCCGGTGGTGCCTAACCCTAGAACCCCTCCTGGTGGTGCCTAAGCCTAACTCCCCCTAAACCTCTCCTCCCCCATCTACCAGAAAGCTGTGATGTGCAGCAAACAAGGTTACATTTCAGCCATTAGCGGTAATAATTTCCGCAAGCCCTGGTGCCCAGGATGTTGATATTTGAAATCATTACCGCTTATGTGCGCCTGCTGGCACCAAAATTTACCTCGCTTGCCGCATATCATGGCCATTATAGAAGTCGAGTTTTGCAGCAAAGAAGGTACATTTCGGCACCTGTGATCAGCCACTGCCGTGCACCTAAATCTCCTTTCTTTGCTTCTAATCGCAGCATTTATAACGGGCACCTGTTGCGGCGCCTTTTCTTTTTGCTTCGGTTCCTGCTAGGGGGTGAGGTGTAGAGGCTGCACAGAAGAGAAGAAAACTGGTGGAAACGTGCCCCAAGGAAGCTAGGCAGAGATTGTAGTGGTTAGAGCTCTGGCCTTGAAGCGCTGGGTCTCTGGTTCAAATCCCAGCCTGGTCAACATCTGCAAAGAGTTTGTATGGTCTCCCCGTGTCTGTGTGAATTTCCTCCAGGCACTACGGTTTCCCCCCACATCCCAAAAACATGATAACTTAATTGGCTTCCCCCTAAATTGTCCCTAGACTGATACATGCACTACACTATACATACAAATCTGACTATGTTAGGGATTAGATTGTGAGCCCCTCTGAAGGATAGTTAGTGACAAGACAATATACTCTGTACAGCGCTGCGTAATATGTCGGCACTATATAAATACTTAAAGAGAACCAGAGACGACAAAACATAATAATAGATTTACACTAACTCAATTTGAAGTGGTTCAGTAAGGCTGGCATACGTGTCATGAAAAAAAAAAATCACCAATTACCATAAATTTCAAAAGTACAAAAAAACTAAATTTTATTAGATACATCAATTGCTAAAAAGTACAATAAAAGTGCATATTTATACATACCTGGTGCTTCCTGAAGCCCCATCAGCATGGATCGCTCCCACGCCGGGATGGAGGCGGAGGGCGGCGGCGTGGGAGCGATCCATGCTGATGGGGCTGGAGGAAGCCCCAGGTATGTATAAATGTATTATGTTAGTCGTCTCTGGTTCTCTTTAAATAAAAATAAATAATTAGGGAAATGGGGCAAATAATAGGAATTTCATTAAATTTGGAGTTAGATGTAAGGTAGATAATTCTATTACAGAGAAAGGTTAGAGTTGGGTGTAAGGAAGGGGGATTTTTCCCTTATAACAGATTGATAGCTGCTCTGGTACCACTACCTTGTGGCCCAAAAGATGCTGAGGAGAAGTTTGTACAGACTTTGAAGCTCTTGTAATTTCTCGAAACTTTGCCCTATTGGCAGTTTAGCAATAATATATCAATATTAATATAATACCTCTTTTTCACAGATTTATGATGGACAGAAATCTATAGAACATCTGCAGAAGCAGTTTGAACAGCATTCTGCTGAGCTGTCAGAGGTAAGCTCAGAGTGTGCTCTGATTGGTCGCTGCATCCTTCCTGTTTTTCTCAAGGAAAGTAGAATTTCCGCTTAAAGTGGACCTGAACTCTTACAGAGGACAGAAGGAAAATATAGAGAAATGTGCCCTGTATGTATTTAGAGAGTTCAGCCTGTCTAATTACCCCCTCATCTGTGACTAAGCTCAACTGTAATTTGACCTCAACAGAGCAGCTAATTTGTAAACACAGGATGTTAACCCTTTGTCTGCTTCCATGAAAGCAGGAAGTGGAAACAGCGCAGACTTACTGCAGGATTTGTATCAGCTGTAACAAAGAAATGTTTTTCTTTAAAGGTTATGTTAGGTCTGCTTTTAAGTGATAAAAGGCTTGGCTGTTAGAAAATGTTTTTATTTTGTTTATCAAAAAGGTAAAATGTACTTCCATTGTAAAAAAAAAAACAATACAGTACTTATCCTCACCATGGTCGTTTCATTGGCTGCCTGTCTTTTGGGATGGGAGAGTTTGGGCTTTATTCTAGTTGTTTTTATTTTATTAACCAGGTTGTGTTGTTTGTTTTCAGCTGCAAGTTGTCCTGAATGAAGCAAAAATGAAGGAGCAGAAAGTTCGCTTAGATCTTCACCGTGTCCAGGAGGAGAACTCTAATCTGAAGGAGAGGAAGGAGCAGGTGCGCACCAGAATTGTGCTCCCTCGTCTGTTTGCTGCCTTGTTGTCGATTGATTGTACGCTTCATCAAATCTGCACAGTCTGCTTGTGAGCTTGAATAGTTATGGGATTTTATGTGATATCCAGATATGAAAAAGAATGCAGTGGTGCCGTTACACCACCATGGACACCAAGTCCCTCCTCAGCCTTGTGGGCGGTTCTGTTTTTCCTTTATTTGGAGGATTTAGGGTGGGTGAAGGGGAAAAAGCCAGCTTAAGCTCATCTCCTTTGTTCAGGATGAATGTAAAGAGTGGAAGGGAATAAGCAATTCTCTGCTCCTTCACCAGCTGTGCCAGAGACTTTTTCCATTGCAAATCACGTTTGCAAACGTGCTTCAATTCCGATTGCGATTTGCAGCTTTTTCCAAACGTGATATGCTTTGATGCTGTGCATTGCGGCGTGGTGGTCATTAGGTACAGCACAATTTAAAGGACAACTGTAGTGAGAGAGTTATGGAGGCTGCCATTTTTATTTCCTGTTAAACAATACTACTTGCCTGGCAGCCCTGCTAGTCTATTTGGCTGCAGTAGTGTCTGAATAACACCAGGAACAAGCATGCAGCTAATCTTGTCAGATCTGACAATATTGTCAAACATCTGATCTGCTGCATGCATGTTCAGGGGCTGTGGCTAAAAGTATTAGAAGCAGAGGATCAGCAGGACAGCCAGGCAACTGGTATTGCTTAAAATGAAATAAATATAGCATCCTCCATATACCACTCACTTTAACAAGTCACACGTGACCTGTAGGGGCTGGAAGAAGCCTGAAGTAAGTAAAGCTAATCCAAGTGTTAAAGGGGTTCTGTGACATTCTTAAAAAAAAAAAACCAAGCAGACACTTTCCTGGGGCTTCTATCGGCTCCCTGTAGCTGTCATGTCCCGCGCTATCCTCCTACGATCCTCTGTTCCCCGCCGCCGGTCACGGTCTAATATACGTCGAAATAGGCGAATATTGCTTGCTCCCGCGCGCATCATCGGAAGCTTACTGCGCTGCCGCAGTACGAAGTTTTCTTCTACTGCACCTGCGCAGTAAGCTCCCGATGATGCGCGCACGAGGCCGCAGTGTAATCACTTGCGTGATTAGCCCGAGACCGGCGGTGAGGAACAGAGCATCGGAGGAGGACGGAGCGGCACATTACAGCTGCAGGGGGCCGATAGAAGCCCCAGGTAAGTGTCTGCTTGCTTGTTTTTTAGAATGACAAAGAACTCCTTTTAAACAGGTATAGCCACAAAAACTCCTGATGTGAAGAATGGATCCCTTTATCAGGGGGATCGAAGTAGTAGTTGGGGACCCTTTCAGATCTGGCCTCCTCTGCAGTCACAGGGGCTGCTCACATTTAGTTATGCCGTATGCTAGCTTGAATAGTCGTCTACAAAGTCATGCTTTCAGACATCGAAAGGCCACATTGCTGCCTGTCTCAGACAGGAGTGATGCAGATAACCTTTATATTCCCTCTATCTGTCACTCATATAGCCGTTAGCGTAGAGCAGACTGCTTCCATCACACACACGCGCACACACACACACACACGTAGCCTCTTGCAGGTTTTATGCCTTCAGTGGTTTTTTTCCGGCCCCACATCGATTCAGTGTTCTTTTCCTCTTTTGACCCTGCGTTGCTTGTGTTGTAGTTGCTGCAGGAAGCGGATGGATGGAGCGAGAGGCAACGAGAGCTGGAAGAGCACATCCGGCTACAGCAGAAATCTCACAAGGACATGGAGGAAGCTCTGGCCTACAAAGAAAATGAGATTGAGGTGAGACAATGGTCACGGCAGATTGTACATTCCTGGAAGGACATGCGGGGACTGATTTCTTCAGAGTGGCCATCCACTGATCTGTTTCACACCAATCTTTCTTGCAGATCTGACTGTTTGATCAAATCTGACAGTCATTAATCCAGTCCACATTTAAAGTGAGTCTGAAACGAATTAAAAATAAATAGATACTCGCCTATGGAGAGGGAAGGCTCTGGGTCCTATAGATCCTTTTGTTTTCTCACACGGTCCGCTCGTTCCAGCGCCGGCTCCTCTGTTCAAATCTCCCACCGCGGGAGGCTTCAGGAGCCTGAGAATTCCCGAAGATGGGCGGCTCATAAAGCCACCCGCGGTGGTAGAGACTGTTAATAGGGGAGCTATCGCTGGCATGCAGTTACCGTGAGAGGAACAGGAAGTCTCTATAGGATCCAGAGCCTTCCCTCTCAATAGGTGAGTATCTAGTTTTTGGTGGTTGTTTTTTTTTATTTTTCTTCAGACTCCCTTTAATCTTTTTATACATGAAACATGGTAACTATGGTACATAGTTGTGTCACATGGTGGAGGGAGGCGGACCACTAGACCCCCAGAGAACTGTACAGAGGACACCAGGGAATTGTATAGCAGAGGGAGGTGGCCACTAAACATTGAGGTTGTCTCGCAACTTGGTCCCAGTGTTCATTTTCGTAACACCTTGTATTTCAGTTTTCCACCTGTTTACCTTGTTGTTGTTATTATTGTTATCATTATGTGTTTAGCATTAGATAGATAGAATATACACATCTTCTGCAGCACTTTACAGAGTACATAGTCATGTCACTGACTGTCCTCAGAGGCGCTTACAATCTAATCCTTATCATAGTCCAATGTCCTACCATAGTATTATGTATTTATATAGCACTGACATCTTCTGCAGCACTTTACAGAGTACATAGTCATGTCACTGACTGTCCCCAGAGAAGCTCACAATCTAATCCTACCATAGTCATAGTCTAATGTCCTACCATATTATTATTATGTATTTATATAGCACTGACATATTCTGCAGCACTTTACAGAGTATATAGTCATGTCACTGACTGTCCCCAGAGGAGCTCACAATCTAATCCTACCATAGTCATAGTCTAATGTCCTACCATATTATTATTATGTATTTATATAGCACTGACATCTTCTGCAGCACTTTACAGAGTACATAGTCATGTCACTGACTGTCCCCAGAGGAGCTCACAATCTAATCCCTACTCTAATCTCTGTTGACACCATATGCTTGTTTCTATCTATGAACTATATAAATATCTCCAAGGGCGTAATTATAAAGCTTGGCCAATTAGCATCAAATCAGATGGTCGATCGGGCCATCACTAGCAGTATGGCCAGCTTTAATCCATAAGAATTATACTAGTATATGACATAAACTAGAGCCAAGAGACATGTGCAGAGGCTGTACTTCCGCAAAGAGGGGACACGCAACTAGGGATGCATCCATTATCATGATGATTATCATAATTCATTACTTACTTTTGTACCCATTTGTCCCGTATTTTATGGCAATTGATTATATATATGATTTTTCAAGTAGCAAGGTTTAAATCATTTTATCGAACCTGTTAAAGAAGGATGGTCCTTTAGATCATGATGGATAATTTCGGGTCAGAGCTGCGCCGATGATTTAGGCATCACCATAGGTCGTAAAGTGACCAATTTGGGCACCGGTGAATGCTGGAGCTCGAATTAGAAAAAAAAATGGTAATTCAGCCGCCGGCAATAGCTGGTGCCCGAATTACATTGCACCCCCCTTCCCCCGTTGTAACAACTCTGAGGGGGAATCACATTAACACCACCTGGGACTCTCGGCAGGCTCAGAGTGTGACATCTTTCGTCTTCACCCTGTGCTGAAATTTGGTCTCCCCAATTTAAAATGTATGCCTTTAGGTGACCAACTCTTCAGAAAGGTCTGCTGCCCTCCTGGCGTTCTGGGTTGAGGTCTAGTGAGGCTCAAAGGATGAACTTGATGGACATGTGTGTTTTTTTTTCCTTTTGATTTCACTTGCTATGTAATACTGACAACAGTAACCATGTCTTCCCAGGTCCTGACAAACTGCATCATGCAGCTGAAGCAGCTAGAAGAGGACTCAGTGGCTGGAGAGGAGAGCAGCTGGCAGCCGCCAGAGGGCGGAGAGCTGGAGAACGGAGAGGTGCCAGGTGACTATCAGCTCCTCTAACTGACATCCTACTTGTAGTATAGCGCAAAGTGCTGCATGAATGAATATCATTATCTAGGATTGGCCACAATGTCACATGGCTGAATATCAGTGTCTAGGATTGGCCACAGTGCCTCATAGCTGAATATCAGTGTCTAGGATTTGCCACAGTGCCTCATAGCTGAATATCAGTGTATAGGATTGGCCACAGTGCCTCATGGCTGACTATCAGTGTCTAGGATTGGCCACGGTGCCTCATAGCTGAAGATCAGTGTCTAGGATTGGCCACAGTGCCACATGGCTGAATATCAGTGTCTAGGATTGGCCACGGTGCTTCATAGCTGAATATCAGTGTCTAGGATTGGCCACAGTGCCACACTGCTGACTCTTTGACCTTCTGTTTCTATATTTAGATAAACACAAGGAGAAAATGAGGCTGCAGATCAGGCAAATGATGGACGTCTCCAGGGTAATTATTATTGACTGCCTATTTTTCCTGCTTCCATCCCCTTCAAGAATCTGACTATTCACCTGCTGACTCGATTCCCACCTATGAGTGAGGGGGGCATTATAATGACATTATCAAGGTTATTGTCAGTTGTTTTACAGTTGTGTCTCCATAAAGAATAATGTTATCAGCAGAGCTGGTCTGCCGGATGTAAAGATGGTCAATGAGATGGAGATGATTCCGAGTTGATGCAGGTTTATGCAAACACTGTATGCAAGATTATGCAGCTTAAAAACAGACCAATCCAACCTCACATCAGCAGACTTCAATTGGTCCATTTTCAAGCTGCCTCTATTTGCACACAGAATTCCTCCTGCAGCTTCACAGTGCTCAGGTGCGTTGCAGAATAATTCTGCATGTCAACTCACTGCAAATACAATTCTATGGGCCTGTTCACAGTACTGCCTTGTAACTGATTACGTTATTCTAAACTGCTGCATGCAGGCTTTGCATCAAAGGACAATAGTAACAAGGGATATGGAGGCTGCCATATGTATTTCCTTTTAAACAATCCCAGTTGCCTGGCAGTCCTGCTGAGCTATCTGGCTGCTGTAGTGTCTGAACCACACCAGAAACAAGCATGCAGGTAATCTTGTCAGATCTGACAATAATGTCAGAAACGCCTGATCTGCTGCATGCTTGTTCAGGGTCTATGGCTAAAGGTATTAGAGGCAGAGGATCAGCAGGGCTGCCAGGAAACTGGTATTGCTTAAAAGGAAATAAATGTGGCAGCCTCCATATCCCTCTCATTACAATTGTATTTTAAAGTCTATGTTCAGTCTCCAGAAATTATTTGCAGCTCATTGACCGTTTAGTCCGATTCTAATCATTCTGGCCTTCGGGAAAATGTGATGCAAATTATGTGCAGCATTCAACCACTCAAATGCACTTCCTGCCCTCTCCGATTGGTTCACGTCTAAGCTGCTACAGTTTGCTTTCTGTTTACAAGCAATCCGCATATATTAGCATCTCATTAACCATCTCTAATTATCAGTTGGGTTGTCACGTTTGTATTTTGTCCTTTTTTAAGGTGAAAACCACACTGTCCATCATTGAAGAAGAGAAAGATTTATACCAGAGGAAACTGATGGACGAGGTTTCTTCACGCCATGAGCTGGAAGGTAGGAATGGAAATCCTTTATATTACGCAATAGGGCTATGAGCTGCATACAGCATTTAAAGCGCACCTGAACTCAGAACTTACTCTCTGCTCGAAAAGATAAGCAAAAGCATAATAACCTTCACAGAAAAAAAATGTGTTTGTTGCAGCTGATACAAAGCCCACAATAAATCTACAGTGTGTCTACTTCCTGCTTCCATGGAAGCAGACATAGGGTTAACATCATGTGTTTACAAATTAGCAGCTCTGCCGAGGCAGCCAGCTGACACAGCTGAGAGATCAAATTACACTGATGATTAGTCACAGATGAGGGGAGATTAGACAGGCTAAACACTCTAAATACATACAGGGTGCATTTCTCTCTGTTTTCCTTCTGTCCTTTGCAAGAGTTCAGGTCCACTATTAACCTCCCTGGCGGTACGCAGTTTAAGTGGCTGCATCCGCGGGAGAGATGTTTTTAATAGTTTATTTTATGTTAGCTAGCACTAGGCTAGCTAACTATTGCCCCCAAGGCCCCCAGCACTGGTCTGAGACCTCACCACCACCAAACTACGGATAACGAATAGAACGTTGGTAGCAAAGAAAAAAGTTCAGAAACCACACTATCTTTTAAGCTATAAAACAAAGAAGGGATAATGACCCTTTGAACTTTCCTGCGGTGGAAATAAAAACGGATGAAATCCGAATGGGTTTCATTCGGATTTTATCCTCCTAATTACTGCAGCTGAGCGGGTGGGGGGTGGTTAAACTTACCCAGCATGCGTCTTCTTTCATCGTTCCAACGGCGCCTCCTACACTCTATTCCGCAAACCGCGGTCACGTGACTACAAACACTTCCTCCTTCCGGGTTGAAGGAGGAAGTCTTTTGTTCTGCCATTCACATGATTCAGTTTTGCACTCCCATTCCCTTTGACATAATTTTGTTCCTGTTTTCCTTTTTTTAGAGCAAATTAAGCAGCTTCAACACGACAGCAGCTCCATTCACTCCGACAAAACGCGGCTGGACAACGAATGCAAGACGCTGCGGCAGAAAGTGGAGATCCTCACCGAGCTCTATCAGCAGAAGGAGATGGCGCTGCAGAAGTAAATGCCAAATTTCAAGGGGGATAGCTTCTTTTATTGAAACTTATAATAAGGCCAAGCACAAAGCTTTTTGGAGCAAGTCTGCATTAGTATCCCAGTGCAGCCAATCAGAATGCTTGTCTCATTTCACAGGCGACACCTGATTGGTTTATCTTGGCAGTATTTCCTAAATAATGCTCCAGTTTTCTTTGTACTGTGTCTGTATGAATCGGGACCACTTATTTGTGCTTATTTTCTAACGCATTGTATTGAATGTTTTAAAGCAGCAGGGAGAGCCATACTATCCCAGGGAAAAAACACATATACAGTACAAGTAGATAAATTCTTGTTCTACTTACATAACATATGTACTGTACTGCCCATGTTTTGATTTCAGTGAGTTTTACATAGTAAATAAGGAGAAAACTGTTTCAGGCATTTTCCATTTCATTCCTTTGCACTGAAGCCAATCCTGATGCCATTTCCTCCCTTACTCTTTTTTTCCCAGAGCGTCCCTGGGACAGCACCCCTCCTCTGAGACTTGTCTCCCCTCCCAATTCTGGACAGGAAGCTATTAAACAAACAAATTTGCATAATGGACAGCAGTACATGTATAAATACAAGCCACTTACAATGATCCTCAGTTGTTTTTCCTGTCCCGGACAGGAGCGGATGGAGGGGTCTCTGTGCTCCCATGTCAGGTGGCAGGTGCAGCGTGTGGGGCAGGCAATGACGGGCTGAGCAGGGGACTCAGTGTGCTATGCGCCCAGCGTGGTGGAGGCTTCTCCTTGGAGTGCGGAAGTTTTATGGACGGCAGAGCGCTAACCGGAAGTTCCGGCGGAAGCGCGATGACGTCATGTGCAGGCGTCCCACATGACTGGTCACATGATCAGGCCTGATTGCAGGCCCGCAGCGGTGATCATTACGGCGATTGGCTGCTGGACACAGAGGCAGCTGCTGGCAATTAAGGAGGAGGAGGGTAAGATTTAAAAAAGATCTGTTGTTTGTCCATGACTCAATGCTGTTTGGTGGATCATGGAGGACGCCGCAGGCCTTTCCTCACTGCAATCTGCAGGGACTGGCTCTGAACCCTCTCTGGTGAGACATTGTTTGTGTCTTTTCTGCAGGAATATGCTGTTTAAGTTACACTGAGGGGACTGATAGTTTTTTTCTTATCTATATATTTCAGCCTAAACTTCCAAAAGCTGACAAAGATAAGGAAAAGGATAAATCATCTCAGTCCACTCTGAGTAAACACTCATCATCCTCCAAAGAAAGGCGATGTGCTATCTGCAATAATCGCATATCCTCATCTGCTCCTTCATCTAAGAAATTATGTCAGTATTGTACAGATAAAATTGTCAAGGATGAATCCCCAGTAGTTTTCAAAGACTTAATGGGATGGATGCGCTCGGAGATGTCTTCAGCCATAAAAGAAATTAAGGATTCTGCTATAGCATCATCCTCATCAGCGGTAGCAGATCCTATGGAAGACATCCCACCTTTGGAGGGCACTTCCCCTATGGAGGGCACTTCGGCTATTCCTGATGTCACTGTCCCTATACCTTCCCTATCTATTCCTAAGAGAAAGAGGGGAGAGGATTCAGAGGAGTCAGAAAATTCTGGGGAGGAGGGTGAAATATCTTCCTTTGAAGAGATTTCCGCTGAGGATACATCTGATAGACCAGACAAAGGGCAGAAATTTGCTTTTTCTCCGGACCTAATGAAGAATCTGTTATCTGATATGCATACGGCTATGGGTATTACAGTTGAACAGAGGACTTTGACACCCTTGGATCAGATGTACGAAGGTTTGTCAGATCCCCAGTCCAGTTTTATCCCAGTTCATTCTTCTCTAAAAAATATGATTAAGAAGGAGTGGGATGAACCTGAAAAGAGAGCCTTTTGGCCTCGGTCATTAAATCGTAGATACCCGTTTTGTGCGGAGGACCAGAAATTCTGGGGTACATCTCCCAAGCTTGACCCATCTTTTTCCAGGGTGTCAAAGAAAACAGATTTGCAGTTCGAAAATTTTGGAAACTTAAAGGATCCAATTGACAAAAAAGCGGATAATCTCCTCAGAAGAGCATGGGAGTCCTCATCACTAACTTTTAAACCTGCAGTAGCTTCAACAGCAGTGGGTAGGTCCCTGAAATACTGGTTGATGGAAACACAGGACAAGATTGCTTCTGGTGTTCCTAGGGAGGAGATATTGAAGGACTTTCCAAAACTATTCAATTCCACCAATTATCTCACTGATGCAGCAGATGATACGGTGAAGTTGACAGCCAGGACCACTGCCTTAGTAAATTCTGCTAGACGTGGTATATGGGTAAAGACGTGGCAGGGAGATAACTCTTCCCGCTCTAAATTATGTAGTCTACCTTGTGAGGGGGAATTTCTTTTTGGCTCTAAGTTAGAGCAGACTTTGGAAAGAACTGCTGATGCTAAAAAGAATTTTCCTGTTAAAAGGAGGACCTTTCCACCCAAACGCTCCTTTCGTTCCTCTAAACCTGAACAAGACCCCAAGACTTCATCGAGAAAGAGATGGGGTCCAAGTAGGCCTCAGAAAGCCAAATCAAATTTTGCCCATACCTCCCAGCAAAATAAACAATGACGTCAGGATCCCGGTGGGGGGAAGACTGGCCCATTTTTACGAGCAGTGGCTCCTTCTTCCTCAAAATCTCTGGTTACAGAAAATTGTGTTAGAAGGGTATGCCATAGAATTTCAGTATCCCCCCCCTCGAAGGTTCTGGGTAAATCAAAGACCAAAGACAGAGATTCAAGCAAGGGCATTACAAAACGAAGTGACTATGTTACTACAAAAAAAAGAGTTATCAGAGAAGTCCCATCATGCCAGAGGGGTCAGGGATATTATTCACCGGTCTTTCTTGTAAAAAAGCCTCAGGGGGAGTTCCGCTTCATCCTCAATCTGAAAGGGTTGAACAGGGCCGTAAAATATCGAAGATTCAGGATGGACAATATCACCTCTGTTATAAGTCTGTTACAGAAGGATTGCTTCCTGGCATCATTGGATCTCAAGGACGCCTATCTACACATCCCGATAGAGCTACGGTCTCAGCAGTTCCTAAGGTTTGCCATCAGCATTCAGGAAGAGGTAAGGCACTTCCAGTTTAACGCTTTACCTTTTGGATTAGCCTCGGCTCCTTGGTTGTTCACGAAGGTCAGGTCCGAGGTCTTAGCTGTTTTGAGGAAAAGATCTATTAATGTTTTGGCCTACCTGGATGATCTTTTGTTTTGGGGTGACTCAGTAAATTCCTTGAAAATCCAGATTAATTCAGCTCTGGAGTTGCTCCAATCTCTAGGATGGCTTATTAACTGGTCTAAATCATCTATTCAACCTAAACAGACTATGGAATATTTAGGTTTTGTTATTTCTACTTGTGATGAGAAAGTGTTTTTGCCTCAGAGAAAGATAACTGCTATTCTTAATACTGTTCTTTCTTTTCAGACCACAGGTGCCATTACGCTAAGAAGGGCTATGTCAGTTCTAGGTCTTCTAACCTCCTCCTTCCCTGCAGTCCAGTGGGGACAACTCCATTCAAGAATACTGCAAAATTGGATCCTAAAGAATTGGAACAGAAAGGTGACGTCCTTAGAAAGAAGATTGATAATTCCTTTCAGAGTAAAGGCAGCTCTCAGCTGGTGGCAGAATCCAGTTCGTCTGTCAGAAGGTCGACCGTGGTTTTCTCCAGTCGAAAAGATCATGACAACAGACGCCAGCTCCTGGGGATGGGGGGCTCATATAGACTCACTACCAGCACAGGGTCAGTGGTCCACTTTGATGAAAGGAAGATCGTCAAACAGCAGAGAGTTACAGGCAGTATGGATGGGCCTACTTCACTTTTGCAATTACATCAGCCACTGTCATGTTCTAGTACGTTCAGACAACGCCAGTGTAGTGGCATACATCAACAGGCAAGGAGGAACGAAAAGTCATCTTTTATGGTCTCAGACCTCAAAAATCCTATTGTGGGCGGAGAAAAATCTAAAATCCATCAGAGCAGTGCATCTGAGGGGTGTAAACAATTATCTTGCGGATTACCTAAGCAGATCGGCTCTAAAGCAGGACGAGTGGACCCTGAATTCGGAGGTTTTCCAGGAGATCTGCATGACATGGACACATCCAGAAGTGGATCTATTTGCAAGGAGGAGCAACGCAAGGTGTCAACTCTTTTGTTCCCTATGGCCCCAGGACAGGCCATGGGCGATAGATGCCTTTTCGATAGATTGGAGCATCAGACTAATGTATGCTTTTCCCCCTCTATCCCAGATCCCGAAGGTTCTCAGCAAGATTTGTCGAGACAAGGCTCGATTAATTCTGATAGTTCCATTTTGGCCGAAAAGACCGTGGTTCAGTCTATTACAGAGGTTATCGATCAGTCCTCCGTTGCTTTTACCTCAACGTCCGGATCTATTGCAGCAGGGGCCAGTTTTTCATCCAAATCTTCAGCAGATGCGTCTCTCTGCATGGAACCTGAGTGGAACATTTTGAAGTCTAAGGGGTTTTCAGATGGTCTTTCGGAAACCTTGATTCAAAGTCGAAAGAAAGTGACAAGAGTAATTTATCAGAAGGCCTGGCGAGTCTATAATAGCTGGTGTTTGGAGAGATCTATGAATGTTCATTCATCAACATCAGTTTTAGAATTCCTGCAGGCAGGGTTTGAAAAAGGACTGAGTATTAGTACATTAAAAGTTCAGACAGCGGCAATCAGTGTTTTCCTACAAAGAAGGTTAGCCCAGGAGGAGTTCATTCTTCGTTTTTTTCAGGCAATTAAGAGGTTACGTCCAGTGTTGGTTCCGAGAACCCCGTCTTGGGATTTAAACATAGTCTTACAGGCTATGTGTGGTCCTCCCTTTGAACCAATTGACCAAGTTTCGGAAAAATTGTTATCCTTGAAGATGGCATTTCTTCTTGCAATTACTTCGGCAAGAAGGGTAGGAGAGTTACAGGCTTTGTCAATTAAACCTCCCTACTGTATTATTTCAGAAGACAAGGTTACTTTGAGGCCAGATATTGCCTTCCTTCCAAAAGTAGTCTCAACTTTTCACAGAACTCAGGAGATATTTCTTCCTTCATTTTGTGAGAAACAGTCTAATGAAAAAGAGAAACAGCTTCATTGTCTGGATGTCAGAAGGTGTCTACTTCAATACTTGGAGAGGTCTAAATCATGGAGGAAGACAGATGCTTTGTTCATCCTGTTTGCTGGAAAGAATAGGGGGCTCCGTGCATCAAAGCCAACTATTGCTAGATGGATAAGACAGGCTATTCTAATGGCATATCAATCACAGGGTAAGGTCCTTCCAACATCTGTCAAAGCTCATTCTACAAGAAGTGTCGCAACCTCATGGGCAGAGAGGGCTGGAGCTTCCATCGAGCAGATTTGTAGAGCGGCTACCTGGTCCAGCCAGAACACATTTGTAAAACATTACAGACTAAATTTATTATCAAGTGGTGATCTAGCCTTTGGTAGAAAAGTTCTACAGGCAGTAGTCCCACCCTAATGAGAATCTTGTTTATCGTCTCAGAGGAGGGGTGCTGTCCCAGGGACGCTCTGGGAAAGACCACACTTACCTTCGGTAAGGTCTTTTCCAGTAGTCCAGGGGACAGCACCCCTACTTCCCACCCTATGTGGGAAACTATTAAGAAGAAATTTTGCAAGCATCGTATGGTGAGTCCGGGTCATCTTTGTTATTACTGAGGATCATTGTAAGTGGCTTGTATTTATACATGTACTGCTGTCCATTATGCAAATTTGTTTGTTTAATAGCTTCCTGTCCAGAATTGGGAGGGGAGACAAGTCTCAGAGGAGGGGTGCTGTCCCCTGGACTACTGGAAAAGACCTTACCGAAGGTAAGTGTGGTCTTTTTTTTTTTTTAATTATTTTTTCCTCTCCTAGAAACTGCACGGTCATATCTAGCTTGCTTTGTAAACTCATGTGAGCACAGCATAGATCAAATTTCAGCAGCTTACTGAACTGCCCTCAGTGAGGAGCAGGAATGTGGGAGGGACGATAACAAGCTTCCCTCTCCTCTGCAATGTACCAGAAAGGAGCCAGGCTGACTGAGATAATATTATGATTCAGAAACATTTATGATTATATTGGAATGCTTGCAATGCAGGGTCATGTTCCAGACTGCATAATAGTGGGTAAATGGTATTTGATTTTATGGCTGACAATCCAGCTTCAAAAGTGGTCTTTGTCTTTTTTGGTTTTCTTTTTTTGCGGAAGTAAATGGTCAGGTTGAATGTTGAAACATATTGTTTTTTTCTTTCTGTAGAAAACTGACCCAGGAGGAGTACGAGAGGCAGGAGAAGGAGCAGAAACTGACTGTGGCTGATGAAAAAGCCATCCTGGCTGTCGAAGAAGTGAAAATCTACAAGTAAAGTATTGTCAGCTTGACTCTGAACTCCACAGAAACATACAACCACTAAGGCATTTCCTCAGGTCTTTAAAGAGGAGTCAGCCATACTATTTCAGGAAAAAAAAACACATATATAAGTAGATGAATACTTGCTCTACTTACATAACATATATATTGTACTGTCCACGTTTTGATTTTAGTGATTTTTCTACAGTAAAAAAAGAGCAAATCCTTCTTAGCATTTCCCATTTTAACTGTGGCTATTTTGAAGCCAATCCTGATGTAATTTCCTCCCTTACTCTCCTCTGCCTGATTGTGCATGCATAGCCCGCCCTTCACAAGTGCATTGTATCAGCATGAGAAATATTGGCCAATCAGAAAGGAACAGAGGTGTGGGAGGGGAAAACGGGAGGGAAAGAGAGTTCAGCCAATCAGGCTTCATTAGGTCTGTCTGAGGGGAAGTGGAAAGCAAAAAAGGACAACCCAGCATGCCCTGCAACTTCCTTTGTGCGGCAACGTACCAAATAAGAGACAAGTCAACTGGAGAATGATCATTTATCAACAAGAAAAGTAATAGTGATTTTAACTTTTGGATTGCCTGGTTAGCATCCCTATTACTTGTTTACCAGATAAAAATAAAGAATTTATTTTTGATTTTATGCCTGACAGTTACAATTTAATAGCCACTTTACAAATACTGTTTTTTAAAGGGGAACTATAACCAAAATGACATAATGAATAACATTGCTTACTTTTTATTTTTTTACAATATTCATTTAAATATATGCAAATCATCTCTTTATGACCTTGAAAGCCGGACACAGCCAGAAACGCTAGTGTATAGTGAGCTTGTAGCTAATGAACTTTACATCAATCTAACATGCATACAGCCTGTTTCTGACTTTTTGGTCTTCATCAGTTATGGGTTGATGTGGCTCTATTGGATGCGGCTTGGATCAGTACTACATGCAATATTTATAATGCTGCTGCCTATACCCATGTAACACTTGCAGCATCTTGTAGCTGAAGAGACTTATGGCAGCCGGTTACCAGTCACTACTGCAAGGTAGATGGTGCACCAGGGCCGTAAAATACTGACTGTACCGTACATACACACATGCGTAAAGTTCACTTTTTGCCCCACAAAGTAAAAAAGACCTTCTTCTTAGAATGTGCTGATGAAGATTTTGTCCACTCCCAATGCCACATGAAAACCTTCAAAACTTTTTAATAAAACACCTTCAGCCTCATTCAAGCTTATTAACCTTCCTGGCGGTAACCTCGAGTCAGGCTCGGGAAAGGAGGGGCAGCAGCCAGGAGTGATACTCCCAACAGGGGCAAACCCAGGATTTTCAAGTGGGGGATTCCTGAAAGGTCTCCCTCAGCCACGCACAATACAGTATAATAATATGGTAGGACATTATACTGGGTACACATAATGCAATTTCCTGTCTGACTGACAGGATCTGACAATCATTTCCTAAATGTTCCATCAGTTCCCGATCGACAACGGGATCGATCAGGAGCAGTTTGGATGCAGATAATAATGAGGACAGCCGACGACATCTGTAATGAATGGGAAAGTGAAGCATTCACACAGCAGGGCACAGGGCTGTGCTCATACCTGACTCTTAGTTCCCCAGAGCTACTCCATGCTCTGTACACACACTGCTGCTCCATGCTCTGTACACACACTGCTGCTCCATGCTCTGTACACACTGCTGCCCCATGCTCTGTACACACACTGCTGCTCCATGCTCTGTACACATGCTGCTGCTCCATGCTCTGTACACACACTGCTGCTCCATGCTCTGTACACATGCTGCTGCTCCATCCAAAGTCAACTGATGCAGGGAAAGAAAGGGGGCGGTGCTGTGAGCTGCAGGATGCCTGCAGATATTCTGGTGTCTCACCTTGTGCCTGTACCCAGACACTGCACTGCCCTGGTCTGAGAGGGGATTCTGGGCAGCTGTAATCCCCCCCTGCGTTTGCCTATGACTCCCAAGGCTGACTCTGGGTAGTCGCCGGAGGTAGGTGTGTGTGTGTGTGTGTGTGTGTGTGTGTGTGTGTGTATGTGTGTGTGTATGTGTGTGTGTTTTGCACTGGGGCCCACAGCTCCTTAGCTATGCCACTCCTCTGTATCCCTCAGGTGGGGTCGCCGTTTGTTGTCATGCCGACAGATGGCGATCTCACTTTAAGGTTACAGTACCACCTAGAGTATGGAGGGAGAATTGCAGCGCTGGATCCAAGGAAGGGGAGTCTATGCAAGGGCTGCCGCAGATCTATGCTGTGTGATTTTTCTTTCCCTGGTTTTAGGCTCTAAAAGCATGTGAAAAAATTGCACCGCTTTTAGACCCTAAAATCCAGAAATAATCATACCGCCAAGAGAGTTCTCAAAACTGTAAGGCCCTGCTAGACACATACGTAAAGGCCATTCAGAGAACACACCTGGCCATTTGATGCTGTCGGGATTGAAGCTGTGGACGGTGAGGTCTGATGCTGGTTTGAGTAGCAGGACTCATTGAGCGGCTGAATACACACTCTGGCGTACTTTTGCAGGAGGAACTACCTGTTTTTTTTTAGATGTAGCATTGTCAGTATTTCTGATAGACTCCTAGCTTTAAAATGCATTTTGTTTGCAGGCAGCGAATTCAGGAAATGGAAGAGGAATTGCAGAAGACTGAGAGATCCTTCAAAAACCAGGTCATTGGATTTTCTGAAACTTCTACCTGTAGTAGAACTGTTAATCATTTTTAATTCTGCATAACTTGGTATTAATCTCTCAACATCTCGCCTATAACAAGTATAACTGACTCTTCTTGAATCCTTTCTCCAGATTGCCGGTCATGAGAAGAAGGCCCATGAAAACTGGGTGAGTGCTAATAATGGGATATCCGATGTCAGACTGTACTGGACATCTGAGGAGTCAGACTTAAAGAGAAACAAGCACCACTTTTTTCTGGTTTCTAATAGCTATAGGAGTTGCTATTTCTCCCCTCCCCTACCAGCTGCCCATTATTTATCCACAGGAAAGGTGTGAAGATGACATCTGTGACTCCTGTAAACTCTTTGAAGCACAGTGTCCTATCTACCCACCCCCCTGATGAAAGCTTTTGCTTGCTCTCTGCTAAAGTGTGTAATAAAATAATTAGATCAGTCCTTATCTGCCTAACATACCTGCGGTCAGGCAGGCCTCTGAATTAGGATAATAAAGGCATCTGCTAAATCTTTAAATGTAAAAAGAAGAGTTTTTTTTATAACGAGCCACATTGTTGGCATGCATTTTTAATGTGCGGTTGAGGTGTCCTGGGTGCCAAGAATGGTGCTTGGTTCACTTTAAAGCCCATCTTCCGTCACAGATAAAACTCTTAACCTCTAATAGCTTACACAAGATAGGGAAACTAAAAACAGAGTGAAGGTTTATCAGCTAGTTGGAGAAGACAAAGCATAAAATGTCCCTAATTTACGGTTGTTTAACATGGATTGCCTAACGCACGTTTCGCTGCCCATAACATGGACGCTTCTTCTGAGGCATCATTTTGCAAGTTCAAAGATTGTGATAAACGATGGTTAAAACATAAGGTAAAAGACTTGGGGCTCGTTTCAATGTAACGCAGAGCCTTATGGCTCGGTGTGTTTTGTGTCACTACTGGGGGGCGGAGCTTGCGATCCCATTCATTATGCTGAATGGGATCGCGGGTGCAATCGCCCCCGAAATGCAAGCAACCATGCGCTGAGATTTTAAAAGTGAATCGCCGCACATGAATAGAAACCGCAGAGAGGGAAGTCTATGCACTGTCTGCTGTCGCTGCGGTCGCGTTTCCATAAGTGCGGCTGAAAGTGCTCTAAATGGAAATTAGCCCTTAGTGTACAGTTACATCAGGAAATATTCCAAACGTTCTTATCGTCTAGTCAGCCGAATGCCAGAAAAGTGGTTACATCAAATAGTAATCACTCCAGCTAGAATACGTTGGCAAACCGTCCCTGTTAGTGTATAGTAGACTTCGCCCAGGCCCTCGGCACACCACCGTCTATGCTGCAGCCTCACATGATAACGGATGACAAAAAAGCTGCTACACACCAAGGGCCCTTTTCCACTTGCAGTCGCAATTGCGTTTGCAAAAGCTGCTTTTTCCAGTCGGTAGTGAAATGCGATTGCACCAATTATTGTGCAGCCTGACGATTGCGATTTGCAGAAAATTGAAACACGCTAATTGAAAAGTGAAGTTGATCCCAGCGCACTAGCGATCGGCGAAACGCCAGCGATCTGATTTTTAAGTGGATCGCAGCTATTGGGAAAGGGCACAAACAGGGTTAATGGCAGCTAATTTCAGCTGGAGGGATTACTGTTTGATATAACTACTTTTCTGGTATTTGAGCTTAGACACTATTAATCATTTCTGCCGCCCGGACGTGATCCTCACGTCCAGGCGGCTTCTCTGCTGCGGTGCCATGCTTTGGCGCGCTCCCCCCCCCCCCCCCCCCCCCCCGTTAGCCCTGGGATCAGTGAACGGGAACATGGTTCCCAATCACCGATCCGTGTCCCCAGCAGAAAAACCGAAGTTAGTTACCCTAAGGGTCTGAACTTTTTAAATATGCATTTGAAGGGGGTATACTACGAACATTTTTTTTAAATTATAAGCTTGTAAATAGTGATGGACGCAAAACTGAAAAAATGCACCTTTATTTCCAAATAAAATATTGGTGCCATACATTGCGATAGGGACTAAATTTAAATGGTGCCATAACCGAAACAAACGGGCAAATAAAATACATAGGTTTTAATTATGGTAGCTTGGATTTATTTTAAAGCTATAATGGACAAAAACTGAGAAATAATGAATTTTTTCAATTTTTTCTTATTAATACTGTTAAAATGCATTTATAAAAAAAAGAATTCTTAGCAAAATTTTCAACCCAAAGAAAACCTAATTAGTGGTGGAAAAAACAAGATATAGATCAATAAATTGTGTTAAGTAGTGATAAAGTTATTAGCGAATGAATGGGAGGTGAAAATTGCTCTGATGCATAAGGTGAAAAATCCCTGTGGGCTGAAATGGTTAAAGGGAGTCTGAAAGCAAATAAAATAAAAAAAACAGATACCTAAGAAGAGGGAAGTCTCTGGGTCCTAATGAGCCTTCCTGTTCCTCTCATGTACCCCTCGTTCCAGCGCTGTGTCCCCCCTTCATATGCCCCGCCTCTGGAGGCTTTGGAAGTCTTTGGTGCCTCCGTACTGCGCATGGGCGAGTGCATGAGAAAGCGTGCTCCGCAGTATGGAGCGGCCCGTCTTCGGGAGCCCGAGTGCTCCTGAAGACTTCCACAGCGGAAGAGAGCAGTCTCCGACCTGTTGGTGGATGCAGCACTACAATGAGGGGACCAGCAGAGGAGCAGGAAGCCTCTATAGGGCCCAGAGTCTTCCCTCTCCTTAGGTAAGCATCTGGTTTTTGTTTATTTGCCTTTAGGCTCACTTTAAAACAACTTGCTGCTGTTTTACCTCGTTCCATAAACGGGTGTCCTAGTGTCTCTTTTATTTCTCCCCCAGCTTACGGCTCGCACAGCTGAGAGGACTCTGGCTGAAGAGAAGAGAGAATGTGCAAACCTAAGACAAAAGTAAGTCCGCAGTGTGACACAGGAGCCTTGTGTGTGATAAGCTGCCCTGGAGGCATAGAATGAGATGATGTGGTTTGTAAGAACGTCTTTTCCCTAAACGCAGGCTAATAGAAGTAAACCAAAGGATTGCAGCTCTACAGAGACCCTCCATCGTCAAGCCAACGCCAGGGCGGCCGGAGCACCAGCCTCCACCCAGGAGAGGTACGGGGACTGGAAACGGCTGGCACATTGTATTCACATGTTCACACTTACTGGCTCCGCACACTTCCTTTTACAGTAAACATGAAGCAAAAATAAACTTATGAGATAATGAATTGTATGTGTAACACAGCTAAGAAATAGAACACTAGTAGCAAATAAAACAGTCGCATATTGTTTTCCAGTGCAGGAAGAGTAAAAAAAAAAAACTTCAGTTGTTATCCATGCAAAAGATCTTCTCTGAGTTATCTGACCCATTTGGGTCGAATACAGTCCTGTTTTTTGAAGCACTTACACAGCCAAGAAACAGTGAGAGACAGCTTGAGATAAGGTTTTATTGTAGGAAAGTTCAAAGGATTGATATTTCTGTTCAGTTTTATAGCTTAAAGGACTTACGAGGCCAAATATCGAAATTTTGGTCATTACCTGTTTCATATTAGAATCCATAGAGGATTTCCTCCGCTCCCTCTGTCCCATTCCGCCTGTAATGTATTTATTACATGTCCCCAGGCTGCGACCCGACTCCACAGCACGGGTCGTCTCGTATGCCACAATCAAGATGGCCGCCGCCAAGATCCGCGTCTGTGCAGTACGCATGGCAGAGAGTGCGGCTGCGCAGCTCTCCGCCCGCGCCCAGCCGCGTACTCGATGTCAGCGTCCTCCTAGCGTGGCAGCGGGCACGCTCACATCGAGTACGCCGACATCGAGTACGCGACTGTGCGAGGGCGGAGAGCTGCGCAGCCGCACTCTCCGCCATGCGTACTGCGCAGGCGCGGATCTTGGCGGCGGCCATCTTGATTGTGGCATACGAGACGACCCGTGCTGTGGAATCGGGTCGCTGCCTGGGGGACATGTAATAAATACATTACAGGCGGAATGGGACAGAGGGAGCGGAGGAAATCCTCTATGGATTCTAATATGAAACAGGTAATGACCAAAATTTCGATATTTGGCCTCGTAAGTCCTTTAAAGTGAACCAGAGACGAAGCAGCCTCATGTATTTTATCCTTAATATCAGTGGGAACATGACAGTAAACGCCTACTCTACGTTAAGTTTCATTCTTCTCTGCTCAATTAGTCTGTTATCAACTGTGAAAAGAATTCTGACTGAGCATTGAGTCTAAAGGTCCGTACACACGCCGGACTGCAGGCAACGACAGGTCTGTCGTCACCTTTCAGCAGACAGTCCGGCGTGTGTACAGTCTGTCGGTGGACTGATATGGCTGTTTCTGAGCGATTCGCCAGCGGATCGCTCAGAAACAGCCGTATCAGTTTGCAGACAAGACTGTACACACGCCGGACTGTCGCTGGAACGCCCGCCCAGCGGGAGGTGACGACAGACCCGTCGTTGACTGCAGTCCGGCGTGTGTATGGACCTAAAGTTTGACCTGAAATCAGATTAGCTGAGTCCGTCTGCTGTGAAGTCATTTCAAGCCCTCCCCCTCCTGGCTCTGCCTTTCTGCTTTGTATACACAGCATCACGGAGGGCTGTGATGAGAAGGGAGTGATTGAATAGCGTCCAAGACTACCTTTATTGATTTCCTTCATGCTGCTGCCGCTCGTTCCAGGCCATGTTGGGAGAAATCCAGGTGGGGCTTGTCTGCAGCTGGAGGATGATGCCACCGGCGCTCCTCAGCGTGGCCCAGCGTGCGCATTAGGGCTGACAACACTGCGCATGCGTCAGCCCAAACTAGGCTTGTGCGCTGAGCAGCACAGAAGCGCTGCAAGCCTAGAAAGTAACAATTAGAGCTGCTCATGACCCGGAAGAAGAAGGGTATGAGCCGGCGGCCATCTTTGATTTATCCCAGGGGAAAAATGTAAAAATAAATGTTCTAAGGCACACCACAGCGGCGAAAATAGTGGTAAGATAATTTGCTCATCAAAAGCTATTGATTTATATGTATTTTGTGTGTTTAACGTTCATCTCTGGTTCCCTTTAAGAGACAGTGTGGTTTTAAAACTGTGACAGTATGATGCATTGTTATAAAAAAAGCTATATAACTGAAATGCATTCATTATCCGTACTACACATACAATTCATTATTTCATACTTTTTTTGGAGGGGGGGGGGGGGGGTTGCTTCAGGTTCACTTAAACAGTTCTTATTCCTTCTCCACAGTGTACCATATTGGCTACCTCGATCTTTCATCAATGCTACTTTTCACCTTTACAGTAGCACTTGAGGATGATGATGCATGGAAACATTGCTCATAACATGCAAATCTCTGATGAGTCAGAAAAGGAATCCAGCCAATTAAACCGAGTAGATGTCCGCTGGTTAAAGCAACTACGGTCTTGCATGACATACAGTAGAGTCTCATTTATCCGGGGATTGCCGGATGCTGGATATGTGTGCTTGCCGGTTGCTTGAGAAATAAAGCACTTACCTCCCTCCGTTGATTCAAGACAGAGTATTGCGCAATGGTAGCTACTTACCAATACCCAGGCTCCTTCTCTTCTGTAGCTCCCAGAAGCTTTGTGACGTCTTCCGTGCACGGCTCTGATGCATCATGTGACCCAATGCGGGTCAGGTGACACACTGGGGAGCCATATGACGATGCCCCAAAGGCTCTGGGAGCTACAGGAGAGAAGTAGACAAGCGCCCGTAGCCCGTAGACCGCTGCGCAATACTCTGCAAACTTCTATAGGAATGCCCCTATTCTCCCCCCACCAGGCATGCTGACTTGTAGACATTGCCGGATGCCTGAGTTCCAGTTAACCAGGACTCTACTGTACCATTAAAAAAACCTGCCTAACACTATATGTAAAAAAAAAAACCTGCCTATCACTATATGATACTGTTTGTGCGGCGACATGGCTGGGCGGAGGCTGACGCGTAGTTAACTTGCAGGCTAACGACGTGTTGTGTTTCTATGTGTGGGTGGAGTGCTGGGGGCTTAATGTCAGGCGGTGGGCGGGGTAAGTGTAGAAAACTGATCTTGGCTGTGAGTCAACCGATGTGATCTGCTAGTTGGCTTGCTAGCCAAGAGAGGTCAGGGGCTGCAGTGCACACTGGATTTTTGGCAGAGGTTGTCATTAACCACTTAAGGACCGGGCTGTTTATCGCTGATCTGTGCTGCGTGGGCTCTCTAGCCCACAGCAAAGATCAGCAGGCACGCAGGGCGATCAGACGCCCCCCCCCCTTTTTCCCCCACTAGGGGGATGTCCTGCTGGGGGGGTCTGATCACCGTTGCTCTGTGTGGCCCTCCGCAGCAATTCCCAGCCCCCTGTCCTTCCCTCCCTCCCCTCCTTCGTATGGGCGACACAGGACGGCGATCCCTTGTGCGCCGCCTCTGATAGGCTTTAGCCTATCAGATGCCGGCGATCCCCGGCCAATCAGAGGCCGGGGATCGCGATCTCCTTTACGGCCGTATGATGTAAACACTGGGGATTTCTTCCCCGCGTGTTTACATTTAGCCTGCGAGCCGCGATCGGAGGCTCGCAGGCTGTTCACGGAGACACCCTCCATGAACTGACATGGAACGGCCGCTGGAACGAGCGGCCGTTTCCATGTAAATCCACAAACGACCAGCCACTGCCTATCGGCGTTAGGTGGTCGTTATTGATCACCTCGGCCGAGTTTTATCTAGCATGTGCATGCAGCTTTATCCTGCCCATGCGTATGATTACTGAATACTGTACAGACTTATTTCCAATTGATGATAAAGTTCAATACAAAACTTGGCACACAGCCTTTTCCTCTAGGGGGCAGCGTTCTCTCTTGCAGAAGTATCTGGCTGCTGGGATAACGTCTTGTTTTTTTCTCACCATATCTTGTATCTGCAGTAACCTCAGCAGAGACGGCTCCTTCGGACCCTCTCCAGTCAGCGGAGGCGCCCCCTCTCCACCAATCATGATGGACGGATCAGTCCGATCAGCTTCCGCCAACCTCAGCAGATCAGAGGAGTCAAGGGGCAACCTTGGTTAGTAGCAGTAATGTCCTAATATAGCAGAAGGAAATGCATTCTAATGCCAAGGAGGCAGTACCCCAAGGCTGTGCTTTTATTAAAGGGAGTCTGAAGTGAAAATGGAAAAAAAAAAAAAAAAAACATACTTGCCTAAGGAGAAGGAAGGCTCTGGGTCCTATAGAGCCTTCCCTCTCCTCTCAGTTCCAACATTCCAGCGCTGGCTCCCCCATTAGTAGACTCCAACCGATCGGTGGGTGGGCTTCAGAAGTTTTCCCGAAGACAGGCAGCTTCATATTGTGTGAGTGCAGTACAGAGCCGCCACTCTCCGGGAGCACTCAGGCTTCCGAAGCCTCCCTCGGCGGGAGATTGAAACTGACGAGCCTGCGGGGTAACGTGGAGATCAGGATAGGAATGGAAGGCTATATAGGACCCAGAGCCTCCCCTCTCCTTAGGTAAGTGTGTGTTTTTTTTTTTTGTTTTTTTTTTTCATAAGGTTTCAGATTATCCTTAAAGTCCGGTGTGCATATCTACAGCTAATACAAAGCTCTGGTACTGGTGATCACTCCAGATGACTATTTTAGGAATTTTAGGCGGGGCTTAGCTTTGTACTGTAAAGGTCTGTACACACGCTATGCAAAAGTTGCTGGAAAAAAAAACAATGTTGCGGAAACAACTTTACCAGCTTTTCATCATTCATTAGCTTTTTCAATCAGAGAAATATCTTGTTTGCCGGGTTGAGCGGATAGAATAGCGTGAACCAGTGGTGTAACTAAGGAGCTTGGGGCCCTGGTGTGAGTTTTACATGGGGCCCCAAGCACTCTATTACTATGAAGCCCCAAAACCTACCAAGGACAGCTGCAGTGTCAGTGAGGTGCAATCGGAGTAAGTCGATAAGCTTGTTAAAGGACAACTGAAGTGAGAGGATATGGAGGCTGCCATATTTATTTTCTTTTTAAGCAATAGCAGTTGCCTGGCAGCCCTGCTGATCCTCTGCCTCTAATACTATTAGCCATAGCCCCTGAACAAGCATGCAGCAGATCAGGTGTTTCTGAGATTGTCAGATCTGACAACATTAGCTGCATGCTTGATTCTGATGTTATTTAGACACTACTGTAGCCAAATAGATCAGCAGGGCTGCTGGGCAACTTGTATTGTTTAGAAGGAAATAAATCTGGTATCCTCCATAGTCTTCTCATTTCAGTTGTCCTTTAACCTCTTGACGACCAGCTAACGCCGATTGGCGTAAACTGGTCGTCTGCAAGTTTCCATGAGCAGCCTTGCCATGTCCGTTCACGGAGGCTGTCTCCGTGAACAGCCGGAGAGCCGCCGATCGCGGCTCGCCGGCAAAATGTAAACACGCGGGGAAGAAATCCCCGCTGCTCACATCATACGGCAGCAGCGCCGTAAGGCAGATCGGCGAACCCCGGCCTCTGATTGGCCGGGGATCGCCGTCATTTGATTGGCTGAAGCCTATCCTACAATGCGCAGGACGGATATCCGTCCTGCGCAGCTCAGAGGGGAAGGGAGAGGGACGGAGCGCTGAAAACGCTGCGGAGGGGGGCTTTGAAGAGCCCCCCCCCCTGCAAAGCGCAGAGAGCCGGCGACGATCAGACCCCCCCAGCAGGACATCCCCCTAGTGGGGAAAAAAGGGGGTAAGTCTGATCGCCCTGGCTAAGGGCCTTTTTCCACTAGCCTGCGATTTGCGATTTGATTCTGATCGCAAATCGCAAGGTACATTAAACGAATGGAAACTGCAGCAGCAATTTCCATTAGTGCGAGCCG